>NC_092803.1:107760019-108118619 GCF_040954645.1 Diabrotica undecimpunctata
AACAGCAGATTAACACAATGAAAATTTTATAAATATAACATAAAATTTATTTAAAAAGGCATTATAAGCGAGATGTTAAATGAACTCTCCTTTATATATATATATATATATATATATATATATATATATATATATATATATATATATATATATATGTATATATAATATCTATCACAAACATCAAATACATAGTTACTAATATACGTTATTATTTGCAAACAAACATGTAATTACTGACTTTTATAGAACTTACAATACACAAAAACAAACAAAAAATATTGCATAGGTACTTTTAACGATGGTAGTTTATTTTGTATTAAAAAATTTAATTCAATATTAACTAGTCCAACAATTTCAACTGCAATTTAGTAATGTGACTGCACGAAATGGTTGAAGCTTATGAAACTTTCCAGCCAAACATGTGAAGTGTAGACATTCACGGCCGGTTTCCTGTAATGATGAATTGGTTTTCCAGCTTATAGATCTAATGATAATCAACGTCCAACTTGTAGTTCCAATTATTACATATATTCCCGCAGACACAAAACTCGTGAATACAGAAGAAACACTTAGCTGTCTATCAATAAAGTTTTCTACTATTTTACGAATTTTTGCCAGTAGTAAATGTACAAAGACATGATAAGTACTCGATCTCTCCCAGAAATCGCAACACTATTGCATGATTTTTCTCCTTAACGCTGATACACGCATTAATACACAACATCCACAATATTGGCAATAACTATTGGCAGTAGTTGAAAGTAATTAGTGTGTATATGGTGTTAAGATAGTAAATAATATTGTAACGATCCAAAAACCTATAAGGTTTATTCACGTATTTCAAATCCCATTCTGTATAAGGTATCTGTATAATTGATGTATCCCCATCTGTATAATTTGCATTTTAGAATTTCGAACGAAAAGACATACTATGAGTGTTTGTTTATATATATTCTTAATTAAGTACACTGAATAACGCTTTCTCTGTAATAACTGAATCTTATAATGCCAAATGAGTCAAATGAAATAATATTTATATTGAAAAAAGCCGATGTAGCTTGAGATCCCAGGTTGTGTGAATTACATCGAGGAGACGAATTTTGATTTTAATCTCGCTTAAAATCTTGAACAGGAAGGGGATCACCTAGCGATCCGCTAGGTAGGCAATTCCGGATTTTAGCTGGTATAGGCGATTGTTTGAGTATTTGAAAACATCTTTATCTTTGGAGATCAATTGTATCTTTGGGCAGTAGTGTTAGTGACAGTACTGCCATCAATAAAATATCGCGAGGTAAATCAAAAGTAAATATTGATTTAGTGGAGAATGGGTCTTCTTTATTTGCAGTGGGTATAGCTAAACATCCCCAAAAGTCACTGTAAGCTATTCGAAGAATGTAAAGTTTACACTTCAGCAAAAGCTTTGCTATCGCTATGATGAATTGAAAGGCTGAACTTTACATTCATCGAATAGCTCAAAAGGATAGAAACCGATTTTGTTAAATCGTGTTTCGTTCATAGTCACCATAATAGGTGGCACCTCTTGTAGCTTCCACGACTTGTGCGAAACAAGCAGTGACATTCGCCGACCGTCTGTCGTCTGTCTGTGTATGAATTTGTATCTTTCCCGCATCTCTGACGAAGCAGGGAATATCGTTATAAGATCCTATTGATACCGATGTTTGACGAATTGTACTGTTGCGCCATATATATGGCCTTTCAATTCATCATAGCGATAGCAAAGCTTTTGCTAAAGTGTAATTTATATATATATATATATATATATATATATATATATATATATATATATATATATATATATATATATATATATATATAGGTGTGCGTGTGTGTGTCTGTCTGAATTTTTGTTTGTTTAAAGAGTTTTCTTTGTCTCTCGAAGAAAAAAGCGGCAAGAAATTTTGGCAAATTGTTCATTCAATAGTTTTGGTTTACTTCTAGTAGCTATCATCTTATAATTTTTTTCTTTTTCTTCTCTCCAATTTATTCTTTGTGTACTAGTCGAAAAGTTTTAGACCATATTTTCCGAGGCCGAGCACCGCGGTCTCGTTCATTTTGTGTGCCTTAAACACTCTTCATCGTTTGATGTGTTACAATATTAAAGTGACAAGAAAATTGCTTCAGAACAATGACAATAGTCTTCATAAAAACATGGTTTTCATTCGGCCGAATCACATGTAATAGTAATTAAACATGAATAAGTTTGCACAAAATTGATGCGACGTTTGTTCTGTGAAGATCAAAAATACATTTTCATGACCCTATACAAAAAATGCTTGTTGCGTTTAAAAAAAAGTGATTTTGTTACGTCGATATGCTATAATGGATGAAACATGGAATCACTACTACAAATTCAAAACCCAACACGTCTAAGTAGTGGATATAAGCCAGCCCTTCAAACCCACCAAAAAAGTGGTTTTTTTGTGCGAAAATAAATATGAACTGCATCCAAACTCATAGGACATTAGTGCTCATATCCTGTATACTCAAACGGAATATAAGTCAGTAAACCAATAAATATTTCCACAGCGAAGACAACGACGTTGAAAACCTACACTATTTGAAATGTTGGTTTATTCTAAATACCAAGAAGTGTATTTTTTTTTAAACGTATAAAAAAGGTATATCGCTGGATACCTGTATTCGTTGAGATGTTTAGAATGCTACTGATGTTCGATAGCTTGGACAAATTACTTCTAATAACATTTAAAAATAAATAATAAAATATGAAAACTATTTCTTCTAATACATTTTACATTTTTTAATACGAGAAAGATAATATATAAAAATAAACTTTTAGCAAGGCAAAAAATATACAACATATATTTTAAATAATGCTATAAACATAAATAACACATCTTTATTAGATATATGAACATCTAATATCCATTTTGTATTAAAAATATATTACATATGATATTTGCGCTTTCAAGAATATCATAGACTAGATTTCACATCAAATATATATTCCATTTTTTTTTAAATATTTTCACAGCCGTGTGTTGTTGATAAATATTAAAATATATTTTGATACTAAGAATTCTTAGGTGTTAAGTGTTAATTGACTAGATAGCAGCCAAGGGCTAGCAAAGATCCAGTTACAAGAATGTTTGGCCATTGCAGGCCACATGAGAATTGTCCCTTTGGATGCCCTTGAATCATTCCAAGGCTTGCAACACTTATTGGCAGAATGCTATGTACTGGGTTATAGAATCAGACCAGAGGAGTGACAACAGGACTTCTGGGAAATGCCGTGTTGGCTTACAAGGCAGACAACTTAATACCTGCTATATAAAGAGTATTTATATTAAAAGACGCAAAATAAGGCAAGTAGTCTTTTAGGTAACATTTCATTTTTGGTAATATCTTTTTAGTTTTTTGGATGTTTTTAAGTTAATAATAAATATATAAAGTATAACAATAATAAAATAATCACGATATAAAATATTATAAACCACTACTTTTTTTAATTGAGGAACATTATTATCACTATTTGAAATCTATTTTAGATTTCAAACTTATCTTTCTCGTATTGCAATTGTGAAAAGTAGTACAAATATTAATTAGACTTGACAACTGTACTTTATTCCAACAGCCGGTACAGAAGTTGTAAAAAATGATAACAATATGTGGTAGTATAGAAACGTAAGTAATATATTTAATTTGGGATTATACACTTAACCACTATATAAAGTTATGAACTTTTCTTATATTTTTTATTTTACTGGTTACTCCACTACAAGTGATTAGTTTCGCTTATACTGTACCGCAAATTGGAATGAAATATAGTCAATGTACCCTTCAAATATCAAAATACAGATAATAAATTTTATTAGGGCCAAGATATAGTGCAGTGACGAAGTTGGAGACTAGTGACGGGACTAAGTTTAGGCAATGTTATTTGAATTAACGCGTACATAGTTAAGCGACGCGTAACAATTCTCATGCAAGACCATTCCCGTATAATCAAAAAATCTATCAGGATGCTGCTTTAGTCATCTGAACGGAGTGTACTAAGATTCATATCTCATTTTATTTTTATTAATTGATACACAATATCTTTCCTTTGTAAAGAAAACTTAAATTTCGAATGACGCACTATACATAAGAATTTCATTTTGGCTATGCCACAATATTTTGACCTCCCATACATAAGTAGGTTTTTTCTCCAACGAAAAATTATTACACAATGAATCAATCACTCTACTACGTTATGTAAACTACGTGTTTTTGGTCGCGTCGCTAGTCTCGAACTTCGTCTGTATATTATGTTTTTACCTTAAGGTTTCTACTTGTACCTTTAGCATCATGGCAGAAAAAATAATTCCGCTGGCGCTTTTTGCGATACTCAGACTTAGGTAAGGAACGTTTTGGAACAGTTTATTAAAAAAATATAAGAAGCAAATTAAAAAAAAACTTATTAATAATTATATAAAACAGAATTTAAAAACACAGTATGATAATAAAATGTAGTATTATGAAAGATACAAGTAAAAATAAAAGTAAACATCTATACAGATAGTCCTAGAGCAGAGTAAAAAAAGCGAACCCCAATAAAACTTATAACGAGTAAAAACATTAAACACAAATAAAATAAATCGCACAAGAGTATAAACAAACATAGTAAATATCATTTATAAAACATAAATTTCTTACAATTATTTCGAAGTAAAATCTCACTTTTATTGCACAAAGTTAACACGACAAAAAAAGTTTTTTTTTTGAAAAAATATTCGAGAATGAAAAACGAGAATGAAATTATGTAACTAATAACTAATTGTTGACTATTTAAAAAATAGTTGTCTAAAATAAATAGTATTTGAGCAAACAAAGCTTATACAGACACTGGAGATTGTTGAGATTCCTGAGGTGGATTGGAAGGACCGCTACTGTTAGCGGGGGAATCGACTGTCATCGATTTACTTAAAACTCTATCCCACTGTTCGGGCGAAGATGGCGCCTCATTGAGATTCTTAATTTTTTCTAGCTCAGTTGGTGATTCACCTTAAAAAATAATCTAATTTAGAAATACGTAAAAATATGTACATTATAGTCGATACAAAATGAATAATGAAGTAATACAAACAGATGGCATCATTTATTTTCTTAACAATATAATTTATTAAGTGTAATATGGGACATAGTCTTTCTATTTAAGCAGAGATGGAAAAAGATTTTAATATGAATTAAGTTCAGACATACGAGAATACCTGAATGAAATTAAAGCAAAAAAAACATAAATACAACTAAAAATATTAAAGAGAACAAAAATTTGTTTTAGAATGTATAAGGGTGTATCAGAGTTTACCTGGATTGTGGAATATTAAAAACAATCTTCAAAAGTTTCTAGTAGCTATTTAATGTAGTATTATTTCTGAAGGCTTATTGGGGAGAATAACATTTTGCGTGTCAGTATTCTTTTTCTTCATTTTCAGGCGAATTCTTGACAACAGTTCACTTTAACTTCGGAAACTTTTTAAATATAATATAAATATTTTTAAATACAATGTTGCGAGTTATTTTTTAACTCAAAATAGTAAATTAGTTAATGGTATCTATTATTCCGGTAAAGTGGTTACGGTGTAAATTGGAACAAACGAATTTATGGGGTGTGGCCACTACTTTTGTTGAGAGTATTGAACCATTGGTAACTGATAACTCCCGTTAATACTCGATGTGGACTAGAGGGTTGTTTATTACAATATTGCAACATAATGCATGTTATTTGGTATGACTGAAGTGTAATTGATCAAAATTTGTTGAGTACGACTTTTATTAGCAGAGTTTAAAAACACGGTCGTATTGATACCGAATTTAATTATTCATACATTCAAATTTATGTTTAAGGTGCCATTACGCAACAAGCGACCGAGATATCATGTGAATTGCCGCTCTTAAAAATGAGTACGCGACCGTGCAAGCGACATACCCAAAACATGCGTCTATAGTTCAGATGTAGAAAAAGTAGGCATGTATAATGACTTTGAAACCATCCTTTAATAGGTTAGTGAGAGAAGATGAAAATGATGATATATTTCTCTATTACACGTTTAGAATAAAAAAACGAATAAATTCTATATTTAAAACGAGACGCGAGGAAGGATTTTATATTTTCCAGGACGATAACATTCTTGTAGGATTTTAATTGAGGATCAAATATTGGTGGGGTATTAGCCAATAACTCTATAAAAAATTAGTTTTCCTCACCAGTAAATTTTATTTCGGATATTATTGTTTTTATTAAGAAAACATCTACAAATTAGTGCTACAACAGAAATGTCACGCAACGACCAACTTCACTACTGCTCTTGACGAAAACTGACGAGAAACATATAAGTAGGTGACACTCGCTTTTCGCTTGTCTCTGTCTCGGGTTGCAGAACGACCTTGATATAATAATTGCATTAAGAGCAGACATAATTAGACCACAATCGGTCTCGCCTGGACATAGCCTGGCTAAGACCTACATATACGTGTTTGTCACTTTGGTTCAGAAATGAAATTTCTTTGTCCGAAATAGTTCGGAAGAAGTTGAAAGAATCCCAAATTATCCATATATACCACTGGACACCTTCAGACCTATTTTAATATAAGTCTATTTTAGTTACAATACATGGGTCGATGGACACAAGAACGCCCATGCGACTTTTAGATAAATAACTAAATTTATTTTTGAAAATATCAGAAAAGTAATTGAAGGACTCTGTAGCTCACGTTAAGAAAAACATTTTTTACACTTTACCTCCAATTGAATTTATTAGATACAAATGACGACTCAAGTTCTGACTGCACGGATAGTGACAGTATTTCACAGTAGGAATACCTTGACACATGCGGAATATAATAAATATTAACAAAACGTCAACTTATATTTATTTCTGTCCACACTTCATTTATTGATTAGTTAATTCAAATGGTTTTCTGAGCCTTAATCTGGCACAGCATCCAAAGAAAGGTAAAACATTAACAATTTTTAAAATTGGCGATGTGATGTTTTTGATTACAATTTAAAGCAAAATTATCTATACAATTTTAATTACAAAATGATTTGGTATGACCAAATACACAGCGAGAGGATAAAGTCCTATTTCAATTATTTTAAAGATAAAATAAAATCACTCAGACACTTTTAAACTTCTCCTAATATCAAATGGTATAAAAGTTTCGTTAGTTCGATAAACATCATCAGGTGACAGCCACAACCTCAATTTTTTTAAATAAAAAAGGGGCTCAAGTGACACTTAATTTAAAAGGTTATCAACATCTGATTTCAAAAATATATGGCACTAAGAATTGTTGCTTATTTATTCATTGATTAAATAATAAAATTTTTCCAACTGTTACATAGATCAATTTCAATAATAAAAACCAAACATTTAAGTTTATTAGGTGTTCAAAATGTTCACCATTTCATCTGTTTATAGTAGTATAACCTATTTTTTTGTTTCTTCTCCAACATTCTCTAACAGTTCTCCAGTTATATTGTTACATTCTTGTATTACTCTGTGACGTAGACCAGCAATATTTTGTGGATTTAGACGGTCATTCTGTGGTTCTTGTAGTTCAATCCATTATCCGGAAAAACTGTGTTTAATAATTTCGAAACCTGCGTGCATAATGTAAAATGATGTTTTGAGGTATTTTTCGCCATTTAAACGCCCGTCAATCAATATTGGGTCTACAAGATCATTACCCAATATTGCCCATGCATTCAACTTTTCCGGAAATTGTCATTCACGACATTCACGAAACAAACGAGGATTTGTATCAGACTAGTACCCGAGTGGAGGTGGCGCAAATTCGGGGAATCTCTTTTACCATTCTGTAGAATCATCCTATATCTCGAGCCCAAATCGACCCTTGGCCTTCTCCAACCCTGCCGGTCCCGCGTCGATCTTCTCCAGGTTCTTACTGCCACCTCATCCTCCCACCTTTTCCGTGGCCTTCCTTTTGGTCTTGCGCCCGCATTTTACGATCTAGGGCTCTTTTCGGCAATCTTTCGGTCTTTACTCTCACTACATGTCCAGCCCATCGAAGTCTCTAGATTTTAACGAATTCTGAGAAGGTGTCTCTTTGAACAGTTTGTAGAGTTCATGGTTGTATGTGGATCTCCATACTCCTTTTTCGTTAATAGATCCAAATATCTTTCTTAGGACTTTTCTTTCAAATACTTCTAGCTTTCTTTTTGTTTTCTCTCATCATCCATGTCTCGCATCCATAACATACTATTGGTCTGACAATAGTTTGTGTTTTTCAAATGGGCGAGCTATTCTTCTTTGAATCTCTGCCTCTTCTGTTCAATTCGTACTCAACGCAACAATTTATTTCTAGTCCAGTCTCCTTTGCTCCTGTTTTTAATTGTGAATATATTTCTGCTGCCTCTTCCGTTCTGTGAGACATAATGCAATCTGTATTGATTTATTTGTTAGTAGATTAGCTCTTCGCACACATTCGAGTTAAGTTGAATAGTGTAGACGCCAGTTCGTTTATTTGATTTTAGTAGTCGGATGTATTTTTTTTGGGATTTTAAAGTTATACTATGTTGCTATGTAAATCTTCTTTACCATTCTGTAGAATCATCCTTTATTACGTTAAATATCAAAGTACAGATCTGTCAATCAGTGTAATATTAGATATACATAGAACGAGCAAATGTGATCTCGTTGTCTCCAACACTGTTGGAATTTGATTATTAGTTTGCGAGGGTTAAAACGGGGTTGATGAATTTATATAGTATATAGGATATAGCTTGTCTCAAAATATATCGTCTTTAAAGCATTAGTGGTATTATTATCACTATAACTAGATAAACACGTTTTCACTTTCTACTTGACCGTTCAGGGTTGAATGAGGTACGGCTCATGTTAAGGGAATTAAAATTAATATGCAGTATCAGTCAATAAGAATCTGTACTTGCTACTGTGTATATAGTATATTAGTGAAGTTTGTTGGTAACAAATATGTTTCATCCTTGGGAAAATAATCTCTCGACATATACTAAAGATAATCGAAAGCGTTTAATCATTAGAAACAAAAGAAATAGTTCAAAATATGTATGATACTTTAATAGATAGAGGTCATATCCAACAAGATGCTGTGAAAGAAATATCTTTACTTTCAAAAACGCCAATATCGTCGATAAAGGCAAAGGTAAGCAAAGCATCATTGACCGGATGAAAAAAACGTAATAATTTTCAGTCTCATCATTTGGACAGTACTCAACAAGATGTTATAAAACAACAATATTCCCTTTATGAAAATCAGACAGTTCCTACGTTAGATAAAAATAAATTGAAGTTACAGGAAGAAAAAACAAATATAGATATGTCGTGCCGCCCTCCATAGACTCATTTCTAAAACAGGTTTTAAGTATCGTAAGATAGACAAAAAAGCAGTAGTAATGGAATCACACAGACTGCGCACTTGGAGAACTGAGTATCTCCTTGAAATTGGGAATTATAGGTTAAAAAACAAATTTATCATATATCTGGATGAAACATGGTTTGATACTCATAAAACAGGATGCAAAGGATGGGTCGATTTTAGTAAACACTGCCAGACGAAATCAAAATAAAGGAAATTCAAATTCAAATAAATAATAAGTAACAATAATTCATGCCGGTTAGAAACGGGTGGATTCCAAACTGTTTGCTATTATTTGCGAAGAATATCAAAGACTCTAGCGTAGACTATCATGAAGATACCAATGCAGAACTTTTTGAAAGTTGGTTTTAAAGTTATCATTTGAAAAATATTCCTGAAAATAGTATAACCGTCATGGATAAAAGTTGTCAGCTACAAAAAGCGCCAAACAGATCAAGTACTAAAACTGAAATTCGTAATTATTGATTAAAAAATGATATTTATTTTGAAACTGGTTATAAGAAAGAACAACTACTAGAAGTGTTAAATATATTTAATATTAAAAAGCACTATGTATGTAATAACTTACGTGTTACGCCTTCCTCCGCACTATTGTGTATTTAACCCTATTGAGCATATATGACATCAAGTCAAAGTAAAGGTTAGGGCGGAAAATAGTTCTCCTGCCTTGTGTGCCACTGTTATACAGTTAATTAAAACCGTTATAAATAATATGTCAATAGAAAGCTGGAAAAATTAGGAAAAACATATTGTAAAAGTGAAACAGTCCTATCTGTCTATCCAAAGTTATAATATACAACCCATTGTAATTAATCCAAATGAGGGCTCTGATAGTGAAACAGCGTTAGACATAGAATACTATTTATTACCCAGATTTAACAATACGGCTCACACTCCCTATAAGGGGAAAATTCACTTTGCTGGACTTGGCATGCTGGAGTATCTCCCAAAAATTTTCGTACACATCTGAACGTCGCGATTACAGCTTTCTGCATGGCCTTATAGATATGTTCATTTAGAACCAGCTGTTTTATGTTCTCTAGGAGGTTTTTGGGAATAACACCAGTACTAGATAGATAGATAACACTTTTCGTTGTATTTAATACGCAAATTATTGGTGTTGGGTATCGCCACATCAATAAGTGTTGTTTGCCTAGTTTATTAACTAACAGGAGATCCGGTCTATTATGCGCCACTGGTTGGTCTGTGAGCACAGTGCGGTCCCAATATAGCTTGTAGTTGTCATTTTCAAGCATTCTGTCAGGGATGTATTGATAATAAGGAAGATGGTCGGTTTGGAGAAGTACAATTTATCCAGATTTAGTACTATTTATCCACACTCCCTCTAAGGGCAAAATTAACTCTTCCCAGATACCTATGATATCAAAAGGATTAAGCTCTGGTGGGACTCTTTCCGTGTTATCGAGCCCTAGGTTACTTGATTTACTGGAGTATCTCCCAAAAATTTTCGTACACATCTGGACGTCGCGAGGAGTACAGCTTTCTGTATGGCCTTATAAAGATGTTCATTTAGACCCAGCTGTTTGATGTTCGCTAGGTCTTTGGGAATAACACCAGTAGTAGATAGAATAATAGGTACTGTCTGGGTACTTTCCATTCTCCATTGTCTCCTGATTTGTATTTCTAGATCTCTATACTTGGCGATCTTTTCGTTGTATTTAACACGCAAATTATTGGTGTTAGGTATCGCCACATCAATAAGTGTTGTTTGCCTGGTAAGTTTATTAACTAGTATGAGATCCGGTCTATTATGTGCCACTGGTTGGTCTGTGAGCACAGTGCGGTCCCAGTATAGCTATTTATTATTAATGTTTTTATTATTATATGATTTCTATACGATTAATTTAAGCCATAAAACATTTTTTTATAATAAAATGGAGGTCTTTGGATTTCAATGGCAATAATTACACTAATCCTTTAACGAGGGGAAAACCAAGACGATATACCTGTATGCCGAATTTATGGAAAATTTAAATGGTGAAGTTTATATTTATAATTATTTAAATATTTAAATTTTATGGAAAGTTTCAAGGCTCATATCTAATCATTTTTGGCGCTTTACGACTTCTAGGCAATTGGTATTGCCACGCCCGAGATCATCGGGTTTAGGGCTGCGTCACCACCAGCGGCAGATCTAGTCCCAGTCCAGGTATAATATAAAATAAAAAATACGTACTTATGTAGTTTACTATATCGTATTAAATGCAAATAAGGAACACTCTGTACTCACATGCATTTATTGATGTATAGGAAAAAATTTAGGTAGAAGTTTTGTTGTTTTTCTCGAAGCATTTTATTTGAAGGCGTACAGTCATGCGGTCGAATGGTAGAATCGCCCTTGATGGAATAAGGATAATGGATATAGTGGGTTCTCAACTGGTAATTTGTATAGAATTTTATCTCAAATATTGGAAATGAATAAATAGTCTGTGGGTTGGGTGCCGCGGGTGACACCGTAGCAAAAATGGAATAATTTGTGTTTCTCGTGACCTTTTGACATTTTTGACACACTATCCAAGGAACTTTGGCGTCGATTTCTAAGCATCTCTACGATTATATTACCGAAACAAAAGAACAATCGATTAAAAAAAACTTCATCAAATCAAATCAAATAAGGCAAAATGGTTTTGTCATCAGAAAACGTTATGGCAACTTTGTTTTGAGAGTTTACGGAATTATCTTAAATGACTATTAAAAAATGATCAACAAACAAATGGCGAGTATTAATCATTTTATTGCAACAATTTAGACGATAAAATCAAAAAGAAACAGACTAATTTAGTAAAAACGAAGAGGCCTTGTCATCAGGATAACGTTCTTGTCCATAAGTCTGCAATTGAAAGGACCAACATTTATGAATTGTCATATTTATTATATTAGTCTTCATTTGCCCTATCCATAAGATTTAGTTAGATCCTAGCGATTATCATATATTTTTAATCATGAAAAAATGACTAGGGGGTAAGAGATTTTTATCTATTCCTTTCCAGGTACTCTCTGCTGTAAATATCTATTTTTAGGGCTTCTATTGATTGACCTACAATAAAGACATTGCTAATTGGGAAAATCACGGGAACATCAATCAATGAACAAGATAGAACAAGCTTTCTATCAGTATACTTCTTGGTAGAAAAAATATATTTTGTTTGTTTTTTTTTAAGTTTATAAATATCAATGTTAATTGCTCTATAACTTTTTAACATTTGATAAAAAAATGGTTATTCCTGAATGAATAGTAGAATTCAGAAACGCAATTGACAAAAATTACAAGACAAGACAAATTAGAAGAGTGATGTAAACGCGATTAAAAGTTTGTAAAACATTAAAATTTACTGACCAAGCCGTAAAACATGAAATTAATAGCCGATATTATGGATTGCATTGTTCTTATTTATAAAGATAAATAACATAACACATTAAAGTTGGTCAGACAGCCAAACATTAGTAAATCTAGTCAGTGAAGCAAGTTATCGGAGAGGCCTTAAAATTAACATTTCAAAGACAAAGTGGATGACAGTTGGAAAGAGTAATATAGATTAAGGACTGCTTTCTCTTAATGGAGAGAAAATAGAACGTCTAAACCATTTTAAATACCTCCGCAGCTGGTTAAATGTAAATGGTGACTCTGATTAAGAGATAATAACTCCACAAGGACACTAAGTTCCTGTAGCTGGCTGTATACCATGTATCACAAAATGTTTTTGTTAAAATCCGTTATAAAAGGTATATAAATTAAAAAACCCAAACGGGCTATGTCATGAAGACTAAATGTTTTCGGAATTCATATTCCATCATCAGTGTCTAGGTGTACATGTTTTGAGCCACTAAATATCTGGGTAAAAACCCGTTAAAAGTTATATGTTACAATTTAGTTTACATTATTTAGTCTTATATATTAGGATGTTAAAGTTACCAGTGGATATGATAACATGGCAATCATATCCACTGTGGCAATCATATCCATGCCATGCTATCATATCGACTGGTAACTTGAACATCCTAATATATAAGACTAAATAATGTAAACTAAATTGTAACATAACTTTTAACGGGTTTTTACCCAGATATTTAGTGGCTCAAAACATGTACACCTAGACGCTGATGATGGAATATGGATTCCGAAAACGTTTTGTCTTCATGACATAACCCGTTTGGGTTTTTTAATTTATATACCTTTTATAAAGGATTTTAACAAAGATAATAACTAGCACCGAAATATCACGTAAGGCTTTTATGACCTAGAAACCAGTTTTATATAACAAAAACCTGTCGCTGCATATTCGCAAGAAGGTCCTGAATGTTATGTGCAGTCTATCATATCGTGGGCTTACTGCAAAAATCCGTTAAGTCCATGTTTGGCCATTTTTCGGGTTTGTTCATAGAGAGTATAAAAGAGAAATTATTGACTGTTAAAACCCGTTTAGTGAAAGCACCTATCCAAATGTTAGTACTAAATGTGACCAAAATATATTAACTCCCTTTAACACAATTTTATGAAAGCAAAATATTTTAAGTTGCTTTAAATGGATATTACTTTTATTATTTTTTATAAACAAAAAAAAATTCTTCCACAAAAATCCTTTATGTTTGTTTAAAAGATTTACATTGTAAAATAATAGCGATTTAAAATTCAAAAGCTATTACAAAAATCAGTTAAGAGCACATAGCCGATATTGCAGAAATATATTTAACAAAATTATGAAATGCAAAATGCAATACAACTAAAAACCGTTAAGGTATTTTAAACGATTTCTGCTGTTTATCAGAATGTTTTTTGGGGAATAGCTTATACAGCAAAAATCAGATAAGTACACCTAACTTGTTTTGGCAGACTATTTTGTGTTAAATACTCATTGTAACGAATAAACCTCACGTGTTACTTTGCTAAGTTTTACAGTTTTTTAGTCAATAAAATGATGACAAGTGGTAAAAGTAGATGTGAAAAATTAGTATTAATGGCATTAGAAGACGAGAACCATAATTTGGGTAATTCTAATATTATTTTTAATTATCCTAAAAGTGAGGTTACGTTTGGTAAAAATTATGTATTTTTATTAAGATCTATTAAATGGAGTACATAATGTTTTCTTGCTGATATTAGCAACTAATTATTATCAATGAATACCTACCAATTTATTAGGTAATTACTTTAGCTAGAAGCTAAGTAAGAGATTAGATAATGTTTTATTAGTATAATTTTGGAACTCGTAGGATGTTAAATTTATAATTCTGTTGTTTCAGAGAATTCCCCATGTTTTGGTTCTACTTCAACAACAAAAGATGATCCAAACATTATTGCTGGTGCAAGTTGTTCGATTTCCCCAGTGCTTACTAAAGATATCACGACTATTCCTGAAGTACACGATTTTGACTCGGTTTGTTCAATTCAAGATCTACATTACAAACCTTATCAGACAGTGAAAGTACTGATAAAGAAAATGTCTCAAGTACTGAGGCAGGTATGGAAGAAAATTTATTAAATGAACAATTAACAGATACAGAAATTAAACAAAAAAAGAGGTCGATGAAAGAAAGCCAAACCTTTAAAATGGGAAAGAAATTTAAAGAGAAAAAACAGAAAATTGAATCCAAGACAGCAAAGTTCCAGCATCCAAATGCAAAAAATGCCTGTTCCAGTGCAATGCACCTTTTTCAGAAAAACTTAGAAAATCACTTTGTCACAAGATTTGGCATAGTGAATATTTGAAGCAAAAAGAGTTTCTTCTTGGAACAACAGAAACTATACCACCTTTAAGGAGAAGGGTGCGAAGAGAGAGTTCAAGGAAAGAAAGAACAGATACAAAAATTTACTATTTAAATAATGATGTGCAAAAAATCCGGGTATGTAAAAGCTTTTTTCTTAAAACTTTATGCATTTTGGCTGATATGATTGATATTGCGTGTAAAGGCAAGGGAGAGGAAAACATGTTTGTTGGACAAGGCAAAAGAGGTAAGAAGACTGCATACAACAAGACAGTTTAAGAATAGAAAGAGTGCAACGACCCTCATGTTTAAATGAAAATTTAAAACATCTAAACGAAATTACTTATAGGATTTTTTGTACCGATTACAACTTGTCGTTATATAAGCCAAAAAAAGATCAATGCCAGATTTACACTAAATACAATTCCTTAAAAGTGGACCTTAAAAGCTGTTAGAAAATGACTATGTACAATGCATTATATGGAAGGAAGAGTGTATAAATGCGAAAGCTGCTAATAAGGAGAAATGTCGGCAGCATAAAGCATTCGTGTGTTGTAGCTTTTATTTGCAATTATTGTTACAAATACCTTCGAGTGACGTAACTTATATGTATTACAGTCTTAAAGTATGCATGTATAATTTTACCATTTATGATGACCCAAATGATGCCTTTTGCTATGGATGGACAGAGTTACAAGGAAAAAGAGGTAGTTCAGAAATAAGTAGTTTCTTGCTTAACTATATTAACCAAATTAAACCTGAAATAAAGCAGCTCTGTTTGTATTCTGATACCTGTGGTGTACAAAACCGAAACCAAAATGTTGCAGCACTATTCTTATATTTGGTCCAAACTTCAAACCTAGTAATCATAGAGCACAAGGTCCTCGAAAGTGGCCACACCTTTATGGAGGTGGACGGAATTATTTTCTTTGTGGATTGTAATAGAAGAATTACGCTTTTAAATGCAGCGTTAAGCCACCGTATGGCACAATATGCAGAACGGATAGCAGGAAAGTATCAGGCTAGAAGTGGTAAATCAACAATTCATCAAATTGCAACCCTGAGACAAATTTTAGAAAAATCACTGGAATTTGGCATATATACTCATCACATATTTATAGACTACAAAGCAGCCTACGACTCTGTAAATAGAAGAGAGATGTAAATATTTATTTAAACGTACACATTTGAAATGTTGGTATTTTCCACTCAAATAACTCGATTAACTATTTTGAGAATTGAGTTATCGAATTCCTCAAGAATTGAGGAAGAATATTAAAAGGCATCTTGATTTATTACCATCGTCTTGAATTTTCATCTAATTCAACAGATTTAACAATAAATAAACATAATATTGTTCTGAACCTATAAAAAAAATTTGTTTAATTTTTTAATGTTTGTATTTTGAGAACGATTTTCGAAGTATTTTAAACTTTAATTGTGGCTTATTCCCATTAAAACAGTAATTAAATATACGTAAAAAACTTACAAACAATGCCACATTGAGCCCTTCTGGTCTCCTGTTTGATTATTATCTCATTTGTGATGTATGCTTCTCGTCTTATTCTATCCTTGAGATCAGCTGGTATATCTGGTATTAACCATTTAACGATGATAAGAACGATCACAACCAAATTTTCGAAAATAAGGACAAAAAATAATCTAGCTGCTAATATTTGGTAAAATAAAGTTGTTCGATTGTACTCGTTTGGTGTTCCTGGTGCCTCCCTGTAATCTAAATATCTACAACAAAATTTTATTATTTTTTTATTAATGTTTCAATTATCTAAACCCACATATACACACATATAGACACACAAAAAACACATCATTGTCACACCACTGGGACGCATTCAAAAAAAGATTATACCTATCTTCAATATCAATATCGAGAATATCTTCAAAAAAGAACCGGAAAGTATTTTGCTAAGCACACTAAATAAAACAACAGATGAAAGAACCTATATTACAAAGCAATACGTTCAAAAATCACTGGGAAAATTTTCACCAGGTGACGATCAAATAGTGAATGAACGCTCAAATATTGGGGAAACATGCTTGTTAAATAAATCCAAATAATGGTTTAGACAATCAATGACATCAATAGACATCAAAGACAGCAATAATGTTAATGTTTTTAAAGAAAGGAGATAGTAAAATCATCGTGGATAAACTTACAGTGCCGACAAAAAAGATCATTACATTGCCAAATAAATCACTAAATTCGAAGAAAAATTGGATGCATTCTGTCTACGCTTGTTTAGCATTTGTGGAGAGAGGGGATAATTTGTAGTTTACTTAGTTTGTTTTGCCGGTATGTACTGTACACTATTGGCTTTATGTCAGTGTTAAACGTCTTTTTATTTACTCAGTAAAGTTTGAGATCGTTAAATTCTAAATTGAAGTGAAAAATATGGGCCGAAAGAAACTCACACGAAAGGAAAAAGTTCGTGCTTTAATGTTGCTTGAGAAAGGGACTTTGTAATTACCGTAGCACGTGATATTGGTGTTTCAAAAGAGGCAATTTATCAATTGAAACGGTCGGCTGTGTCGTTGCCTTCACGGATTGTTCCGGAAAGAAAATCTGGTTCTGGAGCTCCTAAAAAAACGTTCAGGTTAGTAAGAGGAAGCTCCAAATTTGTTCGTCGTCCACACACCGCGTCAATTGCTATGGGACGCGTTTAGTGGAAATAAAGGAAGGGCAGGGTTGTATTTCTTGCCAAAGAATGTTACAATGAAATCAAGCAACTATGTGACTGTCCTAAAACAACATTTATTGAACATATGGGAAATTCACGAATGTGACTTTTCTATGCACGATGAAATCCCTGCTCACAATTTCAAGACAGTGTCAAAGTTCTTGAATGATCACAATATCAACGTATTTGAATGGCCAGGTAACTCGCACGACCTTAATCCCATCGTGAACGCATGGAATATGATGAAAAATAAGGTTCAAGAGTGTCGATCGAGCAACATAAATCAGCTGAAAGAGGAGTTAAAGAGGTTGTGAATGACCATGGAAGAAAAATATTTCTTGAGCCTTGATCAATCCATACCCAAGAGAATCCAGCTTGTCATCGACTACAAGGGTGATATGACAAAGTAATAATTTGTAAAATTAAAATAACAATTATCCTGAATTTGTGTTTTATTCACTGTGTAAAGATTTTTTTGCCGGCACTGTATTAAACACAACCATAAAGCTAACGACAAGAATAATATCAAACGAAGACGATCTCCAGAGGATGTCGCACTAGTTGTATACTAAAAAGTATCCATAGAAAAAACGAAAATTGACTATCTAGGAATTTAAATTATCTACTAACTTACAAATAGAGGAAGAGGTAAGTCAACAAATAACTAAGGCACATACAGTGTGGAAACCACTTATGGAATAAAATTGTTTGTGTCCTTATTATAGAAAATAATAAAAACTTTATACTTTACGTGATAAATTAATAATTTATCACGTGTTATGATATTATTTTAAATTACCTAAATACACTCAATACACTTCTACTCTAAGTGTCAGTATATTGGGAAAAATTTCTGTTTAGTAACCGTGTTAACATTTTTTGTCATGAATAGGTAAGAACTGTATAGATAGTCTGCTAATTAAACTAAATCGGTAAATAATGCGGATTTTTATCAATCAGTTGTTGGTGTGTTGACATTTTACATTAAAATAATAAATTCCTAATTAAAACCTAATTTCTTGCAGAAAATGAAATATTTAACTGAGACACATCGAATTGAGATTTTAATGATGATCGGTTACGGGGAGAATTTTAAAAGTCAAGTTGAAGTAGCAAACTTATTTAATCAGAGTATCATCAGTTGCCTAATATTGCACAAGGTACTGTGTCTAAAATTTATGCACAATTCAGAAAACTTGGACATGTCAAACCATTAAAAAGAAAACCGAACTTCATTGAAGATGAGGTGAAAGTGGATATTTTGTTAAGTGTCGCAGAGAATCCAACGTTAAGTTCACATCAAATTGCAAGTCACAAAAATGTGAGTCACACAACTGTCCTAGGGTGTCTCCATGAAGAAAAAGTTCATCCATATAAATTGTATGGTCCACAGATCGTAGAATGGATTTCTGTGAAAGAATGATGGATAAAATTAACACAAATTAAATAGCTCTTGGCACAATTCTTTTTTCTGATGAATCAACATTTACATTGAACGGAGAGGTAAACCGACAAAACTGTAGATATTGGTCAGCGGAGAATCCTTATTGGATGCGTAAGACACACACTCAGCATCCTCAAAAGTTGAATGTTTGGGCAGGTATTATAGATCATATTTTTGGTCCTATATTTGTAGATGGTAATTTGACAGCGGAAAAATATTTAAGCATGCTAAGAGACGATGTTCTTCCTCAGTTGGCTAACTTATATCCCAATCCAATAGATCCGACCCTACCGCATGAAACTGTCTGGTTCCAGCAGGACGGTGCAACACCCCATTATGCTTTAATGGTTAAATTACTTGAATGAAATCTTCTTCGATAAATGGATTGGACGAAGGGGTACTATTGATTGGCCAGCTAGGTCGCCAGATCTTACGCCTTTGGATTTTTTTCTGGTAGGTTATCTCAAGAACAAAGTATATGCAACTCAACCAACTAGCATTGAAGACCTCAAAAAAAGGATAACTACAGAAATACGGAATATTTCACCTCAAACTTTAAACAAAGTTCGGGACGAGTTTTATAGGAGACTATGTTATTGCCAAGAACAAGGTGGAGAACATTTTGAGCATTTACTTTAATATAATCCAATCAATTACCTCGGATATTCTATGAATTAATTGTCTTGAAGAAAATTATAATTAATTTCAAAATTTCACCTTGTATTATTCATAAAAGACCCTACATGATATATTTCGTTGAGATCAGGTTGTTAAGAAGCTTTTAAAAATATAAGAATATACAGGGTGTTTAATTTAAAATACAGATTACGGACTATGAAAGACTTGCGTGGATCACCCTGTACATTCAAATTTATGTTTAAAAAGCGCACATTTAAATTTAAACGTTAAGGTATCTCAACGTTTTTTTATTAGTGAAAACCAGGATCAAATTATGAATCCAACCTTCTGAACAAAGACGGAAGTTGAAGAAGAAAAGAAAAAAAGAGAATAATACTAACATTAGACACGTAAACGTAACAGTCATCCAGAACTAATATTATTATCACGTCCACCATTCATTTTGTAAATTATGGTTGCTTTCTTTACTTACCGACAAACTGATTCTGACTCCCAGTTTTTAGGCCTTGAGTTTTTGTTGAAATCGCTCGTATTAAAATATGCAAGTGTACTATTCAGATAGTTTTCCAAACTATCATGCGTACCTAAATATACCAGCCTAGGAATGAAATCGGATGTAAACGCAATAATGAATCCCTAGAAGAGAAAAAATCTATACGACATTACAGACGTTATTTTAATCAACTACTTAAACTGAGTCGAACTGACAAATAAGTACTTCTTTAGTTTTTATTTTTCTTCTAATATCCATATCAAATTATATAAATGCAGTAACAATAACAAGTTAAATTTCTTCAATTAAAAATCCTATATATTATATGCTATAAAATGAACTGTACTCACAGTATCAAATAATTGTCGGTTATGTCATTTCAAATTTAAAAACAATGTTGTGCTGCCGACAAAATGAATAAATAATAAACATAAACACAAAAAAAAGATCAGGTGTTGTACCCCAGGGTACAACACCACCCTCAGAATTTTCAACTCAAAACATGGCTATTTCTCTACAAGATCGAGGCCAGGTAAGTCACCTGTCAACTGGCAAAACAAAGCGCCTACAGGTTAAATTACTCCTTATTTTTAAAATAATAGTTTTTTGAAAAAACTATTTCCGAAGTGGAAATCGAAAGTCAAAAGCAAAAGTAAAATGTAATTATTATTACAATCAATTGTGGTTTAATCCCATAAAAATATAATATTTAAGAATAGGATAGATAGAAAAAAATGTTTATTTTGAAAATATTTTGATAACTGTTTTCAATCTGAAAGTGGAAAGGTTATTACAAGTTTAATTATTCCTAATAATATTATCGTTTTTAAACAGATAAATAGTTTTCGAACAAAATACAATTGTGGAAACAATTATGTAGAAAAGAAAAAAAGAAGAGATAAATACTCACGTTCGTTATTACCGATAATTTTCCAATTGAATCCAATATTCTATACCAGACTCCAATATCACGTACTCTTTGTGATACAGGCCTTCTATAGAACGTCAATAGTTTCTTAGCATCTAATCTCATTTCGAGAACATTGTTCAATAGAGCAAAAAACGGTGCTAATGGAAATGCTGCCACAAATATGGTTACAAATCCATACTGAAGCACTGCAAAAATAAATTATATTATATACAGTCTTAGGGTATTTTGACATTATAGATTTTAAAATAAAAACACTTTTTTTGTTACGGAAAATTAAAACTTAAAATTTAGTGGCTCAAATGTCTTGCGTATTTCATTTTCCCCTACATAGTAGTACAAAAATGTTAAATGACCCTAGTCTAATAGATCTGAAGGCATTTGGGATGTGGTTACACATAAGAATATTAGGCGGAACCTACTAATGAACTGTATCGGATCAGCAATGTGGAAGTAAGAACTGTAGAGAAAGTTATTTAGGGATATAATTAATGAATGAAATCTGTTGATAGGAGTGGCAGTAGATAAGGTGGAAATTATTGGAATGATAGCCAATCTTCCAAAAATAATGATACGTAAGAATAGAAATATGCTTTATTGTCACTGAAAATTGTACAATTTTATGGACAAAGCTTATATAATTTAAAAAAGAGAATTGAAAAGCTCTGTCTTGGAGTTTTGACAGTACAATCATTATTAAAACGAAATACAATATTTTAAAAGGCGACAACACATTATTGCTTGGTTTATTTGACGATCAAATTACATTACTACAAAAATTACAAAGGGCTCTTTTAGCTAAAAAATATACTTACCCATTTCTAAGTATTCAGGAAATAGACCTCTTGGCCCCCACATAACTAGCTTGTAATCTTTCACCCATTGCGGCCTACAGTGTTTGCAAGATTGTTGTTCCTTTGTTAAACCAGTTTTCACCTTCAGAGTATTTAACCATTTATAGAATAAGGGGAAGAGCATTTCTAAAATGGTATTCATGGCTTGCTTACCAACCATGATGATTGCGAGTTGAATACAGAGTTCAGTCAGGCAACCTCCAGTACCACACTGAAAATATATACAATCTTAATTTTTTATAATCTTTATTTCCAAATCAATTAATAAACCATTTGCTATGATCGACACTGTTTTATTCCTATTGGGAAAAGAACCACAAAAAAATGATAGTATACTTTGATACGTAACGCTCCTACTAATAACCATCACCAATGCTGCTTAATTCCTGATAAGCTGTAGTAAATCCTACCCAATTCGATGCCTGTTTTGTAGAACGATTTTCTACACAAATTTCTTTCCCATAGCCGCTGATGTTTGCGCCTTCGGTCGCTTTGGACGGACCTCACTGATTTGAAGAATACATTTTACATCCGTTATCATTATCACACATCGACAAAAAACTCTAATTTGCAACTGTGCTGAAATGAAACAGTTGACTTTAGGGTGGCGTAGGAATGCCAAGAAGAACTCGACAGGCTGGTGAAACGTAACAATGTCACATTGGTATCGGTTCCAGATCATCGTGGAACACACGGCAATGGAATAGCTGATGAAGAATACCTGGATCCTGAGATAATATTCACGAAGCTGGTAATAAAAATCGTAATGCATATGAGGAAGGAATATTGCTGGTTTTTTATATAAAGAACAAATTATGAATTATAAAAGATAACAAGACCAATTCTAAGAACTGACAAAAAATAGAACAACAAAAAGCTAACTACACCAAAATAAATCATTCGAATGCAAAAAGATGTTTTAATGTTGAGATATAAGAATTATTCATAAATGACTTTTAAAATGTTATCAAACTGTACTAAAGCTACTTCAGCCGTAGCTTTAACTGTTTTTCACTTCAAAATCCTTGTTTTATGTGTAGATCAATCGAGTCTGATAAATCTTTTAGAGTTTAGGATTGTTTTCAAGTCTTCCACTATTTTTTCACGTCTTCCACTATTTTTTCACGTCGTATCTCCATATTTCTTATGTCTTCTTCCATCTCTTCCCTATATCACATCTTGGACATGTTTCTTGTTCTCTTACTTGACGGTGTCCATTCATTTATTGCACTTGAGTTTTGTCTCTTCCCTTCTGAATATCAATCCATATCATATTATCCTATGTGTTTTATTAATCTGACCATGCTCTCATATTTCAGAAATTCTTAAATCTCCTAATTCATATATTGCCTTAAATCTTCGTTTTTTTATTTATACTGCTACTATATTTCGCATTATCTTTCTTAGAATATTTTTGGGTGCTCTAGCTCTTTTAATATAACAGGTGATTTCTGCAGCATGCATTAATTTCAATTTTTGTATTTGGACTTATCTTAAGTTACCGCTTAATATTTTTTTATTTTTTGTAAGAACCAATATTTCCTAATTAAATTCTAGCTTTAGGATCAATTTTTTTTATTCTTTCCATTAATTAGTACCTCCACATATTTAAAAATTTCTCCTTCTTCGAAACTATATCTGTCTATTCGTATTATTTCATCCAATTGAGCTTTCTTTACTTGAAAGGCATGCATGTATTTTGTTTTTACTTTCTTGATATTTAGACATTTTAATCTAGATTCGGCTTTATTTTTTTCGGAATTTATTTAAATAATATTGAATATTATAAATTCTATTGTTGATAACGAGTTACCTTCGATATCTTATATTATTTTATTTTTTTTTGTTAACACTCTTTCTGTGTCTATTGTTGCTTTTCTTACATTCGTATTAGTTTTCTGGAAACTTTAATATTGTGTTCCGTACTAATATCTTTCTACTTAATTTGTTAAACACTTGTTTAAAATGTTTCTACATTTTTTAAAATTTTTTCATTTCTAAAGTTTTTCTATAATCTGACTTTTTGTATGAAGGACATCTCATAAATTTTAGAATACTAAAATACGAGGCTTAATCTAAATTTACTGGAGCCTATATAATCTATAAATGACAAAAAACAGGCATATTTTTATATGCCTGTTATATATGCCAATATATTCACACCGATCAATAAATAGAAACCTGGGATAATGTAGAAGTAAATAATGGATAGCATAGAGAATCATTTACGCTTCGCTGATGATGTTGTTATAATTTCAAATACGTTGGCGAAAGTTGATTAAAGATGTTAAACATCAACATGTCAAAACAATAATAATAAACAAGTAAAACAATATTATGACAAACTTATATAACATGTATATATATATACAGGGTGGTCCTTAAGTAATTGTACAAAAAGAAACAGTAGATTCTACACTTTAAAATATTACGATTTAAGCCAAATTGCTTTAATAAAATGTTGATATTAAGAAAGATACAGGGTGTTAAAGTGGAAAATTAAAATTTTATTTTTCGCTATAACTTTTATGTTTGTAAACATTTATGTATAAAAATTTACAACTGGGTACTTTTAAATATGAGAAATTATAATTGGTTGCACACTTTAATGTAACTGATAGAGGGCGCCACTTATGTCACATATGTGGTATAAATTTGCACTTAACTTTTTTGCTTTTAAAGTTACCTGTATTTGGGATAAAAAATATTAAAGATACATTATTTTAACAAAAAAATGTTATACCTGTTAATAACTTTTAAACTCAATAGTTTTTGAGATAATCGCATTTTAAAAATCAGCTGCATAATTCTGATCTGAGGCAATTACTCCAGACAACGAAGAAAAAATAGACAAAAACATTAATACTTCTGCATTTTGGTATAAAATACCTTTAAATAAAGTTAATAGTTAACGAAATATTAAATAAAATAAATATATCAGCAGGATAATTAATAATAGGATTTGACAAAATAACAGAATAATAGGATTTTACATCAAACATTTTACGTTTTATGTTAAATTAAAGTCATAATCAAAACATTTTTTTTACAAACCAAATTAAGAAATAGTTAAACTAAATAACATAACTTTTTGCCAAAGTAAGTGTTCGATATGTCCTCCATTTTCTTTAATTCATTTGTCAATATATTCCATAAAAGATCGTCTCATATTAAATAGCATCATTGGTTCTAAAGAAACTGCTGCAGTATTTATTTCTTCCCATAGTTGGTTGCGAATGTTTATGGCATTCTTATAGACATGTTGTTTTAATGCGCCCCATACACCAAAATCAAGCTGATTAAATTCGGGGCTACGTGGTGGCTATAATGTATATTGGATGAATATATTATTTTGGATACTAACGAACTAATATTATGCTGAACTAAATTGCCTGTGTGTTTACTATATTTATAACAATATTGGTTATTAGGACAACGATGATGTTTTTGTAAAAATGCTGGGTCTTTCAGGTTATATTTGTAGCAAAAGTATTATCAAACAGGACACATATGTGTTATTCAATACCTGTGCTCTAGTTCCTATTTGTCCTAATAAGAATGGGTGAACAATTCACGTGGTGAATAATAAGTATTCTTTTCGGATTTTTTATGAATTAAATAATTATATCAATATCTCACCACAGTGTCAAGGAATATGACTACCACAACCAATCCAACGTTCAGAAAAGTTGTATTTAAGTATGTTCTAACTGCCTTCTCTCTAGAATGTGGTAGTGTACCATCTTGCATAAACCACATATTTTGGGTTTTTAGCATTTAACAATATAGAAAAAATAATACAACGCCATTATAGAAACTTAAGAACCGATATCAAAGGGAAATTGTAAACATGATGACGGCCAACGTCTGAATACGGCACCTAAAGAATGATGAAATATATTTTCTCCAATAAGACATTTACCACCCATAACAAAGCATTTTGTAATATTACATTATCATCTTTGAGTTGTTTTAATAAGAATAAACTATGAATTATGCTTATCTACAGGTATTCAGTGTTTTACTGCACAAATATCAAACTAAGAATTATTGTGCAACTGACTTATAAAATGCATTTATCTCGAAAACGGTTAAATTTTCAGGTTACTAACAAGTATACCTTTTCTTTGTAAAAATAATGTATCTTTAATATTTTTTAAGATAAATAGAGCTAACTTAAAGAGCAAAAAAGTTAAGCGCAAATTTATGCCACACATGTGGCATATGTGGCGCCCTCTATTAGTTACAGTAAAGTAAGTATAAAATTTTAATTTATCCTACTTAAAAGCATTTAACTGTAAATTTTTGTCCAAAAACATTTACAAACATAAAAGTTATAGCGAAAAATAAAATTTTAAATTTCCACTTTAACACCCTGTATCTTTCTTAATATCAACATTTTATTAAAGCAAGTTGGCTTAAATCGTAATATTTTAAAGTGCACAATCTACGGTTTCTGTTTGTAAAATTACTTAAGGACCACCCTGTATATATATATATATATATAAATATATGTATATATAAATATAAATATATAAATGTATACATATAACTCTATCCATAAAAAGGGATCTAATTAAATAGCTACTTTTGAGGGGACCTTATCTTCAATATTGAACGTAACAGACTGGATCATTATTTTCAGTATTGCAATTATAAATTACTTACCTCTTCCTGTCGGTACCCATAAATAGTATTGTATTCTTTCGGGTACCCAACAAATTTACCTTTAAAAAAGGCGATGTAAAAAATGGAAGCGTAATAATTAACAAATTGGAGTAAATATATTTTAAGCGTGAGAGAATCATCAAATTCAGTCTGTGTTCTGAGTAATTCAAACTCTGTTAAGTACTCCGCAATGTAGGAATATATCTGAAACAAACGAAATAAACATTTTATAAATTTTTCTTCTAAAGTCATCAATGAGATTTCTATGTTACGAGAATGTGTAATAGTTGGAATAGAAATATTTGATATACCGAAATATGTAATCGTAATTCTTTTGATAATTTTGGAATTATATTAATAATGTTGACTTGTATACTTTATATTTTCTTCTCTTCTTCTTCCTTGTTCTTTTTCTTCAATTTTTCACTTTAAAATTAAAAAAAATTGTTACAGTAAATAGCAATCAACAACTAAAGGCTCTAGACTTTTAATTAATCAGCTCAAATGACAGGAACTGTTCCTATTGTTTACAGAGTTCCGATAAGTATTTTTATCAAAACTATTAAGCTTTTTGTAATATAAAAAAATCTAAAATACTCTCTTGGATCTCTTAGATTCAATTTTATTAATCACTAGATTCCATTTAGAAGTTATCCAAAAACGTCATACTCTTAAAAATACAACTATAATTTCGAGACATTAATTTATAACGTTACATTTTAAACAACTTTTACAATTCATAATGGCATACTTCTTTCGTAAAATATTCTTTCGGAATTTTGATAACAAAGATCGACTGACCTTCATATCAGCAGCGTGGGGGTGGGAACACAATCGACAACAGAGTCTTACCATTAAGAGCTTCACGAAAAGTTCTAACTGATTTTCCACACACCGAACATTGTGCAGTAATAATAGAAAAGCAAAAGGGCGCAAATCGCCTTAATCAGTTCTATCCTACGTCCAAGATGAAATTTTAAAACAGCTAACTGCAATGGTTTTTCTACCGATCTTGATAAATGCATAGCAAAGCAACACATACCAATAGAATATCGCAAAAAATACATCCCCGGCTGGTCACAGACTAGCGATAAATTATACCAGAGCTTTCTTGAAACTGACGATCAAGAAATAGCGGATAAACTACTTTACAACATGAATGCCGCTAAAAGCAAAAAGTGGACCGAAACAGCGGAAAACCAGATGTCGTAGCGTCACACATAGTAAAAAGATCCAGTGCACAAAAAGAGATAGTACACTCAATCGACGTGAAGAGAGAACTGAACACTTTAAAACATGAAACCACAGATACGGAACATTCTCGCCCATTACCAGTGAAGAGGCTATTAAAGCCGTTAAGCCAGCAAAAGCACCAGGATTTGACAATATTCATCTTGAACTTTTAATAAATTGTGGCAAGTATACTAAAGTTTGGCTGGCTCGATTTTTCAAAGACACCATGCAAATTGCAAGTATCCCAAAAGAACTAAAACGCTCTAATAACACGACAACCCAAAAAGCTACAGAGCAATTGAGCTTCTGTCTGTTACCTACAAACTACTAGAGAGGCTTCTATATAAGTATATATATATATATATATATATATATATATATATATATATATATATATATATATATATGTAATATAAATACTTATATATAATAACCCAGAACTATTTCAGGTGATTTCAGTCGAACAGGACGAAATTGTGTAGACCATATAATGTCACTCACCACCTACATTGAAGCGGTGTTAGCCTACTATAAGGGTCAGTGCTTCCTCCACCACCATTTAGCTTATACTTAGCAGCTATGCCGGAAACACAATAAAGTTCGGGTACACCGAGGACTGGGTTCTCCCAGTCCGAGGACATCCTTAAGGCAAACCCAAATATACTGAGCAAATATTTCCGCAAGTGAAGACTACAAACAACTGCTTCCAAAATATCTGAACAATAAACTTGACGAAAAGGAACTCAACATCCGATTCGAAAATGCCACATTTATCCACAACAAAACACCGAAGTACGTGGGGGTAATAATAGACAGAACACTATTTTTAAAAGCATTTAAAATTAATGACCGAAACTTAAGTACAAGAAACAACATTACACGAAAGCTCTGCGGTTCCACCGGAGTACCGACTTCCATTCTTCGCTTTATTGCCCTGGTCCTTGTTTTCTCGACTGCTGAATATTTTTCTCCAATTGGAGTACACAGCCCACACGTGAAAAGATGTCGACACTCAGCTGCACACCACGATGAGGATGACAGCTAGGGCAATTAAATCAACTCATCACTCAATGGTTCCCAGTGCAAAAACAGCAACAACATGCCATGCATTATCCAGAAGCCATGAGTGTTTGATCTTCCACGGAAAACATTATCCACCCTAAATAGGATCCGAACAAGATATGGAAGATGTGCATAGATGTTGTTGTGCGTAGATGTGGTCCATAAATGAGGAAAGCGGCCGTCTACTCAATGTGACCGTGTAAAAAACCAAACAATCGACAACACTATTGAAGAGATCTTTTAATGTCAGCATCGAAGACTTTCTGTTTGCAAACTCGGGGTCAACTAAATATATTAATTCCCTTAATGTTTCTTTGTAACTGTTTAATTAAAGTTTGACATATACCTGTAATATTTAGTGTTGGATACATGTTTCTAAAAGGAGGGTACCCTCGTTAAGATAGGCAAAATGCCCTCATTCTTAGAATTGCATTTTTTTCATTTTTTACGTTTTACGTGATTAAAAAAGAAGATTCAGCCCAATTTAAACCCTCCACTCCTCTCTTTACAACCAAAACCGTCATTTTTTCGTTTTTTTTTAAGTGGGTTACACTTAATTAAAAATTAAAAAAAAATCCACACGCATAGTTAAGGCTTTTACAAAACTTGTTTATTTTTAAAAACTCGTTTTTCTAAAAAAGCGTATTTTTTTTTAATGGCTGAAGGTCTTGTTTTCTTTTTTTTTCCAAATTTTTCCGTACCGACCGAGTCCTTTAGAACATTCAAAAATTGGTCGAAACTCATTTAAACACTCCCAAAACCATGTTTTTTCAAGGGTTTTTGCGTGATTAATAATATTATTTGAGATTGATACAACCTGATTCAATACACCTCAAATTCATATTTAAAAATTATATGAAAAATAATAGTTTCATGCCTCAAAGAAGCAAATATAACCATCGTTTATGCGAAGAATCAGGTTTCAAGCGTTATTCGGATCGTTTTTACTGGATTTGCTCAAGGTTTATTTACCTTTCTTGAAGATATTATTGGATTGTAAAATCCAGTCTCATGTAGAAAGGTAAAAAAGTAGGGTAAATTCAGTAAAACCAGTGGCGGCTCATGACCTCAGTATGCCGGTACCGACACGCGACACATATACCTTTATATATATATATATATATATATATATATATATATATATATATATATATATATATACCATCGTAACATTGAGCATTCAATTTATTTTTGTAATCATATGACTCAAAAACGTTTGTCATTAAACTATATGGAGCATCTGCAGATCTTCAAAAAAACCCCAAAAATGTTTCTGTTATCTAACCAATTTTGTTAACAAAACGGATTGTTAAAATACACTGTGATTTTTCGGTTGTATCAGTAGTATCGTCCGCTAGTATAGAAAAAATTGTGCTTCAATAATTTCTCTTGAAATTTCATCTTTTATGTACCTAATCAGCAAGACAATCTATTAAATCGTTTTGTATTGTTCTTGACAAACCCGTGAATACCCCTTCTGTTTTTTAATATGATCCTGGATTTCCTGATTGCGTTTAACTGCAAAATTAAAAATTTCTTGAAAATTACCCATATTTGAAGAAATATGGCTCTCATCCCGACCGCGAAATGCAAGTTTTTGTTTTGCTAAAATAATCGTAACATCAATTTAAATATGAAAATAAAATTCTGTTTTTTCTAAGTTCCTCATTATATAACTTATTGAATTAAGTAATATGTCCAGCGTATTTTTTTTCTAACCTTTTTAAACCTAAACAATTGTTTAAACAATGTTCTTTCAAAGATTCTTATTTTTTTGACACTAGCTGATAAATTTTTCAAATCTGAATATCCCTTACTCACCCAAACATTTTGCTTCACATTTAAAAGCAGTAGATAAGGCTAACAAAAAAGTGAATTTTTAAAACTACTGCCGCATCATACCATATTGTTTTAAACGATCTCGAAAATGGTCGATTATCCTTCTTATCTGTGGATAAAATTTGTAAATTCGGCAAAGGTAGCCCATTACAATAATTTCTAATCTTTCTTAATTTTGGTGCCTTGAAAAAAGGGTTTCAAGGCACCAATATAATACACCAAAATATGACCATTAATGGTCATATTTTAAAATACATTAAAATAACATTAGGGTAGGTATAAATTTGTTACAATATTGCAGTTGAATTGATTCTTTGCCAGTGTTGACATTGTATGTTTGGTGGAAATATTTAAAAATGCCTAGACGTGTGTTAGATGTAGATAGTCTAATTTGTAGTGTACATAAGTATTTTACGGATGAAAAAGAAAATGGCGGTCCTTTAAAATCGGTAATGTCTGTTCAACAACGCGTATGTGATGCTCTAGGAATTAGTGAAACCAAACTAAGAGGAGTATTACAAAATCGCAATAATGAACGGCCGAAAGAAGATCACCGAAAAACTCGCCTATCATTGAAAACGAAAGATATTCCAGATGGAAAAAAATTTGAAATTCGTGATACCATTTATCGAATGCGAGCCAACAAGGAACATGTGACTTTAAATACAATTTTCTCGGAATTAAAAGATAGAAAATTTAATGAAATTGGCAGAACAAGTCTATGGCAAGTGATACATAATTTGGGTTTCAAATTTCAAAAGGAGGATAACAGAAAAGCCCTTTGTGAAAGAAGTTCTGTTGTGCATAAAAGAATTAACTTTCTAAGAAAATATTCTAAATTAAAAGAAGAAAGGACAAATTTTATATATTTAGACGAAACATGGATATTTAAATATATTATATTTAAACTGTGCTCTAGACCTTTCACGTAAATGGTCAAGGTCAAGACAGCGAATTACTTGCCTTTCCAATACAGAGATGTCGCCTTCAGTCAACTGTCTTGTCATATTTAACAATTGACATTGACAATTAAATTGTAGGCTATTTTTTTATTTATTTAATTAAATGTAAATAGTTGTTTGCATAGATAAAATTACACCTAGATTGGTAACAGGGATAGCCAAGGTCAAATCATGTTCGGATTAGGCGCCCATTCGTTTGGTGGCGCTGCTAGTCTCGTTCCTGCGCGGAGGGAGTGTGCTGTGATCAAGTCAAAGTTGAGTTTAGACAAATACGGCGCCATATTTGTATTTGTTTTATTTCTTATAATTTATTTTATAATTTAAATTTTTTTATATAAATAGTGCAAAATCGTACAATTTTCGACGATTTTTTATTATGGAATCGAACACATTACATGGAATAACAATGTAGAGACGAAGAACTGAACAAAAAAAGATGTGTTCCAGATTGCATGGATACTACTGGCAAGCGATACCGTTTTTTAAGTCCAGGACATTATATGGATATGTTTGATAAATGGGTGAATGCTGTTAAGAGCCCTAATTAGAGAATGCTGCAAAAGAAACTATTTATAACAAATTTCGTGTATGCGCTAGTCATTTTAAAGAGGAAGATATAGTCAATGTTGGAAATAGCGGTATTACGAGACCAGCCGTTCCGAGTTTGTTTTTACCAGGACCAGGTAAGAACTATTATACCACTGACCTATATTTTTATTCACATTATATCTGACCTTTTACAAATTAGTTTATAAATTTAACCTAAAATTATATATTATAAAACCAGTCTTACTTAGCTTAGTATTTGAATTATTTGTAGGTAGTGGTTCAACAACTATCTTAAAAAGCATCACCTTAGAGAGGGTTCGACATAAATTTCTACAGGTGTGCGCCTTTCAAAGTTGGATTAGATTAGCAGACCATGACTACACTATCATGGAGAGGTATATGAGCTTGCCTGCTTTAAGTGTGAGGAGGAATCTGTCCCTCTCTTGTGAGTGAGATTGGTCTTAGAGTACCATATTACCATGGTTTGCCTCATCTATGTACTTTTAATGTTCCATTTTGTAGAACAACCTATGGTGCTAATAGCCCACTGAATAGATACTTATCTTTGTTAAACAACCTAAATGTAAATATTTAATATGTCCCTCAATAAATATATAAATATTAGTAGAAGAGTTACTGGTACCATAGAGTTTGGAAACTTAACTGTGTAAAATACTTCATGTTTTTATTGTAACTAGGTAATACTTTACATATTTTTTTATTTTTGTTGTTATTTTTCCACCTTTATTGTGCTGGATTTTAGAATCATAGAACTGTTGGGTTTATAGGTTTTAAAATGTAATTACATGTTTAATTTTATATATATATATATATATATATATATATATATATATATATATATATATATATATATGTGTGTGTGTGTGTGTGTGTGTGTGTGTGTGTGTGTGTGTGTGTACATAATATATTTTTATTTCACATTATTTAATTTTATTATTGTAAAATACTGTGTACTTAACCACTATTTTGTATATTGTAAGTTGTAACATTTAATCGGCTTGTCCCGTATATTAGCCTGCATCCACACAGACAGTGGTAAGGCGTTCAGAGTTATGAATAAATAAATTTGAATGTGTCGTCAGGGATCTTTCCTATTCTGTTGATGATAGGGATGGGATGACTGATCTTAAGATGACATACTGGTGAAAAAATCTGTTGATTGTAATTGTGTTTGTCATTTCAGGCATAAAAACATTATTATCCTCTGTTGTTTGGAGTTTATACTGAGCAAATAAAGTTACTATATCAGGTTTTAGCAAAGCTTACATTCTGGGTGAAAACTTTAAGCATACCTTAGAAATAAATTATTTACCTTATCCATTGTTCTTTTTTTTTGTTCGTTTTTTCTCTTTTCTATCATTCGGTTATTCCTCATTCTTGGGTTTTCTTTTTGCAAGAAGCAATATTTTGCTAATCTAATCAAAATCATAATTTTGTTGATAACCAGAATATTTTTCTGGAACTTATATTATGATTGTAAGGTAAATTTTCTGTCTCATCTGGTATTTATTTAGTAGTGGAATTCTCTAGTGTGTTATTTGGACCTTCATCATTATCTTGATTCAATAATATAACAATTCAACAGTAAACTTCGTATATATTGCAGAGCACATGGTAAAGCAGTTTTCCATTAAGTGAATTCTAAATTTTTGGTTTTCTATGCTAGATTCACCAATTTCCATATAACTCATTGTATTTTTCGACTTAACCATTTCCTTCATGATTATATGGTGTTGTTCTACTTGAATATATTCCTTTAGAGTGTAGATAATTAATAAATTCTTGTGAAGTAAAGCTAGTTCTCCTTGTTAGATTTGATATATACCATCATTCTATATAAACCAAATAGTGATTTAATCTGTAATTGGTTAGAATTGCTTTTCTACCAGATAATGTCTGCATTTTTTTAATACTTCAACTCATATGCTTTTTTTTCAATTGCATAATGTTTTCATTCAGAATCTGTGAGGGTATGTGTGAAAAAAGCAATTGGTTTTCCAGATTGATTGCTTCGCTTATGTAATCGTAGATTAATTTTTTAAAAGCATGTACTTATCTTTATCTTCTAGGGATTTATCTTTAGATTCATTGCTTTCTAAAAAATTCTTGAATGTTATATACTTACCAATGTTTGAATTCTTTGGTGGAAGTTTGACAGTTTGGATCAGCCTCTAGTTTATCTGGTCTAAAGTACTTTCCCATTGTAAATTTATGCGAATAAAATTGTAGTAAAATGTCTTTTGCAGAATTAGACTTTTATTCACATAAAACTTGATAAGAATGACAAAACAATTATTTAAATACTGACCAGTTCTTGTCACAACATTAAGAAAACTAAATTATACTACACATGGCTTGTATTATTAATATTTCTTGTAACACATATAACATTTCTTGTGACATTTTTATAAATAAAGATTTTATTCTATATTTTATTCTTTAATTTTTTTAACCACTTTGGCATTTTAATGTAATGGAAAATAAATATAGTCCCAACATAACAAGAAAACCCAAAAAGTATACGAAAAATATTTATTATCGTATAGCATAAGGATTTTTCTTGTTATTTTAGGATTATATCGATTTTCCTTTACTTTAAAATGAGTTCACAATCCTAGGTAATATTACTAAACTTTTGAATTTAGCGCCATGTATATATAGTTACGCGCCCGATCACTAGGTGATGCGCCAATCATTGTTTTATTCCTTAACACGGAAGTTTCAATGCTAGGTGGTAGTGTGCTATGGTTGTTTGTTGTTTACACCATGCGTTCCATCATCCCGTTTTGTGTTTCCACATGTAAAAAAAACAATATTTTGCTTCATAGGTTCCCAAATCCTAAAAAGCATCTTAATAGATTTCAGTTTTGGTTGCAGAAAATTAATAATCCTGAACTTTATTTAATGAAACCTGAAAAAGTTTATTCCAATAGACGAGTGTGTCATCAACATTTCGAGAATATATATTTTTCGGAAGGTTGCAAAAGATTACATACAAATGCAATTCCGACTTTAAAGTTATCAGGTAAGTTATTTATCTAAAAAATCCTACAAGTTATTCTTTCAAAATTTTCATTGAACTAAATGTTAAACATGTATTACAAAAACAGTGCTGTCACATGATATTAAAGTTTAGCCTTTTGAACAAATTGGAAAATGAAAATATTGGAAGTTTTTAGTAAAATTATGATTTTTTTTGTATTGGTATTTCAGCCCTAATTACAATACAACACTACCTACTACCAAAATTTTCAAATATATATAGATTACAGTAACTTTCATATTTTCAGGTAATGGAATAAATCTTATTTCCAATCATATGATTAATCCTGGAGAAACTGAAAAAGAGGACAAGATTGAGTTAGGTGAGTATGACTCTTCAAAGTATTTTAGTTTCATCCATTAGACTAAAAAACATTTCTCTTATAGTTATCTCCCAAGATCATTCTTATGCTCGATCAACGAGATGTATGGAGCAAGAAAACTACAGAGACTATGCAGAAAGTATGTTTCATGCACCATTATTTCCTTTTATAGAACTAAAAAAAGTTATTTTTAGATGTGGGAGTGTTAAATGACCATAACTATGCATCATGCAGCAAAGAATACAATTCTGAAGTAACTGTTGACACTACCATTCCTTTTAATGAAACTACAGGTGAGTAGTATGCAGTAGAGTGCATATAAGTATATTGTGGCTTATTCTTAACATTCTCTCTAAAAATTCAGAATGCCACAAACAAAAAGCTATAGAAAACACAACCTTAGTAAACACAATACACAATGTACACTAAACACAATAGTCAACCTATTGCAACAGAAATATGAATGCAAAGGAGAGCTTAAGGCGCAAGGCATGCATTTAACTTTTTCTATATTTTTATTCCGTAAATACTATATTTGCATTAGGAAAGAATCAATTATATATCTATTGATTTGCTCTCACTTAATACAATTTTGGGTATCAACAGATGCCAAACACCCAACATCAAAAGTTCAAATGGAACTCTTAAGTTAGTCAATCTCAGTGTAATCAAATGAACTTTTTCTGAACAAAATTGACCCAGGAAACAGACCTCGAGAAAGTTGTACAAATGTTTAATGTTATAAATGTACAACTAAGTAGAAATCATTACAATTTTTAATGATCAAATTAAACTGTATCTTTACTATATTATTAAATGATATATTTTATTTTCAGAACAAGGTCCGAAGAACGTTTTAAGACAATTTGGAATTAGAAGAAATGATCTAACGCCTAAAAAAAAGAAACTTTATACTGAAATGAGGCGATTATACAAAAAGTATAATCATACCAATATTTCAAAGTTATCTTTTAAAAAGCGATTAGCGGAATCAGAAAAATTCCAGAAAACATTTTTTCTACAAGAAAATATTGACAAACTGAACCATATGTCATCATTATTATTCAAATGTCAATTTAGAGAAGCAGATAAATCTAAAAAGCAACGTCGTTTTACTATGGATGAGAAAATAATGGCTTTAACCCTGTACAAACAAAGTGCTAGATCTTACCGCTTCCTATGTAAAATATTTATTTTACCTAGTAAAGCTACTTTAAATAGATTATTAATTAAAATTCATTTTGAACCTGGCTTAAATAACAACATTTTCCAGTCGTTGGAAAAAAAAGTTCATAAACTTGATGACACTGAAAAATTTGTGTCAGTAATTTTTGATGAAATGAGTCTAATGCCAGGATTGAATTATAATGAAAGGCAGGGTTTTATTGAGGGTTTTGAGGATTTTGTAGATGGTAGAAGTACCTACATATGTGATCATGTTCTCTTTTTTATGATTAGAGGTATTAAATCAAATATAAAAGCTCCAATAAGCTACTGTTTTTCTAGTAGAGGAGGAGCAAAATCCACCCAACTAAAAAACGCCTTAACCAGTGTGTTGCAAAATGTTATAGCTATAGGTTTGAAGCCCATAACAGTAATATGTGACCAAGTTGGTGTAAATGTAAGTGTGTTAAATTCTTTAATGAAAGACACAAAAAAGGAATACTTGGAACAAGGAAGAAGTGACAAATATGAATATGGTTTTTTTGAAGTAGGAGATTTCAAAATTTATCCAATACTGGATCCACCTCATTTGTTAAAAGGAATGAGGAATAATCTTCTAAAAAAAAATTTACAGTACATGTTTCAAAACACAAAAAAAGTTGCAAAGTGGCAACATATTAAATCATTATATGAAAATGATTGTGCTTCTGAAAATAATGAAGGCTTAAGGGCACTGCCGCACATCACAGATTTACACATTGAGGAATCAAAAATGAAGAACATGAAAGTCAAATTAGCTGCTCAAGTTTTTAGTCAACGATTTTCATCAACACTTATGTTAGCTAGTAGACTTGGTAAGTAAATTTGACAAAAACTGCTGTTGCAGTATCAGTTTATTCTATTGTTTTATTTCAGACAACAACAAGGTTATTGGGGAAGGTGCAGCAGATACTGCCAGACTTCTACTCTTCTTTGATAGATTGTTCGATTCAGTGAATGGTGGAAGAAAATCTGCAGAGCGAGGAAAAATTCTGAGATGTGGAATAAGTGATACATCTGATCATATTAGATTTTGGACAAATGAGGCTTTGCCCATGTTGCAGTCAATGGCATTTGAAAAAAAAAAGAGTACATGACCAAGCTCGTCCCCCGAGCCTCAAAAATTGGATATTTACGATTAAAAATTTAATTTCTATTTGGAATACCTTGAAAACATCTGGATTCAAATACTTGTTACCCAGACGTTTGAACCAGGATCCCATCGAAAACATATTTGGACAAGCTAGAGCTTTTGGGGCACTCTATACAAATCCCTCACCATCAAGTTTTGCTGGTATTTTTAAAACAATGATGGTGAATTCAAGCTTTAAAATTCATAAAGCATCATTTAATTGTGAAGATGACGGAAGCACAAATTGGTTTACTTCCATTTTTTTATAATAACAGGGAAAATGTTATTCCTAATGACTATGTTATGCAAGACATACCAACTATTCCCACAAATATTATCAATTTACGTGAGAAGTTGAGCAAGTTGGTAACAAATTATGTAGCAGGATTCATTTTGAAAAAAATTAAAAGTCTGTGTAAAAAATGTGAAGTTTGTAAAACTTCTTTATTTACAGGAAAAAATAATCCAGATAATGAATTAATACGAGTAAGAGAATACAATAATGGATGGGGTTACAGGTTATGTTATCCAACGGAGGGATTTGTCAATTTTTTTCACATGTTGTTACAGACAATAAATTTTTTCTTAAATACATCTCCTTCATCTAAAACCCTAGTAACTGATATAAAACAACACGTTATTAGACAAAATTTGGATATTTTTTCTTGTAAGGAGCACAAACATAATACAATAGATTTAATTATTACAATAACTACACGAACATTATTGCATAATTGGTGCAAATGTATTAATAATAAAATTCAGGGTAAAGATAGCAGACCTTATTCTGGTAATAATCCTGTTAAAAAAGAAGCTTGTCAAATGTATTTGAAGAGGAAAAAGAAAAAATTCTTAAAAAAACCAAAAGGTTCTGTTTAATGGTTTCTGTAGAGCTTCAAGTAATCAGTGGTGTACTTCAGGGTTTAATTGGTTTTTGGTTTCCTCTCCGACTTCTTCCAGGAACCCGCAGATCAGCAATTCTTCATATTAGATGATTAACGTCTTGACATTGAATATAACCAAACCATCTTAACCTATACCTACTAACCTATACTCTCTCATCTTGTCAGCAATTGTTGCTACCCCTAGACTTCCCCTAATAGACTCATCCCTAATTTTATCCTTTTTTGTCACTCCACCCATCCATCTAAGCATTCTCATTCCAAATACTCCTCTTGTCTCCTCTGTTACAGCTTTTGTTCTAAGTAGCTTTCACTATTCCCTATTAACACTACATCATCAGCATACATTAAGCACCATGGAATGTTACCCTGTAGTTTCACTGTTATTTGGTCCAGAAGTAACGAGAATAAATAAGGACTAAGCACCGAACCTTGGTGTAATCCTATTTTCACATGAAATTTATCAGTTTCTCCCATACCTGTCCCTAACACTAGTTGTTACTCCCTCATACATAAAATGTCTTTCACAATCTTTACATATTTATTGGGAATTCCTTTCTTATTGGGGCCCACCACAGAATCTCTCAAGGAACTCTATCATATGCTTTCTCAATAATTCTATTAAGTAGACCTGTTAACCAGCTTGTCCCTGTTTCTCCTAATGCTTTCCACTTTTCCAACTTACATATGTTCCAACTGCTGGTCACCATTCCTGTTACTGTCTCTGTTAACTTAACTGGTTGTCTATTAAATTCTTCATTTATTAACCTATCAACTTTTCATTATAACATGACAGACTTAAAAATTAATAGTAGAATCACTTTATTTGTCGATGATATAAGTGTTATCTGGAGTAGTTTAGATTTGCTAATTCTACAATTTTCCATAAGTAGGGATCTCGTTAATATTAAGTCTTGCCCTGACTCGAATGGGCTTTGTTTTAACACTGATAAAACTAACTATGTCGTTTAGAGTAATTTTACAACCTCTAATGCTTAACAATAGTCTAATAAATATCGCAAGTTCAATTAAGTTTTTGGGACTTTTTATTGACAATACCCTAGATTTTACTTTAAGAAAAATAAAAGATTTATTAATCCTGCTCTATTAATTTTAGAATTCATTTACTTAATTCACAAACACATTAATACTTTAATAGAAGGTGCTATTTCCAACAAGAAATGTAAATTCTGCAGTTTATTTGACATGATCAGCTTCGGACTTAACAAAAAATTCCATCAATCACAATGCCAGAAAATTGTGCAATAATATATCTGTATACATAACGGTTTATATATCTATAACGATTTATATTACATTGGCAAATGCAACAATGCTCTTTTGTAAGAATGAACTATTCAGTAGCGCAATTTTTGAACAAACTTTAGACTTTTAGTATTTTTTATGTAGATAGTACTTAAGATAATTTTAAGTTATTGTATAATTACTAAATAAAATTGCATACACTTCATGCGTTAGACAAGATATATGCTGGTTATCTTCATGGAATAAAATCAGGTATAAAAGTGATATGAAGATTCTTATCCAAAATTTTGTTTGCTATCGTGAGTATTATGTCATCATCATATAACGGGGGTCCTACGGCGATTGCCGCTTCCCGCATTTCAGCCTCCATCTTTTCCTATCTCTCCAATCTCCCTCTTCTAAGCCTCTAGATTGCATTGTTTTTGTAATTTCTCTTCTCCAGGAATTTGGCGGTCTTCCCCTTTTCCTTCTTTCTGGCGGAACATACATTAAGGCTTTCTTTGGCCACCGCTCCTCCTCCATTCTCATCACGTGACCATACCATTGTAATTGCCTTCCTTGTATTCTATCTGAAAGAGTATCTCTAATTGCTGTACGGTTTCGTATTTCCTCATTCCTGATTCTTTCCATTCTCGATACTCGACATGACCTTCTAAGATAATCCATTTCCACAACGTCTACTTTATCTCGTTCATTCTTTGTTATCGTCCAACATTCGGCACCATATGTGGTAATTGGTTCTACAATTGCTCTGTATACGCGAAGTTTGGTATGCATCTTTATTTTATTAGACCACAGTAATGAATTCAGTATTCGGATGCATTTTTTCCCTTGGGTTATTCGGTTTTGTACATCTATCTTAACTCTGCCATCTGCTGATATGATGCTTCCTAGATATTTATACTGGTTGCAGCCTTTTATGACTGCGTTTTCAAGCCTCAGATCTGTGGTATTTCCTCCAATTTTTAAACATTCTGTTTTGCTTATGTTTACAGTAAGCCCCCATTTGGCATATTCCTCAAATAATTTTCGATTCATATAATTTATATCTTCCTCGTCGGTTGCAACCACCACCTGATCATCTGCAAACAACAATGTATACAGAGTTTCTTGTCCCACTTCGATGCCCATAAATCTACATTTATTTCTCCAATTCCTCAATGCTTCTTGGACGTATATTTTAAAGAGTGTCGGTGACAAACAGCATCCTTGCTTTAGGCCTTTAGTGACTTTAAAATCATTCGAGGTTCTGGTTCCAATTTTTACACAACTAACTGCATTTTCGTACAATTTATATATCGCTCGGATATACGTCGAATCCAATCCGGATCTTTTGAGGACCTCAAACATTTTCTTTAACGGGACACTATCATATGCTTTCTCAAGGTCTATAAATACCAAATGGGTCTCTCTACTTCTTTCGACACGCTTTTCAATTATTTGTCGTAGGATAAATATATTATCAAGGCAGGATCTCCCGGTACGAAAGCCGCTTTGTTCTTCAATATCTTGTATCTGTCTTTCAACCCTCTTCTTTAATATTCTGCCGTACAACCGGCCCACAGAGCTCGTCACACTAATACCTCTATAATTGGAACAGTCTCTTTTATTCCCTCTCTTATATATGGAGCTTATATAAGATTTATTCCAATCTTTAGGGATTTCTTGGTCTCCACACATACATTTATTGAAAAGGTCTATTATTAATTCTAAAAGTGCAGTCGGCCCATATTTAACCAGCTCTATGGGAATGTCCCCAGGCTCTGCGGCTTTTCCGTTTTTAACCTCTTTTAAGGTTTCCGTCAATTCAGATAATGTTATTATAGGGATTTCCTGTCTTTCGTCTCTGTTGTCTATTAATTCCCTTATCTTTTCCCATCTGTACTCTACTCTATCCTCTTTCAGCAGTTTCGTATAATATTCTTCCCATTCATTTAACTTTATGAGAGAAATGTTGTCTTCATTTTTCTCATTTTTCCTAAACTGTTTTAATGTTTTCCAAGCTTGCGCCACTTTTGTTCCACCCATAAATCTGTCCAGTTCATCACACTTAGCCTCCCAGTTTATATTTTTCGCCTTATCCACGTCTTTTTTAACTTCTCTATTCCATTTAGCGTTTATTTCTCTGTCTTATGACAAGAAAGAAAAAAGACAGAGTATTATGTCACTAATCGTATTAAATATAAACAATAAAGTAAGAGTAACTTAAATTTTTTGCATAAAGTAAATATAATATATAAGATTTTTGGCTACTTACGTAATTAAAAATAAAAATAAAAACTAAATTGATACATGCTGCCGTGCATGTCGTAAATAACATAGCTGAGCTGTTGTCCACAACTACCGTTGACGATGGATTAAATGCTTTTAACGATACCAAAACGGACATTCGGTACATAACCACAGCCACAACAGTTGCTAACGCCAGTGTAATCTAAAAGACAATAAAAATTATACAATATTTATAAGACTTTAGTTTAAAAATGAGAGCAACAAAATTATTGCATTCAATTTAATAAAAAGTAAATACGTTAGTATGCGATTAGTATTTCAATGATGTTCTCGAGAATGTCAAAACCAAAAAACCTATGACTGCCCACATCCTAGTTCACATTTAGTGTATTTCTAATTTGTTTAATCGTAATTTACACTTAAATAATGTCACATCATATCGACCAATAAGTTGGTTACATATTATCTCCAAAATACTGGAAACACTGCTGATATAAAGAATTAATTCTGATCCTGTTAGTCAAGAATGGATATCAACTCACCAATTTGGCTTCAGAGGGAAACACTCAACTGTTAAACAAGTCCATAGAATTATTCATAATATAAATTAAGGGTTAGAAGACATACAGGTTTGCATCACGGTGTTTCTAGATGTCAGTCAAGCCTTTGACAAAGTGTGGCAGATAGGATTATGATTCAAGCTTAAAAGGGATCTCCCCATCACCTCTTTCAAATTATTAAGATCTTTTCTAAGCGACAGAGAGTTATCTACCACAAGGAAGTCCACCCCTATATGTACTATACACAACAGATGTCCATTTAGGAATTCACCTAGACAGAGGACTAACCAGAAAAGAACACATAACCAAAAAACGCAAACAAATTGATTTGAAAGTAAAAGATATTTACTGGCTAATCGGTAGAAAGTCCAAAGTATCATTAGAAAACTAACTTCTTATTTATAAATAGTCATAAAACCCACCTGGACATATGGGGCGGAACTATGGGGATGCGTAAGCAAGTCGAACATCTCTATAACACAAAGAAGTCAATCCAAAATACATGATAACAGATGCACCATGGTATGTCTCCAATCAAAAACTACACAAAGACCTAAAAATAGATTATGTTAAAGACCGCCATTCAAAGACAAAACACAAAACACCTTAATAAATTAGAAACCCACACAAACTTGCTATTACTACAGGCCCATAACAGGAGACTCAAGAGAAATTGGCCAGCAGGTCTAAAAATGGTTGAAGAGGATTTGTCCATGGAGAAGGTCTTATCACGTCAAACATGAACAGTAATGTGCTCTAAAGTCAAGACATTAGCCTATAGGATAACACTGTATTCTAATTACTAATTTAGATATAAACTTAAGAAATAATTACACTTCTACTATCAATTTTTGTCTTCAAAAATCTTCTATCCGTCTATCAAACAACCCAAATATTGTCTTCACTTGCACCAATGGGTAAGCACGACTCAATCTTATCCGGCTATTAGAAACCCAGAGCAATACGTGTTTTCGCGTGAATCTAATCCCGACCAGTTATTTGGAAAGTATTATAGACAAACACTAATATATTTCCTGCAGTGAATTAAATAAACGTTTAACAATTATTAAAAGTTGAAAAATTAAGTTTACATAAAGCACTTATAACGAAATTCCAAGTAATAGTTGTGTAGTTCATGGAAAAAGTTTTAGCAGAACGTTGTTTAAATATTTATATAATAATTTGTTGCTTTTTTTATTTTAAAATTTATACTTTTAATAATTCCTTAAACAATTTAAATGTTATTTAAATTGTTTATTCTAGATAACTTTTTCTAGCTGAGAGTTGCAACTCTCAACATCGGAAGCATGACAGCTAAAGAGAGGTCTTGGAGATGGATGCAAGTTAATATATAGTAGTTCGAACAGTCACAGCAGAAATGAACTAGGTATTATTTTGAACATCTTGTAAGGGTACCCAAAAGAAGTGATAGAATAATGAGAATAACTGAATACAGGCAATACCAACGTTAACATTATATGTGATGATTGTATACAGATAAAGGAACATTCAGGACTGTAAGAACTATATAGGGATAATAAAGTTAATTGGGATAGGACAATGAAAATTTGGGAGAGAGCTGTAGGGCGAAGGTTAAGGAGAGATAGGAGAAGAACAGTTTGGGTTTATGCCAGGAAGGAGGATAACGGATGCCTTGTTTGCGTTGAAACATTTGATAGAGAAATACAGCGAGAAGAAAAGAGAGCTACATTTGATATTTATGGACATTGAGAAGGCATACGACACTGTTCCTAGACAAGAGCTATGGAAGTGTATGAAGGAGAAATGAGTTCCTGAGAAGTACGTAAGGCTCGTGAAGGATATGTATGAGGGAGCGTACACCAAAGTAAGGACTGCTGTCGGATTGACCGCAAATTTTTCAGTGACGGTTGGTTTGCATCAAGGCTCTTCACTGAGTTCTTACCTGTTTAATCTTGTTATGTATGTACTGACAGAGAAAGTAAGGGACGGGGCTCCTTGGTCAATGCTTTTTGCTGATGATATCGTGTTAGTAGAGGAGACCAAAGAAATGTTAAACGAGAAGTTGGAGTGTTGGAGAAAGGCTATTGAAGAGGGTGGACTTCAGGTTAGCTGGTCGAAAGCGGAGTATATGTGGTTGGGAGGAGGAGGAATGGTTGGGGACGTAGAATTGCATCGAGAAAAGCTAGGACGATTAGGAGAATTTACCTTGTTGGTATAAAATATATAGGTTTTTGTTGTATGTCTAAACTACTTAAAAACTTATCAAATAGCTGGTCGGTTCAGAGTGCCCAATAGGGAACTTTTTCTGTTTACTTCTCTGGGTTAGTAGATAACAAACAAGGGTCTAGCGACCGAGTATGGGTTCAATAACCATCTTACAGTTATACTATACAAGAACAACTAAGACATGTTAACCGTGGTGGGAAAGTTCTCAACCCCGACACGGTGTGCCCTAATAGAGAACATCCTATGTGCATATAAGACAGGGCGATAGAAATGCATAACCAAATAAAAACCCCCAGATCAACTAAAAGCATGACATATGAGTCATGTTTGTAGTCACCCCACATTTCTGGTCCCACCACACTCTTGTATATCTTTCCTTTTAACCCTTTCCCAATTTTTCGATCTAGTGTCCCATTTTCCGATATGTAGGAGCCAAGGTATTTAAATTCTCCTCGTTTTAGCTTTTCTCCAAACAATTCTACAATGTAATCTCGTTACTGTAAATTTGTTGATTGAACACACTGTCATATATACACATACCCACACACCCCATAAACACTTCACCATGCTCAATCAGTAAATCATAGGCAGCCGCACCATAACAGCAAATTATGGGTGAAAAAGTGTTGTCTTAAGAGATGCCACAGAAAACTCGCGAACCCTGGCTGATTATAGCCCTAGCATTGATACTTCTAAGTCTAAAAATAAAAACATAAACGGAACTAATGATTAAAAAAAGTCTTGAAGATCTCTGACAAGTCTGACAGTTACACCATTAAACGAAGATCACCCATTATCAACAATACGGGATAGTTTGAACTATATATCACCAATCATTATACAAAAACTCTTGTACCGGAATGTAAGTAGTATTTTGTTTATTTCTAATTTATTACAATTTAACAGATTTTTTCTCTTACCAATTTGTGGGTTGTTACTTTGTCTGCTAAAGCAATTTTATGCATATTAATAAACACAGACATGTAATATTGGCATAATTACTATAACTTTTCTGATCTATATCTTTATAAGACAGCACCCTAATATGGGCTTTTTATAATTTCAGCATTTAATTTACTTTGTACCACTGACCTGATGATGCTTTGCAAATTTTAGAAAGCGAAACCGATCGTCTTGGGTAGTAAAATTAAATTGATTGTGAGTAAGTCTAATTTATTTCTTTTACCTCTTTTTTAAAATGGACTCACACAAGCAACATATTCATTATTTAAACATGATTAGTTAATATCAAGTTTTATTTGTCTCAGCCAAACAAATTTTTCATATTTGCAATTAAGATAAGACGCTCTCATACCTGAGGGACTGAACTAGACGAAGCCTTGTGCAATTGGCTCCCCAAAGTAGGAGTTTCATTGTTACACATTGGTCCCAGCTGTCAGAGGGTAGTTATATTGTTAGAATTTATGCATTTAATAATTTATCTTGCAATATTCAAGATAAATCAACATGATACTTTTTAACTTTAACACACGATGCTTTTAAGCAGATTAATATATGCGTAGATAATCAAGCAGCGCAGATAATCAAGGTGCTAAGATAGTCTCTAGGTTAGTGTGGAAATGCTGAGAAGAACTCGATAGACTGGCGGATCATAATAGTGTCATACTGGTAGGGATTCCAGGTCATAGAGAAATACACGACAACGAAACAGCTACGTTAAAAGCTGTTCAAAGAGTCTTTAAAAAAAGCAAGGACCCGAACATAACATAACTCCCACTGGGAATGTATACCATGTCAAGCTCATAGCAAAATGTATTTGGAAAGAATATGCGACAATTGCGGAAAGCAAGCAGGATCAGCTAAAAATCATAACACGCCTCCTTACTGGACATACGCTAGGCAAGGAACACCTGCATACAATGGGATTGTTTCATGAAGACTGTAGTGGGAATCATGAATAAATAGAAGATGTAAAATAAAAGCCAATTGCATAACGCCTAATAAAGTCCAAGAAATCTGTATTACGACGAACAGATCGACGATTTGGAATTTTACATATTATTAATAAGAGTGTTACGCTAATCTTGTTGTAGTCTATGGAAATCAATAAATAAAAAATTGTTTTACCTTAAATCTGTTCACCATCCACTAATAAATAGTAAACACATATTGAAATATTTAGAAAAGCAGCAAAATCTAGTTTGAATTTATTGATTAATATTGTAATTAATTTATTAGAAATCAATAAATTGTTTCGGGTAATTTATTTATTTAAAATATAAATTCAATTAGATTGCGACAATAACACGCCCAAAGCTAAAAAATTTGCTTACTAAAAGTAGAACGACAGAGAAGCTCAATATCGTCATGGGGACCCTTAATTTCCAAAACGGCACACGCGGTTCCATTGTATTTGTAACGACATTAACTTCTTTTTGTTTGACATGAGCTAAGCGCGCTAAATACTGAGGTCGTGGATGTTCTTCCTGTATATCAAAACCTGAGACGTCCCATCTATGTGTTATTTCTGCCGAATATCTTTTCCACATTTCCAAAAATAAAGTCGCTACAACAGAAATATGTGATCAAAATTTATATTTAAAGTTAGAGTTAAGTCAGGTTGTGCTAATTAGTTTATCCGACACAGTGACAAAAAAAAGGAATGCTATCACTCCTTAAAATTCTTACGATACTGTAGTTCTAATAAAATTTGTGAACCTTTACAGCTTGTAAGTGCCTATTATTATAAATGGGAGTATGTTTTACACTCATCCTCTCTTTTTATCAAATATTTGGTTTTTAATGCTATTTTTCAAGTCCTTCATTTGAATTCTTCAGCACAAGTAAGGCTAAATATCTGGGGTTGGCTTTGAATCCCACTATCATTTGGTGTTACTTGGAATACTCTATTAATAATACTAGACAACTATTCTGGAACAACAGTATAACTGGCGGTTGAAACCAGAGGCCACCTTTTGATTGGTTGTGTAAAGAGATTTCCTATTCTCCTTGTAAATTTTGAATGTATCTACTGACCATCATCAAATCTCGAAAGCTACAATACTGCGGACACATTATGCGAAATGAATCCAGATATTCCCTCCTACAAGCCATCCTCTGCAACAAAAAACGTTTGGAAAACGAGGTCCAGTAAGAAGAAGAATATCCTGATTAAAGAATATCAGAACCTGGTTCAACAAAACATCTGTGCACCCATTCCGCGCTGCTGCAGATAAGAAGCTTCCAATAAGGTCACCAATTTCAACATTCGTCACGGCAAATCAAGGAGAAGAACCTATAAATGATATATTTCAGAGGCTTAAGCTAAGCCATAGGCGTATATATTAATACAAACCGAACATACTGGCTGCGCGTATTGACGACAAAACCTCTTGTTGTTGTTCGATGTGTCTCTTTGTAGCGCATTGAAACTCATAACTCTCTCCCTCACCCCCACCAAAAGCGACGCTGCTATATTTACTTGATGTAAGGCGGAGACACAACAAACAACGAACAAAAAAAAGATGGTGTCGTCAATTAGCTCTACAGACTGCTCAGTATATGTTAATATATACAGTTTAAGAGGAGTGCACCCACTGATTCGGTCAGTACAGAGCGGACGGTCGGTAGGAACCGCTCTTGTATTAGGACAGTATTCCGGGTGAAGTAAATTGTACAGTTCAGGGTAGTTATGCACCAACATAATTAGTTTACAGACATTCACCATTATCAATCACTTAAACAATTCAACTGAAACGGCAGAACATCCGTACCGATCAATGTGCGCTCGACCAAAACAGCTGATGAGTCATTGGTACGTCGAGTCGGGATGTCATAAAAATCTTTCTTTCGGACTTTTCGAGAACCTTCGGAAAGTGTGAATCGTCCTATTCCGACCGTGACGTCCAAGTGCGCTCATAACAAGGGAAATCAATGCTAATGTTTTTTGAAAAATTTCGTGCAAGCTATAGAGTAAATGCAAATTAGATCGGGATGCAGATTACCTGCGATATAACATCCATATGAAATAACTCAATCAGATATTCGTGCCCTTTTATAATATCAATATTGGAAAAACACCTGTAAACTAAGAATTATTAACAATCTTTACTGAAATCAAACATCTTCTATTCATATAGAGAGAATCAGATGATATAAAAATCAAACGTGGGGTCCGACAGGGATGTATACTATCACTCCTGATGTTCAACATATACTCTGAGGAAATCTGTCAAAAAGCAATAGATGATGTTAAAGCCGGAATTCGAATTAACGGAGAATGTATTAATAATATCAGATACGTGGACGATACGGTGGTATTAGCTGACTGATATAAAGCCCTCTAGGAGTTAATATATAGGGTCACATAAGTAAGTAAGAGATATGGACTTTCACTAAACATTAACAAATAAAATGTATGATCATCTCTAAGAAGGAACAGCAAAATCAAATGTAGGCTAAAGCAAGATCTGCATTTCAAAAAATGGCTCAGCTATTCAAATGTCATGATTTATCAATACCCATTCAAACACGCTACCTGCAAGAAAATTTATCGAAATGTGGCTTTATCGTCGAATCCCAAAGATATCTTATATCGACCACGTTACTAATCAGGATGATTTATTAAGAATACAAAAAGATAAAGCGCTATTAACCACAATAAAATCAGCCAAAATCTAATAACCCGGTCACATAATGAGGAACAGCAAATATATGGATTGCTGCAACTAATTTTACAGGGAAAAGTAGAAGGAAAACGAGACCCAGGAAGACGAAGGATCTCCTGGCTTAAGAATCTACGTACATGGTTCAATACAAAAACCACAAAATAATACAAAGTACAGATTGCCATGATGGTCGCCAACATCCGAAACGAATAGTTACTACAATAAAGAAAAAGAGTGTGGTGATTTCGCAGAGTTGCACCTTGCCATTAAATTAACGATTCTCTGAAGAACAAATTATTGACCAACAGCTGCGGGTGGAAGTTCATACATAACAGAGTACTCTTTTGTACTGAAGATATTTAATCCCGAAGACGGAGGAACTAGTAATTAGTTAAATTCATAAAGATACAGACGGCAAAAGTAAAACACTGCACTAAACACTTATTATAAGTATCTTGATTATAGGAAATATACATACTTCAGCTACTGGTCATAGTATGCTCAATTACAAAAAAAGTTGGAAAACAGAGCCCAGTTGTGGTACGGGCATGTACAAACAATACCAGAGCATATGTGGCCAAAAAGAATATTGGACTGGGACCCGCTGGGAAGAAGACAGAGACGAAGAAAGGAAAAACATACATAGGAAATGCTATGTATGTTTTTATAGATAGAGACCCCCAGAGCAGATGACTGGGTAAATATAGAGCTGTGAAGGACAAAAACGGCGAACTCATAATAAGAAAAAGCCGAAGAAGAAAGAAAAGAATAACTACTGATCATGAAAATTGGAATTGAAGAAATTCGAGTGATGATCCGACAGGGAAGATAAATCCAGATTAGACCGTAGGGCTTTCCAGGTCATCATCAATAGAAACCCTCAAGAACTAAAATACGTTTCAAATAATGGCAGATGCCTAAGAGTGCTCTTATTGTGAAGAACAATAAAGATAGGCATATGGAACGTTAGAACAATGTACGAAGCGAGAAAAATCTATATTGCCATTCAAAAAATGGAAATACTATTGATTAGAATTAAGGGAAAAGCGAAATACGCTAGACAAATACAGGCCACTAAGTTACCGGAGGTCACAGAATTGGCTGCTAAGGAAATCTTAAGAACGAATATATAAACCGTATGGTCCTGATTCTGAATAATAAAATTGTCAACTGTGTGAAGCACTTCATGTGAAGTATATCCTCATAGAACCGAGAGTTCCTAGCACTCTGCAGTTTAAGCCTCCATGAAACAGTCCAGTTGTATGCAAGTGTCTCTGACTGATACACGTCCATTAAAGAAGCCTGATATGGCTCTGAACTGATTTTTAACTCTGAACTCTGAACACTTTTAACAGATGCTCATTCAATACACGTTTTGCCATGTACTTGACCGGTGTACCTTCCCAGTAAGAGTTGTTCGGATCCTGGGTTCTTTTCCGGTTGCGAACGGTGCTTTTTGGCCTTTCTACGGCTCTGGTCCGAAGTATTTTGTAGCTGATCCTCTTCTGATGATCTTAAACCCTTCCAATATGGCACTGTTATGTCCCGCAACTCTCTCGAGTTTTCATCATTTCCACACTAGCCTAGTTCGAAAGCGCTCATGTCAATTTCTCTTGCGCAATGCAAGATATACCGTTTGATTTATACTGATCTGGTAAATTCTTATTAAATACTAATCAACATATTTCACCACAATAAATCGAATAATTTTGACAGTTCTAGAAAAACATTGAAAATAATGAACTACTGACAGTATCTGGACATTCTTCTTATCACTGTACACACAGTCACAGGTATACAATAACAAAATTAATGGTACATTGCATTCGGGGTTTATAGGCCGCGGTCTGGAATTATTCCTTCCAAAAGTTTGGACTATAACTGCGGCACATATTATCAAAGGCGATGCGAAAAAATATGTATGGCCTCCTGTTGTACACGCCACTTGCTGATGGTTTTCCTCGAGTATCTGCGCTATTTGTAACCATCGTGTCCCTCCGGGATCTGTCGGTTGCTCTACATAAGTATTGGATTTTTCGCTGCGTCGGGGAAAAGATTTTGTATTCCGTAGTATTGTAATGTATATTGCTAGTAGATCGGTTTGCACGAAAGCCTGCTTGGTTACATCTTTGTCTTTTGTCTAGTTGCGGCTTCAATCTGTTCATTATGATCTTTGACATTATTTTACAAGTGGTACTCAAGAGTAATATTTCGTCATTTCGTGGATATTCTTAAATCGCCCATTTAAAAAAAATATTCTTACTATTACACCAATGTTTTATTTTTGAAGTGAATACTTCTTATGCATGACCGAGCATTATATACATATGCAATATACATAATATACACTTATTACTATGTTCATCGGCTTATATGTATGCATACTATTTTTTAGAATATAATGACATAATATCAAAATAAAGTAATTAAACATAAGTAAGTATAAGATAATAATGATAATGGATAAAATATAAAATGATGAAAAAATAAAATTAAAATAAGATAAAATAAAAAAAAAATTAAATAAAAAACATAAAATAAAATTAAATAAGATTAAATAAAATTAAAATAAAATGAATAAAATAAATGATTATTATTAGGTATAAGGATTTTTTAAATTTTAAAGAACTTAAATGTGTGGTGTTACTTTAAAAAAATATTAAAAATTCAGTAATAAGCAGACATAAAATTTCCCACATATAGTAATAACGCGCTATAAGAAGAACACATTTTTCTTTGATTAGTGGCTGTAGTGTATCTGGAGCTACACAATTCTTGTTTCCTTATTTTTTCATCCCAACGGTTTGGTTTACATGTTTAATCCTTAAAGTTTTTCCATATTTGCTCCACATGAATCGTTGTTAATAGATTTATTTTCAGTCATCGGTTCTTGTTTTTTTTTTCTTGAATAAGAGCGTCGTCATTGTATCTTTTTCTTCTGTTTGACTTTAGGGTTTTGCCTCTGGTTAGCTTCATATTTATTTTGGCACTGACTAACGTATGGTCTGACACCGTATCTGCTCCTCGTACACTTTTAAATTTCTTTACCAGCTTTTTCGTTTTGGATAAGTATGGTTTCCTCCCGGAGAGCTCCATGGTTATGTTCAGGAAAAAATAATTCCAAACCACGTCCTATATACCCCAGATACAATGTATCCTAAAAAAGAAGATCTCGAAAGCCTCTGATAATTAAATTAAGTTTATAGTTTTATTGTTATTAATAAATAAATTAAATGAACTTACCCCAAACTGACATAAATATTGCAAAAAATACAGTTGTCGGATTGTCAAATAGATATGTTATTCTTGAATGGACACACGATTCAGATATCTTCCAATAATCACACCATACATCACATTGAGGACACATTTTTTCTTTAATTTTTTCGTGACAAATATCTTCACTAAAATAACAAAAATTAAAATGTATTCTTTTAACATATTTACATTACTGTATTCTATTACTATTATAGAAACATAACCCAAAAGCAATTAGCTAAATGACTCCCCTGTTGTTTAAATTTAAACAAACGAGATATTAAAAATTTTCACACTTGATTTAGGACATAAAATTACTTTCACGGCTTAATATCTAGATTCACATTATGCCTATTATTATATTAGACCATTTAGAACATTATGTTTATATCGGCGAAAATGCTTAAGTTGTGCCTCTATTCACGATATGCTATTCAGATATAAAAATCTAGTCACCTAACTCAATACTGTTGCTGAACATAACTACCATTTGACTGTAATGCTACTTGATTTTCTGACTTTATAGGCAGTAGATAGAACTAGTATATAGAATGGATAGATGACGTAGTGTATAGAATTATTTCTTCCTGAAGTTTCGTCTGCAACTGCAGCAGACATTCAAGGCGATGCGGCAACGATCGTGATTATAATTGAAGAGTTTAAAATCGAGTTTAATACAAGTAAGGGATTTTCCTGTTCAGATCGACATTAGCGTGGTTAAAAGTAAATCGTCATCTATATAATGCTATAAGGCATATCATAATACGGTGAGTTTTAAAATACATGTTTCTTAGTCAATATCCCAATCCATACATATAAGTTATCATTTCACATTTAGTTTATTTTTACCTGATTTATTCCGATTATAACTGAAATTTTTCAGCGCCATTCCGTTAATTAAAAAAAAAACATTTTAAGTTCCAGTGGTGTAGCGAATATTTTTCTACAGGTGTAATCATGACCGATAATAATTTATGTGCAAAATGTAGGTCGGTCTTCAGGAAAAATGATAAAATTATCATCTGCGATAATTGTCATTGTGTATTCTACGGTAATTGTACTGAGTTAGTGCCTTCAGAGTTTAGAACAGTAGTGATTCCTTGTTATGTAATGGATCTGCATTGTACTTAAAAATATAATATTGTTGTTAAGATGGATTGAACCAATGTCAGATGAAATGGAAGAATAAGCAGAATTTCAAGAAAATACTAATAATATTTTGACTGCATCCTTTGTGATATGTATTTGTAAAGTGCGCGAAGGAAATATATGAGCATCAAATTTAATGCTTTATTACGTAGAGATGTCTAAATCTCAAGCACTAAAAATAAAAATAGATGAATATAGGAAAACAAAATTGGATATTTTGGAGTAAGTCAGTATCAGTACCACTTCAGAAAAAATTCTAAGCGGTTAGGGTAGGAGGGTTTAATCCGAATAAATCGCGACCGATGTAAATAATTTCGTCCAAAAGCAAAGCACCATCAGTTACGAAACGTATGTAGTAGACGACAGGAAAAAATAATTTCAAACCACGGTCTTACCACATGCTTATAAATAATCCCATTCGAAATTGCAATATACCTCATTGGTTCTTTAGGATAAGTATTAAACTTTGAATCGTCTGTACGATATACAACATCGAAATGTACCATTCTAAAAGACACTTTCAGTTTTGAAAACACAAAAAGTTGCAGGATGCTAGTTGGCAGTGAACTGAAAATGGCGGAGTTGGGAAATCTTATGTTTTGCCAAAAACGGTTGCACAAGATTCGATGAAGATCTAATTATTATCGTGATGAAGAAATCAGTCGAGGCTTGCCTAAATACCGCCACGCATTATTTTAAGAACTTAAATATAAAATTATTTGTTGCATGTCCGACCTCTTCAAGCATATTCATCTTGCACAACAGCTTCATAATAAAAAAATATAATAATTTAACGCAAGTTTAAATTGCGAAAGGTGTTTTGTTTCGGAATCATCACCGTAAACCCACGACTCGTCACTGCTAATGATCTTTTTTATCATTACTTGACTGATTACTCAATAGTTTTATTCTGATATTAACTATCTTGTCACCCCACCCTTCAAGACTCTAGCAAGAAAAAGGGGAGACATAGGGATACACAGTGTGTCAATTTTAAAACTTACAATGGGCTACACATTACGAACAAAAGATGATATCGAAAAATGCTTGAAACCGTTTTTACTATAGTAAGGGGGAACTAAAATGATATGAGAGAGAACTCACCCCCATCAACCCTCTAGGCCCACCCACCACAACCAAAAAAGTTAAATTGCAAACCCCTACTTGTGATACATCATTGAAAAGCTTATAAAAAATACTATCCATTGGTATAGATAACAATTATAAAGGGCGAAGCAATAATTGTAAAACTTTGGCATAAATGGAAAATTTAATGAGGTTTTTGTTGAACTACAAATTTGTTAAAAATGTCAATTAAGTAAATGTTCAAAGTGGGTTCCGTTGTTTTGTAAACAATCATACAGCCTATTTTCAAATTCTGCACGAACTTTGGCAAATGTTGTTCTAGTAATAGCGCGACATGCTTGCGTAATTCCTTCTCGCAATTCCCAAAGTGACGCAGGTTGAGTTTTATAAACAACTGACTTGAGATAACCCCACAGAAAAAAGCCAGGTGGCGGTAAGTCTGGTGACCTCGGTGGCCACTCAATAGGACCTCTGCTTCCAATCCATTTGTTCGGATAATTAGTATCCAACCAGTGCCTAACTGGAGCTGCATAGTGAGGACGTGCTCCATCTAGTTGGAAGTGCAGCAAATCTTCGTCTAGAGCTAGGTTGCCTTGATCGTCCCTTTGGTTCTCTAATTCATGCACAATTAAAGGTTCGATGGTGTTTTCCAGCATATCGAGATAAATGTCGCCACTTAAATTGCCTGGTATGAACAAGGGGCCAATCATAGCCTAGCCTAATATTCCTCCCTAAATATTCAGTTTTTCAGGATATTGAGTGTGACCTTCTCTGAATCTATGCGGGTTCGCATCGTTCCAGTACCGATAGTTTTGCTTATTTACATTACCATTCAGCATAAAAGTACATTCATCAGTGAAACAAATATTTTTAAACATTCTCGGCTCAACGCGAATTCTTTCAGTTATGAGTTCACTAAACTCAATTTGTCGGTCTGGATCATCATCGCCTAGTTCTTGAAGAATTTGTGTTTTGTACGGGTTAAACTTATGTAACTTCAACACCTTTCTAACCGACTCATGTGAAAGTCTTGTCATTGCTTGACATACTTGACGTGTTGATGCAGTAGGCTCTATTGCAAAATTTCCAAGGACCTCAATTCGGTATGCTTCATTCAGTAATCTTGGGGCATACCTCTTTTTATTTTGCAATGATCCCGTTTCTCTAAACTTTTCAACTAAATCGCGGACGTACACGTGACTTACATTTTTGTCCGGATGCCTTTCATAAAATATTTGAGCTGTTCGTAAATAACACTGGTTCTAGGAGGCAAATATGAAAATGATCTCCACGCCTTCAGGTATACTGGAAACCATCGTGACAACTACAGCTGAATGACAGTACCGATCCTACAAATGATGAAAACTAATGACATTTAAAATTCTCAAATAAGCCAAACATTATTGAATCTGAGAGAACCCAAAAAACAAATGTTTTCAACTTGTTATGAAAAAACCGTAAATTAAGTTTATATTATGTATAATTATTAAACAATAATTATACAGGGTCATCAACAGAATTAACAAAAGCTTCATTAAATTTTCCATTTAAGCCAAAGTTTTACAATTATTGCTTCACCCTGTATAATTAATATTTATATCATTGGATAGCATTTTTTATAGTCATTTCAATGATACATCACAAGTAGGGGTTTGCAATTTAAACTTTTTTGGTTGTGGTGGGTGGGGCCTGGGGGTTGATGGGGGTGAGTTCCCTTTCATGTCATTTTAGTTTCCCCTTACTAACCAAGAAACGGTTTCAGCATATTTCGATATCAGCTTTTGTTCGTGAGATATAGCCCATTATAAGTTTTAAAATTGACACACTGTATCGAGCTAGCTAAACTCTGTCAAGCAGAGGAATATGTAGTAGTTTTTTTGACTGAAATCAGATGTAAGAATGGGCGCCAGTCCATTCCAAGGGACTACCCCTCGAATAAGAATATTTTACTTTCGGAACAGATAGAATGAACCTATAAAATAAACCTTAAAGTTAATCAAATATGTATTGACTCGTCGCATAAACAAAAAAATACATAAATAAACAGAATCACGGAATCGTAAAAGTCCTGACTAAAAAAATATTAAATAAAAATACACCAATTTTACAAACACTGTACTAAAATTTGTCAATAACTTAAGGTCCTCATAACAAAAATATAAATTAACAACCTGTACAAGATGATACTACCTAAAGTTATTTTTTTATACAAAATTATGATCAGATTCATCAATAACATTTAGACCAGAGAACATGGGATTTTCTCGTGACATTCGTTTGGCTATGTATGGCTAACAACACTATGTAATAAACAAAATATTCAAACGATTATACTCACTTTTTTAGTTATAAACAATATGTAAAAAATGTAAGATCGCTATTAGATTTTAAATATTAAAGGTAAAGACCGCTAAATTATATGGAAAAGTGACACAATTTTACTGAAAAAGCATAGAAAATCCTTTAAAATGAAAGTTATTTTTGTAGTTTTGTTGCCTAATTACTGCAAAAATAGCTTCAAAAGTTAATTTTTTGAAAATTGTTAAAAACTTTTCTAAAAAATGCACAAAAAACTTTGATTTTGCATGAAAATCTGACAAATTCCACAAATATTCAGCTTTAAAAATTTCAAGAAGTTTCATTAACAGTTATTGCAAAATTGAAATTGTTTATCCCAGAAAGCTTCTATCTGCAACGTTAATATGCGTAAACTATTAAGCATACATAAATTGTGAACGAACCGAATTGAAGAGAAAGATTTATTTTATCAAATTAGATCATTTATCGAATTAAAAATTTACGTTACATTTTGAAAATAGGTTTGCAAAAGTACTGTAATTTTAAGCTTATAAACAATAATTAAACTAACACGAAGGAAATTATTTTTCTTTGTCTTCGCTATTTTGGCATTTTTACTCGAATTCCAAAAAAAAACATATCTTATGACCCCTAAAACCCGAGTTAGCCTTTTTTTCAAAAATTCAACGGGATGTTGTTTATAACCAATAAGCAATTAAAATGGAACCATTTGAAGGATTAAAGTTCAAGTTTAGACAAAACAATTTAAAAACTTTTCTTTAAAAATGAGTCGTTCATGATGCGCCAAAGATAAAGAGTTTAAAATAGAATCGATTTTACAATTTCAAAAACTGAATTCATAAATTCAAATTTATAAAAGTCGCAATATCTTCAGTTCCAATCAACGAAAATTAATGTTAAATCAACTTAAATTAATTAATTCATTTAAGGTACCTCGTAGCATAGATCACAAAAATGCAGAAAAGGTTATGAAAAAATAAGCAACTTAACTATTTATGTATTATAGTTATATATAAAATCTTTTAACAATAGATTTTACAAAAATCCATTTTTTATTTGAAAATAAAAATCTATAGGTGTTAATTATTTTTCTTGAATTCTGCTTATTATTTTTACAATTACTTTTTCTCAAAAACATTACAAATATATTTTACAAAGTTTATAACAATTAAGTTGTTTAAAATATATTTGTAATGTTTTTCAGTCAAAAAACAAATAATAATAAAAATCATAAGCATAATTCAAGAAAAATTAACACGTCTAGATTTGATTTGCAAATAAAATCTTTATTTTTTGAAAAAAAAAAAATTTTTTTTAAAGGATACTATTTATAACTATAATACATAAATATTTAAGTTACCTATCTTTTCATAACCCTTTCTACTACTAATAAGAGAAAAATAAAATTTTGCAAAATAAATATTTATTTTAAATTGTTTAAACAAATTACTCAGTTAAATAAAGAATTCACAAATTAACTAATTAAATTTTTATAATCTATGCACCGAGGTATTTCAAATTAAAAAAAAAACCTTTTTCGTTTATTAGAACCAGAGATATTTTGACTTTTATTTTGAACTTATGAATTCAGTTTTTGAAATAGTAAAATCGAAAAACAAAAAACACTGCTAACTCGGGTTTTAAGTATCGTAGTACATTGAATTTTTTTTTTAAATTCGTGTAAACATGTTGACATCTTCAATAAAAAAATTAACTTCCTATATATTGATGCGTCTTAGTTATTTTAAATGTTTATAAGCTTTAAATCACAGTATTTTGTTAAACCTATTTTACAATATTTAACATAAATTATTTAATCATTAAATGATTTCATCATCATCATCATATAACGGGGGTCCTACGGCGATTGCCGATTACCGCATTTCAGCCTCCATCTTTTCATATTTCTCCAATCTCCCTCTTCTAAGCCTCTAGATTGCATTGTTTTTGTAATTTCTCTTCTCCAGGAATTTGGTGGTCTTCCCCTTTTCCTTCTTTCTGGCGGAACATACATTAAGGCTTTCTTTGGCCACCGCTCCTCCTCCATTCTCATCACGTGACCATACCATTGTAATTGCCTTCCTTGTATTCTATCTGAAAGAGTATCTCTAATTCCTGTACGGTTTCGTATTTCCTCATTAAATGATTTAATTTGATATAATAAGGCTTTCCCTTCAAATTGGTGCTTTTAGAATTGATGTAGACCTAATAGTTTAAGCATAATAACGTCGTAGATAAAAACTTTCGGGGATAAATAATTTCAATTTTTCAATAACTATTAGGTGAAACTTCTTGAAATTTTTATAGCTAAATACATGTGATATTGTCCCCGTTATCACGCAAAATTAAAGTTTTTTGTGCATTTTTAGAAGGGTTATTAAGAATTTTCAAAGACTCGACTTTTGAATTTATTTTTGTAATAATTAAGCAACCAATTAACAAAAATAACTTTTAAATAAACTTTTAATTTAAAGGATTTTTTATTCTTTTTTAGTAAATTTGTGTCACTTTTCCATATAATTTGCCGGTCTTCACCTTTAGTATTTAAAATCAAATGATGATCATACATTGTTTATGTATTGTTTATAAGCAAAAAGCTAAGTTTATTCTTTTGCACATTTTGCTTATTACATATTATTATCCCCAAATTTATCAGTAGCAGTTGTTAGATACCCATATCAACGAATGTCACGAAAAGTGCGTTTTATTTGCTAATTTCTCTGGTCCAATTGGAGAAGAGGTGTAGATGTAAGCAAGGAGGAAATGTTTTTGCGTATGGGACCGCCAAGATATATTTTACATGTATCCTAGAGGTATATATATATATATATATATATATATATATATACATATAATAACAATAATAATAATAGTAATAACCTGTGGGAGTTTTTGTCAGTTCTTCTATCAGGCGCGGCCCCCTGCGAATGGGGGATGCTCTCTGGGTATTCTTAGAACCGATACCCAGAGGGTAGCAGGGATACCTGCCGTGGAACAAAAACTGACACCTGGCAGTAGGTATAAAATGCACACCCATGAAAATGGAGTTTAATAATGTATGTTTAGGGTCGCTGCCTGGGGATCGCCAGGGCACGTCTGGAGCCGGCGCTGGACGTGGCAGCATGCGGGACGTCGGTGGCAAGGTGTTGAGGAGGCGGGCCCCTGTCATACAATCAGCTACAGCCCAACAACAAGAAGAACCACAAATGAGCCAAACAACACCACGAGCTCCACTCGCTGAAGGTGCTGCGCTGGAACATCAGCCGGCGCTCACTCAAGCGGGACGACCGAGGCAGCGCATGAAATGGACTGTGTCTATTAATGAAAACATTTTGCGTTTCTATTACAAGGTGACTAACCTCGGTCGAGAATCTGAACAGCGAATAGCAGATCAATATCGGGTAATTATAAGAAATAATCTTATCCCAGAGGCTAGACGCGATACCATCAGAAGCGAAGTCGAACGGGAGATTAATAACCAAGAGCTAGTTGTGGATCAAGTCCATAATCAAATCCCTAATGAGCAGATTCCTGAGCCCCTCATACAAGAAACTCAACCTGTTAATACGCAGCAGGACAACAACGAGTTGCACGATAGCCTGGTAAGAGAAATGGCACGTGCCGTACAAAAGTTTAATGGTACAAACCCACTTAGCAGACCAGCGCTACCAAAAATAAACTCTTGTAAGAAATTAGGTGCGCTGTTACAAATTATGAACACTGAAGTCCTACCCAATTATATCGTGGAAGCCCATACATTAGAATATTTGCATATGCTGATTTATTGTGCAGCAACAGCAACTGCTAATGTTATGGGCATTAAGATCAGAACAAGACAGGGAACGAATATCGGAAGGACCGAAAACAGAATTGCACCCTGGGAAAAAAGACTGCTGAGTAAAATTGAATTATTGCGCAGAGATATTGGACAAATTACAGAATACATTCGAGGAGTAAGAAGTCGAAAAGTAATTAAAAGAACTGAAGAAATAATTCTAAACACTCCAAGACACTCACAACATGATCCAGAAAACAACACAGCTCAACACTGCCTAGACACATTAAAACAAAAACTCTCCGTTTATTCAGGTCGCCTAAGGAGATACAAAGTTAGTAATAACCGTAAATGCGACAATATACTTTTTGAGAATGCAGAAAAGGCTTTCTATAGAAAACTTAATTCCACCGTAGAAAATCTAAATAAATTCTATCCAAGCCAAGAAGAAATTCATGAGTTTTGGGAAAACCAACTTTCGACGCCAGCTACTCATAACAAAAATGCTGGATGGATTGAAGACACGACGATCAACTGTCAACACTACAGGAATATTCCTCATGAGCCTTTCACCACTGAAGAAGTCTCGAACATTATCAAAGAGCTTCATAACTGGAAATCTCCTGGACCAGACGGAGTTCAAAACTTCTGGCTAAAGAAGTTTTGGAGTGTTCATGACCTTTTAACAGTATTGATTAATAATATTATTTCTAATTCACAGGAAATACCATCATTTCTTACTCAGGGAACCACTTATCTAATACCGAAGGATCAAAATAACACCCAAGATCCAGCCAAGTACCGCCCAATTACTTGTCTTCCAACTTTGTACAAATTGGTCACATCCTGTGTGGCTCAACGTATCTACCAACACTGTGCTCTAAACAATATCATAGAGCCTCAACAGAAAGGATGCGCTAAGGGCTCCATGGGCTGCAAAGAACAACTTGTCATCGACTCAGTCATTTCTAACCAGGCATACACCAAAAAAAAGAAACCTTTTTACTGCCTTCATCGACACCACCTAGATCAGATGCTAAAAACTGTAGAAACGTTCTCAAATGATATTAGTATGCATTTTGGACTAGACAAGTGCCGTATACTAAATATAGTCAGAGGAAAGGTTCAGCCCGGAGGTTTCGATATGCAAGATGGCCAAAACATCGAGGCAATGGGTGAAAATGATATTTACAAATATCTCGGAGTAAAACAAGCGCGGAAAATTGACCATAAACAAATGAAAACTAAACTTACTTCAGAGTTCGTGCGAAGAGTAAGACAACTAAATCGGTCATATCTTAATAGTAAAAATTTGTTTAAGGCATTAAATACGTACGCCTGTTCCGCGCTGAGCTACTCATTTGGTATTATAAAGTGGTCAAAAACGGATATAGAAAGTCTTCAGCGGAAAGTAAGAACACTTCTCAAAAAGGCGCAAAAACACCATCCACGCAGTGCAGTAGAGAGAATAACATTACCGCGATATCAAGGGGGAAGAGGACTTATGGACATAGGTTAGCAATTGGATAAACAGGTTGCTAATTTAAGAACTTATTTTCAGGTGCAGACTGAGACATCTACCTTACATCGAGCAATTTGCGCAGTAGATGATACGACGCCGCTTAAACTGAGGGAACAAGAAATGCGCATAAACCATCTGACTAAGCAAGAAAAAATGCGCACCTGGATGAGTAAACCTCTGCATGGGCGACATCTCAATGACATCAGCCAAGAATATGTCGACAATACAGCGCCGAACTATTGGTTGACATCAGGAAAGATGTTTCCCGAGACTGAGGGCTTTCTACTTGCCATTCAGGATCAGGTTATTCCAACTAAAAATTACCTGAAATATATTGTTAAAGATCCTCAAGTCCAAAATGACAAATGCCGATATGGATGCCAAGCCCAAGAAACCATCCAACATCTTACCGGGGGCTGCCAGGCGTTTGTCGGAACTGATTATAAAGATCGCCATGACTCAGTAGGAAAGATTATTCACCAAGAACTAGCTGACAAACTGGGACTTCTCCAAACCGACCATCTTCCTTATTATCAATATGTCCCTGACAGAATGCTTGAAAATGACAACTACAAGCTATACTGGGATCGCACTGTGCTCACAGACCAACCAGTGGCGCATAATAGACCGGATCTCATATTAGTTAATAAACTTACCAGGCAAACAACACTTATTGATGTGGCGATACCTAACACCAATAATTTGCGTGTTAAATACAACGAAAAGATCGCCAAGTATAGAGATCTAGAAATACAAATCAGGAGACAATGGAGAATGGAAAGTACCCAAACAGTACCTATTATTCTATCTACTACTGGTGTTATTCCCAAAAACCTCCTAGCGAACATCAAACAGCTGGGTCTAAATGAACATCTTTATAAGGCCATGCAGAAAGCTGTACTCCTCGCGACGTCCAGATGTGTACGAAAATTTTTGGGAGATACTCCAGCAAACCAAGTCACCTAGGGCTCGATACCACGGAAAGAGTCCCACCAGAGCTCAATCCTTTTGATACCCTAGGTATCTGGGATGAGTGAATTTTCCCCTTAGAGGGAGTGTGAGCCGTATGGCTAAATCTGGGATAATAATAAGGCAAAAGAAGGCTTTTGATTCAGTGCCGCATGAATGGCTTATAGATATATTGAAAATATATAAAGCCGATGATAATCTCGTGACCTTTTTGAAGCATATAATGGCAGAGTGGAAGACTAAAATTCACCTTCAAAGACCGGGTGAAATTAATATCGAAACTGAAGATATCCCTATTAACCGGGGGCTTTTCCAGGGGGACTCGTTGAGTCCACTTTGGTTTTGCCTAGCAATGAACCCACTATCTCAGCTGCTGAACTCTACTGACTCAGGTTTTAGCATCAAAAATAACAACACTGTTGTAGCGAAGCTTAATCATCTGTTGTATATGGATGATTTAAAATTAATGGCTTCCACTCGAAACCAGCTAGATGAGATGCTAAAAACTGTAGAAAAATTTCTCAAATGATATCAGTATGAATTTTGGACTAGACAAGTGCCGTATACTAAATATAGTCAGAGGAAAGGTTCAGCCCGGAGGTTTCGATATGCAAGATGGCCATAACATCGAGGCAATGGGTGAAAATGATATGACAAATATCTCGGAGTAAAACAAGCGCGGAAAATTGACCATAAACAAATGAAAACTGAACTAACTTCGGAGTTCGTGCGAAGAGTAAGACAACTAAATCGGTCATATCTTAATAGTAAAAATTTGTTTAAGGCATTAAATACGTACGCCTGTTCCGCGCTGAGCTACTCATTTGGTATTATAAAGTGGTCAAAAACGGATATAGAGGGTCTTCAGCGGAAAGTAAGAACACTTCTCACAAAGGCGCAAAAACATCATCCACGCAGTGCAGTAGAGAGAACAACATTACCGCGGTATCAAGGGGGAAGAGGACTTATGGATATAGGTGAGAAATTGGATAAACAAATTGCTAATTTAAGAACTTATTTTCAGGTACAGGCTGAGACATCTACTTTACATCGAGCAATTTGCGCAGTAGATGATACGACGCCGCTTAAACTGAGGGAACAAGAAATGCGCATAAACCACCTGACTAAGCAAGACAAAATGCGCACCTGGATGAGTAAACCTCTGCATGGGCGACATCTTAATGAGATCAGCCAAGAATATGTCGACAATACAGCGCCGAACTATTGGTTGACATCAGGAAAGATGTTTCCCGAGACTGAGGATTTCCTACTTGCCATTCAGGATCAGGTTATTCCAACTAAAAATTAACTGAAATATATTGTTAAAGATCCTCAAGTCCAAAATGACAAATGCCGATATGGATGACAAGCCCAAGAAACCATCCAACATCTTACCGGTGGCTGCCAGGCATTTGTCGGTACTGATTATAAAGAACGTCATGACTCAGTAGGAAAGATTATCCACCAAGAACGAGCTGACAAACTGGGACTTCTCCAAACCGACCATCTTCGTTATTATCAATACGTCCCTGACAGAATGCTTGAAAACAACTACAAGCTATATTGGGACCGCACTGTGCTTACAGACCAACCAGTGAACCATAATAGACCCGATCTCATACTAGTTAATAAAATTACTAGGCAAACAACACTTATCGATGTGGCGATACCCAACACCAATAATTTACGTGTTAAATACAACGAAAAGATCGCCAAGTACAGAGATCTAGAAATACAAATCAGGAGACAATGGAGAATGGAAAGTACCCAGACGATACCTATTATTCTTTTTACCACTGGAGTCATCCCGAAGAGCCTCCTAGAAAACATAAAAAAGCTGGGTCTAAATGAACATCTATATAAGATTATGCAGAAAGCTGTGTTATTTTCGACGTCCAGATGCGTACGAAAATTTTTGGAAGATACACCGACATACCAAGTCACCTAGAACTCGATAACATGGAAAGAGTCTCACCAGAGCTCAATCCTTTTGATACCGTAGGTATCTGGGATGAGTGAATTTTCCCCTTAGAGGGAGTGTGAGCCGTATGGCTAAATCTGGATAATAATAAATGGTACCGATTACAAATTATTACAACATTGTACAATGTCGAATATAATATTACCAAATAACAATGATAACTATTTATCAAAACGGGGTAAAGTAAAAAGTATGTACAAGAACTTAATATCCGAATATAACTAAACTTATCTAAATGTATTAACAGGAACATTTCTGCCTTTGTCATCGATATGACCTTCTCCTACACCTCAGGTAGCCACTAGGAAAGCCGGTATGGATTTCCAAACGTGACCGGCAATCCAACCGTTAGAACACCAGTAAGAGAAAGCAAAATGCAAAATCTTCTCCAAATAAAAGCCAGACAATATCAAGAAGGAAATATACAAGGAAAAAATTCCACCTACAAGTAACAACTACACTAAATTTTATCAAAATGATTGGACTGGTGTTTCTAAATAATTCACTATCCCCTCTAATCTCCTAAATTCCAATATACTAAAGGAATCTTAACGAAAAACAAAACCTGCATGAGACCGGCAAATAAAATTATCGATAGGCTGACTTAGTAACACAAACACCCTGGGTAGTCCTTATAGGGGGCGCGCAATAAAATACCTCAACAAGAGGTCGGCTTAAACCAGAAATATGCGCTATCACGTCCTTTTCAAAATTGCTCGCACAACATCATGAACACATCAAATACCCCTTTCCCTAATGCGGAAGGAAACTGTCCGAATTCAAAAAATAGTGGGGCCAATATTTAAACCTATTTTCCCTAATATAACAACGGCTCATTTGATAAAACATTGATAAACAAGTACAACAATAGGTTTCGCCTACATGTAGTACACAAAATCTAACATAAACACATAAAGCAAATTGTTAATTATTATCTAATATTCCTAAAATATGGATTTGGCTAAACTACTAAGATTATAAATAAACGAATACTGCGAAAAAAAAGATGTTAGGCCAGTCCCGCATAAATTTTAATTATGTATACTTATGACAATTTTTTTCTTACACGAACTATAAACGTAACAATCTTAATGTTTACTGTCTGTATATATTCGGTGTTACTTTTAAAAATTGTAATATATTGTAGTATATTGTAATATATTGTAATATATTGTAATATATTGTAATATATTGTAATATATTGTAATATATTGTAATAATAAATTGTACTATTACTTACGTTGGTATGTTATTATACAATGTTGCGCAGGAGTATAAAAAACAGAGTAAACCAACAATGGCGGCGGGAATTAACATGTGTGTATAAAATCCCAACCAGGCAAAGTAAAACCCTATTTTGACACCAAAATACTCTTTTACGTAATCCAATGGTTGGTATCTGTACCACCTTCTTAAAGCTGCCCATTCTGTGTATAACAAACTTCTTGCCGAATCAGAATGTTTCAAGTCACCCTAAAAACATATTGAGCTACAAATACTTCAGGTCAATGTAAAAAATGTGTTCGTATAATAATTTCCTTTCATTAAGCTATTGATATAATATGAGAATTGGCCATACCAATTTATCACATGAAATCAAGTATTCTAGTTGAATTGAGGTCTATTTCAAGGTTGAAACAATAAATGATTACTGAAAACTTACATCATGTAACGGATATCCCGCTGAATAAACTCTATCGTTTAATAGTCTTTCCAGACCAAAGTCAAAATCATTGTTGTTATCACTATATGTCTTTCTATCTAATATAAACTGAACAATTCTCGAACGTATCGCTGGAGTAAAGAAATAGGGTGAATTCACATCAAATCTGAAATTAAATATGTACTTTTAAGTATATCTTACTTCAAATATTTTTTATAAAGTCCATTGTATATTTAATCTTAGTCTTTAATATATCATACAAATAGAAATGGCGTACCTAAAAAAATTATACCAATGCGGTAAAAGTTTATCTTAATATGTTAGCAAGTGTCCACTTATTCACTAAACAACATGATTACGAAAATACCGTAACACCTATATCCTTCTTATTATTATAGCAATAATTACATCCATAATGCGTACATATCTAAAAGCATTTATTACGTGCCTACAGTATACCTTCCATCTAGATTACTATTCGAATAAATTCATTCATGATATTCCTAATATTGTTCTGAAGCTAGTTTCTTGTGGCATTTTAAAGTAATTACTATTTAAATGGGAATAAGCCACAAATAAAGGTACGTTTATTGACGTTTCAATTTCCACTTCGGAAATCGTTCTCAAAATACGAGAACGATTTCCGAAGTGGAAAGATAGTCTCTAAGTTAGTGTGCTAATACCGAGAACTCGATAGACTTGTGGAACATAACAGTGTCATACTGGTATGGGTACCAGGTTATCGGAGAACACAAGGCACCAAAAGAGCCAATGAACTTGCTAGAAGAGGCTCAGCTACAATATACTCCGGTCAAGTATACGGCAAAATGTATATTGAACAGAATGCGCTCATAAAGCTGAAACACAACGGAAACAAGGATAAATCAGACAGAATCATAACAGACTTCCTTACTAGATATGCACAAGTCAAGGAAAACTTGCATACAATGAGGGTGTCTCGTAAAGACTTAAGCTGCAGACTCTGTGGCAGAGAACCCGAAACAGTCAACTTTAGCATGACTGCGAGGCAGAATATCGCAGGCAGCAAACACTTTTTGGGCACTACCACGTGCCTTCAAAAACAGTTGATACCCATGATGAGACGTGTACAAGCTGGTATAGATTTCGACAATTCTGGAATGGCTGCTGTACGGTCGATTTATGACAGAGATATGACAAATTTTATGTCTTTCAGGTATCGATTAAAAAAAAAAACAGACAACTGATTATTTATCTTTAGAGATATCTTTTTGCATTCATGCTATTTCAACAAAAAGTAAATTCTCTTTTTATAAATTCCGCATAGAATAATTAGATATAAAGGCTACCTCGTCCAAAAAGTATTTGTGTGGCAATAAATCGGTTATTGCAGAATTTTTCTTGAACTGGAGGAAAAAATTTAAACCTTCGTTCTAAAGTATAGATCAATTACTTGATTTTAAAATTATTACCCTATGAAGAAAATTAAATAAATTTAAGCTTGTTTGAAGAAAATATTTTGTTTTCAACTTGAAGTTCTTATTTATTAATAGTAATTAGAAAACACTCTAGACTCTTTAACTTTAAAAAAATTTCAATCCAAATTATAACAGTTTTTAGTATAACTTTAGATTTTTTTATTAATTTATTTAATAAATACGGTAACAGTTGTTAACGTGGTTAGGAAACCAACAATTCAAAAATGGGCATAACTAAAATATTACAATAATAAAACATAAGGAAATATTTTCCCATTACATCAATACTGGCATTCCTACAGCCTTACACTCTTACAACTTACAGCTTAATGTTTATTCTTTGACTCCTTAGGTCGGTGGACTCTTTACTAGGACCGATAGTGAACCTATTAAGGAATGCAAAAAATTTAAATATAAAATAATGTATCTATCGATTTGTATGGAACAACAAAATGGTGGAAGTAAATGATAAAACACGGATTATTTCTACAAGAAGGAGAACGAAAAAGAAACATCCAGAATGTGTTATTTATTTCATGTAATATTAGAAACAAAACAAAACTTACAAATATTCTTTATCTCTGCTGTAAATGGCAGTGAATCGATGTGCTTTATTGGGAAATGTACTTTCATCCACAAATACCCAGGTTTTTAGCTTATCCCACTGGTCGGTGATTCCTTCTATAAGAAAATTGGTTTGTCTTGAAATTTGTCGAAGTGCGGGAATCTAAAAAAATATATTTATACTGTTTTGTCATACCTATTTGCGCCAAAATGGGACAAAAATGCATTTCATAAGCAAATAATCTAACAACTACACAAATATTTAGGTTTTGCATTTCCCCAATAATTACATTATCAGATAAGCAAAAAATATAGTAGTGTAATGGTAGTTTTTTAATAAGTACTATATTATTTTTTAAATGATAAACCTGCCGGTTATCCATAATATACGTAAATAATAATCCGTGACTGGTATATTGTGAAATGTGAAAGCGTATTCCTAATATCGTTTTATGATATATTTATTAAAAAAAAATTATTTTACGCCTGTACTGCCCAATTATTTTTAATGCAAAACAAATTTCTACTGTTATATATTTCCAGGATAGGATCAAATTAAAACGTTTTTGAACATTTTTTTTAATTCTTTATTTTCTTTGTTTTAATAGGATTTGTGACTCTCAAGTTACAATGGAAAAAAAAGTTAATTTTATGACAGTCCACAAAGCAAATAGAATTAGGCGTAAAGCACAAATTGACATTACATTTTTCACATATTACTTTTGGCACGCGTAGGCATCCCTGTTTCTTGCAACGACTGCGCTTTTCTGAAAACTTAGGCCAATGGCCTATTTCGTCTTTCCGTATGTTTTTCTCCGATAGAGAAGCGATAGGTCCTCTTTTTCTTTTGTGCTCTATTTCTTGTTCTATTATAGATATACTGGGCCTTCCCCTCTTCTTGAGCCTCTCTTTACCCTCTTGACAAAGACAAGCGGCAATAGATGCTTTGAAATCTAAAACATTTAGTTCATCGTCTTTTCTTATACCAAGTAACTGGGTGTCTCTTTCATAAAGTAAACAAGCATTCACAACTGCTAAATCAAATGTATGGAACACAATGTGGAGGTACCACTTTTTAGAACGAATCTTAGTTCTATATAAAGCCATCAACGAGTCCATTAAGTCCACTCCGTCCATACATTTATTGTAAAACGTAACAGTGTTAGGACATTCCACAAAAATAGTTTCTTTCTTTGCTTTGTCCCATCTTTAAACTTGACATGTAGGATACGTGCCTACAGACGAACTCAGTAAATGCACCGGCTTGTTGTGGTATCATGTGACTGCTCTAAGGGTTATCCCTTCTTTCTTGTAGACAAGTTCTTCGAATTTCCCTCTTCCTTTCTTTTTCATATTTTTATCGGTAGAGAAATTACATCCTTTCAATCTGTTAGAACGCACCACACCCGTAAAGGGGGAATACCCAACTTGTCCTGTTCAATTTGCAATTGCATACTTGTAAACCAGTTCCAATCGAAGAACCACATTTCCGCAGACTCTAACATATTTAGGCGCCACGCCCTTCCGATAGGGATCTATGGAAGAGTATTACCGAGCCGCTAGCCCTTATCTCTTGCCGTACTGCTTCACCATAGGCCGATCAGACACCAGCATATTCTAGTCTAAGCCGCAGATTCGTTTTAGAATTTTAAACTGCTGCGTTAGCCTTTTTTATTTTTCTCTACACCGAGCCGGGGTTTGAATCCACATCCACTGAACCATTCGACAGTGAAGCGAATGAGAATCGGCCGCCTCTTTTTACCAGTATACATTTCAAAATGATATACAATTCCGTTGGTATCGCATAGGAGAAACGTTTTATAGCCTCACGTTTTTGTTTTTTTTTTTTTATATACGTTTTAGACTATGTGTTCCTTTAAAAGGAATAACTTGTTCATACACTGATAGTTTTTCTGTCATTGGCATTTTCCGAAAATTTTCTATAACTGGTTCTAAAAGCGGTTTGATTATGTATAACTTATCTCCAGGAATTATCTGACTATTGTCATTGAAGTGGATATTGTTTTTTATTTGTTCCCAGCGATTCCGACTCATAGTTTCTGCAACAACTGAAATTTGAGTGGTCGCTTTCTAGTACATTCTAGTTGAGGGTAAACCATACACTGACAAAAATATACACCGAAAAACTATTCTATTTCGTTCTTGTCCATATTTAAAGATTTCTCGGTGTTCTTTCGGGTAGAACACAGATTTGTTTAATAAACGATATTGTCCAAAATATTGTCATCTATCAGCGTTCTAAAATACTTGATTGGAGTATACGGGTTTTCAGGTCCTGGGGGTAAACTACCTTTCCAAGGTTGAATTGGCTGTGCAGAACGACTAGTAATTCGTTTCCATATGATATTCTGAGGATTGGGCACGTTATTTTTGTCGTCATTGTCATCCTCTTTTTCATTATCATCTTCCTGGTTTTCATTATTGTCTTCCATATCTCCCACGCTCACTTCTTTAGAACAAACATTTTCTGAAATATGTACCACTTCATCATCCTCACTGTCGAATTCTAGAATGGAATCTTTAGAGTCATATCCACAAATCTCACAAATTTAAACATTATTTATATTAGTTTATACATATTTATATACATATTTTTATTTATATCTTAGTTTATATTAAATATATTTAGTTTTTTCTTACCATAAAATTATTTTACACAAATAGGTTCCATTTTTGTTACCACCTGCAAAAAAAATTATGTTATACATTATGGACCACTGTAACTTTAAAGTTACACAACATTTTTTACTCACAAAATACCTAATATTTTATTATCAGAGTATATATTTGCTACAATAAGAGTCAGAATGTACTTACTTTTAGTTTTATTTTTTTTTTATTTCGTCAGCTAGTATAGAAAGTACAATAAGAGTCAGAATGTACTTACTTTTAGTTTTATTTTTTTTCGTCAGCTAGTATAGAAAGTACTTGAAATTGTGATCAAAGTCACATATTGCAATGCTGCAACACTACTGACGACAACACACAACTGCTAGAACCTATGCATAAAATATGACCTTGTGTATGATTGGAATGTTCTGTGGTAGACATGGTGGAATGTTTTGACATTAAAGGCGACGTAATTTCAAAAATAAAGAGATATCCAGAAATATAAACTTCTAGATATTTGTATTTCTAATTCTCAAGCTATCAATTAGATATAATTTTAGAATAATTATTATCACACAAAAGTAAAAATTAAACATAATTTACTAATTTTATTAACTGTAAATATTATTACTATTTTAATTTAATGTTTTGCCTTCTACGCCATTTTATAAACACTCTATTGAAATCTATGTCGTTTTGTACTTGTAATGACCTAAATTTAAATGTAAAACTAGTGGTTAACATCTGGAATCTATTAGGAATTAGAATTACTATATATACAAGTGTTAAACAGTGTTAGTAAAGTGAAGCAAATTAATCCCACACCAAAGTTATGAAAAATAGTGATAATAATATACCTTTTGGCCAATACTAGTAAATACATTATATCTTTCTGTTTCTTCCGGATCTCTAGAAAAAACCTATAATAAACAGTAATAGATAAAAGTAAAAGTACAAAAGAAATATAGAAAAGTAAGATCAAGAAAATACAAATTAGTATTAAGTAAAAAAATAAAAATAATAAGATTAATCTGGTAGATTTGTCGGGGCGAGGACAAAGATCAGTTTGCTGTTCCCTTTGCCCATCCTCCTCAGCCCACCCGTGAACAGCGCTAAGATATAATACCTCCGTAAGCTATTTTTTAAATGCGTAGGTATTTGAAATAACACACCATATGGATGCTACTAAGAAGTTTTTTTTTATGAAAAACACTTATTGGAAACACATTATTACAGTTATTATACATAAGTAATAGAAATAAATTTTTTGTATTGTATGCAAACATTTGTTATGTAGTGTATTTGTGATGCTGGTTTGAGTTCAATTGATGTTGCACTTATACTAGAGAGTCTTTTCTATCCAAGTGTACATCTCAATCATTCTCACTGCAGTAGTAATACTAGGGTAGCCTTTCTCTAGTTTATTTCGAGAAATACGACTTGATGTAGCTTGCTTTAAATTTTCATCAACTTATAAAGCGTAGTGCTTAAAACTTTCTATTTCAAATTTACGTTCTTCAATGCTCAGATCAGCAATCCAAATGTTTGCCAATTTTTCTGATTTCATTTTTAGATCTTTTATTTGAATTCTTCATTCCATCCTTGCTTTTTATGTAGCCCTAGCCTTAGTTCCGTAATCATCCGGTCAATTGCCTTTAACATGACTAATCGGTACACAATCTCAGCACTTGTCGGTTATTCACTGTTAAGGACTGTTAATCGTCACGCAGCTCATCAGGCATTTGTTTCTGAGAGCTCAGATGGTAAATCATTTACGCTTGTTAAAATTTTACCCTCAGATTTAACAAATTCTCTGCATGACTTCAACAATATTAAAAGACCCTGAAGGTTCCGGGCAGCCAAATTTACTGTCTATCTTTTCTTTGCAAATACTCATTGACATTACTGATCCTTATCAACGAAGCATGTCAAAAATACGCCAAAACGATGAATTCAAATTTCCCAATATTTTTAAAAAAGAAGCTGGTAGTACTTACAGTTGTTGAGAAATCATTGATTTTAAGATCTTCCAGAGCCTGTACAACTTTACCGTAATATTTATACACAGCTTCGAGAGCATATAATCTTGCAGACTATCTTGTCTTACTTTTAGGTTTCAATGTCAGTGATACATATTATCGGAGAACTTCCCAGTGTGAAAATGAAGTTGCAAAGAAACAATCCATACTGTTTAAAGTTTCAAAAAAATGCAGCTCAAAATGTACTTATTCCATTTTCCAAACCCTGATCAACGGTATGGTAAAAGACTAATTATTAAATTCAAATAAAATAAAAGAACTTTTGGTTCTTTTATTTTACGTGTGTGGTTCTATCACACGCAGACAATAGTGTACAGCTGCCAACAAGACGACTAGGTGTTTAAGGGGAGTGAAAGGGGATGAGGTAGTTAAGATGCTCGTGCATCGCGTCAAAGCCACACTGTTTACGATCCTCCCACACCGCTGCCGAGCGCTTAAGATAGGTTACTAATTCATATCAGCAATATTATTAACTTAACTTCCCTAGTTCCGTGTCTGATAGGATTAGTCGCTTCTTATAGCTTTTCGATGAAAACTGATTTATAATATATATATATATATATATATATATATACATATGTATATATATATATATACATATATATATATATATATATATATATATATATATATATATATATATATATATATATATATATATATATACTACACTGGGCCTTTTAAAAAATTCAAAATTTCAAAAATTTCAAAAAAGACTCAAAGAAATTTTATTGTATAAAGTGTTTTACTAGAAGAATTTTTGCGGGGAGTAACTGGGTATACATATATAATTTTATGGTTCAAAAGGTCAATCAATTTTGTTATTTATTATTTATTTATTTTATTAAACCGAGTGCCAAACAAAAGATATTTACGGTATTAAATTATAGAAAATACAGTTGGGATAATGTAATGAAGTTCTTCTGGTTCTTGTTGTTCATAATATATTTGTCTAAGTTGTTGTTTGTTCTAAAAGCTGGTGTTTGGCTATTGTTGTTAGTATCTTGCCGGTATTGGTAATCGAGCAAAAAGTACTGGGTTTTTTCTCTGGTGGTGGAAATACTAAGTTCAGGGCTTTCTTATGTAGTTCTTTATTTAAAATTTTATTTATTGTGTGTTCGTTGTACCCATCGTTTACTGTTATTTGCTTAATGATATTCAGTTCTATCTTGAAGTTATTTTTTTGACATGGGAATTTCTATTAATCTATGTAACATGCTATAGAAGGCAGCCAATTTATGTTGTGTAGGATGGGATGATGAATTGTGTATAGTTGTGTCAGTAAGGGTAGGTTTATAAAATACGGACAACTCATCTTTGTTTTTAAGTCTGATAATTTTTAAATCTAGAAAATTTGTGGATTGATTCTGTTCTGTTTCGATTGTGAATTCAATATGATTGAGTGAATTAATATACGCTAAGTATTGGTCAAGTTGTCTGTTAGTTCCTGTAAAACATACCAGTACATCGTCTACGTATCTCCACCAATACAAAAACTGTTTGAATATGGGATGTTTTGAAATCTTTTTTTCTAGATGGTCCATAAAAATATCTGATTATATATTATATATTATAAGTCCTGCACTGTTATTTGTAAATATTTGATTATTAAATTCAAAGATGTCCTGGCTTACGCAAATTTCAAGAAGATCTAACATTTCAGACGCAATGATTGGATTTGTAATATTATGATCTAAAAGGTCTTCTACTAGAACAAAAGTTTCTGTAGGAGGAATACTAGGAAAAAGATTTTTGACGTCAAATGAAAATAATTTTTAAGTTGTTAGGTAATTGAAAATGTTTTCATTTTCAATTACCTAACAACTCAAAAGAACAATACTAACAGTATTTTTACAATATTCACATTTTTTTTCTATTAGATTCGTATTAAAATTATTTTAAATTTTGAATATTATCTGACTATACTTACTTCTTTCATTGGCATTCGCAGTTTTAAAATTTCACTATATCGACGTAGTACTTCTTTTTGTACATGGATCTAAAAAATAAATAATCCATTATTCTATTGAAAATATTTACGAAATGAATTCGTCAATATATAAAAAAACTATCTAAATGTTCGACAAACTTTAATGATGATCCGACAAATGATATTTTTTTTTAATATTCAGTTTGGTTTAAAAAGTAAACTCAGTATCATTTATAATTTACATAAACAAAATATCAACAATCACAGCAATGAATTAATGTATAAACTAATAGAACAGCTTGTAATAATATCAATAATTATAAACTTTAGTTATGTGCTTTTCAAATACAAGAAAATCGATTAGAGTCATTGAAAAAATTAATTTAAATAGAGTAGGGTGTGTAATAAAACTTGCGTGATAACATGAAAAAATAACAAAATAATGATATGAGATTTAAGCCACATCTACAGAATGATTATATAAGTATATAACTTAAGTTTGTTTATCATATTTTCCTAATATGTTGGCCAGTATATGTTGAGAAACACAACTTTTATGACAAATAATAAATGTATGTCGAATATGTAGGTCCCCCACCTCCAAAAATGGTACCAATTTTTATAAACAATTTTTTTATAAATAAATTTTCAAATTTGCATATTATAAAAGAAAAGACAGTTAAGATTTGATTTCACGTATAGAGCCTCTGTATAGTCGCTTACACGTATTTCATCCTACCAGGATTCATCAGAGCGACTGGTACAGAAGCTCTAAAAGTGAAATCAAATATTTTCTGTCAAAAGAAGCAACAATAAAATTGCTTCAATATGGACGCTACAGCGACATCTGAGAATAAATCAACAAAGTAGAAATGCGAAGATTTCTTTGACGAAATCAAAATTCAAATTTTTGCTTTAATCTTTGTCTTCTATAAATTGCAAGGAAAAACAGAAGATGATAAAGGTGTAAGGAGTAAGGGAGAGGTATGGGGTAAAAGTTGCATTCCACAAAAAAAAAGTTATGAGGACTAAAAGTTAGATAAAATCTTCGATATCTCCACTTCAAATATTTAATAACTTGTAAACTATAAAGCCTAGAAGTTTTGATTAGTATCTCCTAAATTTTTTGGCAATGTCAGGGAATGAAACGTAGGAATATTTAACAGTGGTTTATTCCAGTAAAATGAAAAATCAAAGACTAAGGCGGCTGCACAATTGCCCGGGAACAAGTACGAGAACGAAAACGGGAAAAAAGTTAGATGCACAATAACCGAGAACGAGAAGCCGTCCGGTAACGAGAACGGGAAGTTGCCAATTTTTCAACTTTCTCGTTCCCGTTGTATTCCCGGAACCAATCAGAAAGCAGTATTTAAAACACTGTCAAATGCCAAATAAAAATTTGTTTACATTGTGAGTGACCATTTTATAACCTAACCCTCGTGTCTAAACATTTTATTTATTTTACATTAAAATGAATGACTATGACGAACTATTCATTTCTTTAGTGGATAAATGTCCTCATCTATATGATCGATGCAGTAAGGGTTATAAAGATAAGACATTGAAAAACAATAGTTGGTGTTCTATTGCAGAATATTGTCAATGTGATGGTATGTGAGCTTTAAATTTTAATATAATTGGTTGTTTGTAAAACAATTATTATTAATTACAGTTCCTACAGTTAAAAAAAGATGGCAGAATTTGAGAGACCGTTTTGTTAGAGCATATCGGGAATACAATGCTAAAGCTCCATCAGGTTCAGCTGGAGGATCCACAAATAAAGTCATCGATTTTATTTATTTTAATATAATGCTTTGGTTGGGACCATATATAAGAAAAAGAAAGTAAGTCATTTATTTATTCTTTATAAAAGATAGTATAAATCTCTTGGAACAAAAGCTCCAAAAACTTGAATGTTTTATGTGGATATGCAGTATACTAGAATGTTGGTAATATCTTAAAACACTGCTAACTACAGTGTATTACATTGTGCTTCAGGTATGACACATGCATCATTGCATATAAAGAAGGACCCCACGAAAATAATTAGATTATAATATATTACAAATTATTTATGTGTAAAGAAACTGGTGAAGAGTAAATTTCTAATATATATTGTACCTGACTTTTTAAACCTCTCATTATGCATTCATAAATATAGGTTATTCATAATATACTACTAGCTTTATTACTACTTTCTTTTAAATATTTTTTATGTTTTAGGTTAACATCTTCCATAGCAGAATCACCTCTAACAAAAAGAAAAGTACCTTCTCCTACCAATTCAAGTTGTAGGCAAGATAATGTTTTGAATATTTAGTTAACAAAGTAATACTTGAGAATTTTCAAAATATATAATAAATTTATTTTTAGCTTTACATCTGTTGGAGAAACTATTGGAATTTACTGCTAACACTAAGTAAGTTAGTTCATTTTAATAAATTTAATTATACAATGTGATTTTGGTTTATAGACTTGATATTTCGGAAGATCTGGAGGAAACAGTGAAGGAGATTGAATTTCCTCAAGAGGAAATAATTATAGAGTATGTTCCACCAGAGGAAGTACAACCACAATTGCCACAGTCAACACCGATCCAATCTAGAAAGAAAGCACTGGACATGATGACTGTTGCAGCAGCTAATTTTAATAAATTTTGTGAGTCAAAATTAGAAGGCTCACACAGCAGTAGTGACTTAAATTTTATGAAGTCAGTAGTAGAAGATATGCAGTCATTAACACCAAAAAACAAATCAAAATTTAAAAAAGATGTACTAGATCTTTTATTGAAATATACAGATTAACATAATAAACTATGCAAAAGAACTAATTATTTTCATTTCAGTTGAGTAAAATTTATTTTTCAAGAATAATACTTTATATACATTGGTTATAATAAAAAAAATTAAATTCTGTCCCTATTAATATATTTTTGCTGCCAAGGTATTGAACCTACATCAGATATTAAATAGTGGGCTAATCTATCCCTTAATCTTGTTACAGCATTTGCAGCCATGTTCGATCCCATTCGACCAGCAGGGGTTAAATTTGTATCAGTTTTTGTTATTTCTCTAAATTCTCCTTCCGCTAATTCACCATCTTCTAAAATTGTATCTAACAATGCTGGTGGAGTATAAGTTTGTGATGCATCAGTCCTTAAATACTTATGTAAACACACGGTAGTTTTAACAATAGCCTCTGTTGTTTTTATAGAACATAATAAGGGTGACCGATATACTCTCCATCTACTTGCTAAGATTCCAAATGAATTTTCAATTGTTCTTCTTGCGCGTGTTAATCTAAAAGCATTTTTAAGTAATAACCAACATATAGCAGAATTGATAAATGTACCTGTAGTTAAATACCAATTTTTTTCCTCAAAGTTCTTGCCTGGGCAAGGTCTAATAATATATGACTTCAAAGGAAATGCTTCATCAGCAATAAAAAAGAATGGCATCTCGATATTACTTCCATGCAAATTTTCCGAATTTGACGGTACCATTTTCAATATCTTGACCCATTTGAGATCCCTTAAAAACTCCAGAGTCATTTTCAGATCCCAAATCTCCAATATCAACCCTCAAAAACTTATAATCAGTTCGCATTTTGCAGTTGCCTAGTTGTAACATGACATGTACGCAAAGTCTGCAGACGTAAATAACGGTCATCTGCGGGGTTCTTGCACCAGGGGCGTTCTTGTACTGGTCTTCTTGTGTAACCTCGAGTTTCTCAATACTTTGCTCAAGCTCTTGAGCTTTTGAAACGCTGAATTCGTGGATTCTCACAACACCAGCAACATATTGCTGCAATCGTCGATCTCCAATTAAAACTACGATTTCAGCTGCTTGTTCTCACGTTAAATTACTCATTTTTTCGTAAGAATGCACCTTTCATGCAAGATAAAAGACCTTAGCCAGAAGGTTACACGAACTTTACTTTTTTATGCAAGATGAAAAGTCAATCAGACATAGTGCACAAATCAAGTTCTCTAACACAAATATCCAAAATAAATATTCTCTCTTATCAACGTTTTGTTTACGTTCTTCTTCGGTAAAAACACGTTTCAACCTTGAAATGTTATTGGTTGAAGATAATTAATCGAAAAAAATCTCTACTATACAGAAATTAAAAAAAAAAAAATAATAATTATTTACAAAAATGTGCAAACACCATTAGTAACGCTTGGTATCAGATTGTAGTTGCCAAGATCCGTTAAGCAAAAGAATATTAAAAAATAATGAATTGCAATGTTATACAATCAATATAACATAAAACTGAAGACAGAAAAATCCAATTCCTGACGTCATTTATAGTAAAATACGCGAAATGGCGTATTTTTACCGAGAGTTACCGTATTGCTTGCTGTTACGCACTGTTTCATACCCAATTTACCCATTTACACAAAATAGCGTTAGGTGTATTTTATGTGGTCTGACTATTTAATAGCTCTGCTCTGACTACAGATTTTACCTTTACAAAGTTTAAACCATTTTGTTCTGGATGCGCATGCTCGAGCTCCAATCCCTCTTTTCGTAAATTTCTCTCGAACGTCTGCCTCTTATCATACGACTCTTCCATAGTAGCGTGATGGTCCGAGGAATCCCATACTAAAACGAAATCTACCGATCTAACTCCATCATCAAAAAATATCTTTGGTGTAGCACATTTCACAGCATTACAAAGTCGACTAGAATTTTTACAACACGGACATTCGTGTGCTTCTTTTTGGTTGTTTTGGGAAATATTATTGCTAATTGGGGTTTCTCCGAATATGTCCTGAATGGTAGCTGGTTTCTCCATAAAATCCCTAAAAATTAAACATACATTACAATGGTAAAAAGATATATAGGAAAAATATAAGAAGTAAATACTTATCATTTTCCTTCATTAGTAAATATTAATTCAGCGGATATAAAATGAGAACTTAGAGAAATAAGGTTTAACGGTTAAATTAAATTTTTAATAATTACTATTGGATTGGCATACAACTTTCGGCTTCTTCCCGTTCAAAACTACCTTCCTAGAACTTATTCTCTAATATCCATAAGGAAAATAAAATTCCTGTAGTTCGCTGTATACCATGAATCATAAAAACTTTTATTTAAAAAAAACCTTTATGAAAGGTACATATATATTCTAAAAATGCCCATTAGGGTTACATCACAGGACGTTTTTGGACAAATAAGTCCATCATCAGTGCAGTTACCAGGTATACATGAGTTAAGCCACTAAATAGGTGGTAAAAACCCTTTAAATGTTGTTTGTAACTAAAGTAAATATGTATTAATTTATAAAGTTAACAACATTTAAAGAGATTTTACCCATTTTTTATTTAGTAGCTTTACTCATTTATACCTGTTAAATGCACTGATAATGGACTTATTAGCCCATCATCACCTTTAAAACGCATTTTGATTTTTATTGATAGGACACTCTGATCAAACGATATCGAATTTTTACCGTCGAGTTGATACAAATTTTATTTAAAATTGATTTGCAGCGCGTAACTGATATTCAAAGCCGCCTGTCGCTTCAGACGTTAGCGTTGTTTCCGAGAAAACGGTTCATTCTACACAAAAAGTGAAAATAACATTTTTGTTCAAAATTATTTCAGCTACAATTTTATTCGAAATATTCTTTCTACGGCGTACAGATTCTTAGTAAATAGATTCCTCCTCCTCCCTTCTGAGGGGGTTTTAGAGGAAGCCCGGGAGTAGGAGTGGTAAATTTTTTGCATCTTTTTTGGGATCCCAAAATTGATATTCTCAGCAAAATTCAGTTTGTTCGTATGATTTTTAGAGTTTCAGTGACATTTTTGTCTCTGACGACTGGAGTAGGGAGCTTAATAGAATATCAAATCACTATCCCCATAATGTTCACAGACGCCATCTGAATAACAAAAATATTCGATTAACTTAAATCGTAAAGAAGAGGATCTGCATCTAATCATAATGCGAATTCTGACAAACTGAGAGTGCCTGGGCACATTTCAGAGAATAGGCATCCGTCCGTTAACGCATGGTATTTGATAAAGCCTACATTGGTCGCAGACGAAAAGTCAGTACGAATTCATTTCAAATCACTCCTCTAAATATGGAAAATAATCTATTCTTACCAAATAACAATTGACAAAAGACAAATTTAATACTCAGACACAAAAATGTACCTTTTTATTAAAGGATTTTTTAATTAAAATTTTTGTGATTTCTGGTAAACAGACTACAGGAAATTAATTTTCCTTGTGAATAAGACACAAATTAAGATATTGATAAAAAATTAACATCATGAAAGATGAAAACAGCGGAGTTAAGAAGCATTAGGTAAACTATATACTAAGAAAAAATTTCACGTGTCTTAAACGAAAACTTAATAATCGATTTATGCAAACTATGAACCAGAAACTTAGATTAACACAAAAACTCTACCGCATAAACTGAATGTCACATATGTATTGGTTTCAAAGAGAAGCCATTGACAATAAACGACGAAAAAAAAAACAAGAAGCTGATTAAAGATAATAAAAATATAGAAAATTAAAAAGCACAGATACAGATACAATTTAATTATTACGTCCATTACCATATAGAGAAATACGAGTAAAGTTTATTCACTAATAATTTTAACAGAATTAGGTGCAACTTCTTGTGAGTCGCGGTACTTGTTATACATTTTCATATTATATACTGTTGTAAAAGATAAAAAATAATATTAAAAATAGTAAAACTATACTAACATTTTTATTAGGTTGAAGCACAAAAACAGTACCTAAATAAATTTCTTGTAATTACACAAATGTCCAAAAACAACTGAAAGGGAGAGCAAGCGCTTGATAACCACAACTAACGCAAAATATTTCATGACAAAACGGGGCCAGGCCGGAATAATGTCGCATGATGAAAAGTTATATGGAAACAAGATAGTGAAAATATACGAAAAACTAGATTAACCTAAAAAATCGATACGTTTTAATTAATGAAAGTAAGCTGTTAATAATTTATTTTTATTTTTAATTAGATTAAACTTCATATCCAACTCAACAATTACAAAATAGGTTTTAGTTTTAAAATAGTACAGGGTAAATTAGAACAAACTACCTACTACATTTACAACTTGCTTAAGTTGATTGTAGGGTATTATTAGTTTTCTACTAAGTATTTAAATTTATTCATTCAAGAATATGTTTAATTTATAAATTAAAGAGGAAATAACAACCAATAATTTTAAAAGTTATATTACATTTAACTGACTGATGATTATAAATACATCAAAGACACTGCCTACACAGATAAAAGTATGTAGACTAATCAGAGCAAAAAGTGTTCTAGCTATGAAACTAGAAAAAATAAAATTAATCACAAAACCAACAGTAACCGGTATAAACATTAACAATTTGAAAGAAAACTCAGATCACTACCAAAGGACAATGATGACAGATTACATGACCAAATCGACAGCTCTCAATTAATGGAAATCATCCTTCATAGTGCCACAGAAATCGGAGGCCCACAACAACAAAATGAACATAGTAAACTGTCTGATAAAACCAAAATATTGCTAAAACAAAGAAGGGAAATGAAAGTAAGCAGTTAGCAACATACAGAGAAGACAAAACACAGAACTTTGTAAGACAAAAAGAAAAAGTATTAAGGAAGTCATAAGAAAATAAAATGAAATATACGAAAAAACTATACGAAAAGTAAAATTGACAATTTAAAAAAAAATGAAAAGCGGTAGAACAGCTGGAATAGATGGCATACCAATGAAAGTGCTTTAATACGCTGGCAAAACAAACCTGATAAATATTAGCAGTCATATTTATGAATTGCCTAAGATGCATACCAGACCAATGGAATACAGCAAGCATAATTCTCATTCATAAGAAAGGTAGCAAAGAGGATATCAAAAACTACAGACCTATAAGTCTACTACCAATCATATATAAGATATTCAAAAAGATCATTAACAACAGATTAACAAATTGACAGCTAAGAGTGCAAGCAGGCTTTAGAAGTGGATTCAATACTCTGGATCATATCCGTACGCTTCGAGAACTAATGAGGAAAGCTATTGATTATGAAATACCGCTTGCATTAACCTTCATAGATTTCGAGAAGGCTTTCGATTCTATATATTCCAAGATAGTAAGAGAAGCTTTGACCAACCAAGGCATTGAAAAATGGTACATAAAGACTTTAGAAAATATATACAGACAAGCAAAAGCTTAGGTAAACATTTATGATAACAATCCAGAATTTCCCACTATCAGAGGCGTCCGACAAGGAGACGCAATATCACCAAAGCTCTTCACTGCAACTCTAGAAAATAGAAAATATATTCAGCACAATAAACTGGCAGAACAAAGGCCTATCCATTGATGGAGAATACCTTAGCCATCTAAGATATGCAGAAGACATCGTTCTGATTGCTAATAATCCTGCAAAATTACAAGAAAGTATAAGTGACCTAAATGTAGCTAGCAATGAAGTTGACCTAAAAGTGAACTTGATAAAAACAAAAACCATGTAGAACGAGCTAGTGGATGTCCAAGATGTAATAATAAACAAAACTTCACTTAAGACAGTAGACGAGTATGTATACATTGGATAATTAATACATAAACCTGGCTCCTTACTCCCAGAAATCAACAGAATAATGAAATTGGCTTGGGCACCATTTGGTAGAAACGCAGTTATATTCAAATCAAAGATGCCACTCCACCTGAAGAAAAAAGCAATCGATCAGTATTTACTACTAATCATGACATACTGCTGCGAAACTGGGACACTATAGAAAAAGATAATAGCGAAACTCAAAATTCCTCAAAGGTCAAGGGACCGATGCTCCATTTAGCGAGAAAAACTGACAATAGATGATCAACTAGAATTACACTGTGGTGTCCAAGAGGCGTCAAGAGAGCAAAAAGACGTCTTAATTTAAGATGGGACTATGACATAAGGAAACAAGCCGGTACAACACGGTACAGAAAAGAGAATACTAGACAATCATCATGGGTATAGTATTTTTCATATAAAAATGCGTGCACGTCACAATTTATATAAAGTGACGTCACTTATATTTAAAATTTCCAGAAAGTCAACCTTAGAGTTCAAATTTTCCTAACACAGCTAATAATACGAAACCCATACGGAACTGCTCGATCTTTCATAGGCGTCAGCATGGTATAATAATCAGAAAAATGTAATCATCATTATATTGAGAATATTAGAATTATATTGATTAAATAACCAAAAACTTTTGTTATTATTAATAATATAAATTTTATGAAATAACTCTAAGTCTAATATTCCACAAAATAATAATTTTAATTAAATATATTAGACAATTGTACGCAACTGATACGAGAATACTTCAAATTTTTTGACAGTTCAGCGTGTGGCAAAATTGTTTAAATTGTTGCCACTTTTTTAGAGTAAGAATTTTGTTTATGTTTTGATTTCTTACACAATTTGATCATAATATATGATATATTAATAAATTATATTTAAAAATACATATTAAATTTAGATTAATAGCTCCAAAAACTAATTATTGTTGTGTATTGTGATTGTGCTGTGCCAAAACAACTAAATAGTCTGTATAAACCTGATAAGCTTTCGTATAAGATAGATTATTTTTAACAAGAAATAATGGCGGGACGTTTTTACTATTAATACTCTAAAAGAGGTAAGTTTAAAATTTAGAATATATAATTTTGTATTAAAATGTTTTCTTATGTATTTTAGTGTGTTGCAGTAATCTTAAAACTAAGTGTGTTTACTGTTATATAATAGTTTGACAAATAGTTGACATTTAAAAAATTCCTCACTTACTAACTATTCTGATGTTTTGGCAACGCTGTGGGGTTCTGACGTCGTAAATCTTGAATGACGTGCACGCATTTTTATATGAAAAATACTACAGAAACAAAGAACGACTATGTAAGGGAGGCTGCCCCATAATCGGTAAAATGCATGAGAATAATGATTATATATATATATATATATATATATATATATATATATATATATATATATATATATATATATATAGTATTTTTCGTATAAAAATGCGTGCACGTCACGATTTGTATAAAGTGACGTCACTTATATTTAAAATTTCTGGAACGTCAACCTTAGAGTTCAAATTTTCCTAACACAGCTAATAATACGAAACCCATACGGAACTGTTCGATCTTCCATAGGCGTCAGCATGGTATAATAATCAGAAAAATGTAATCATCATTATATTGGGAATTTTAGAATTATATTGATTAAATAACCAAAAACATTTGTTATTATTACTAATATAAATTTTATGAAATAACTCTTTAAGTCTAATATTCCACAAAATAATAATTTTAATTAAATATATTAGACAATTGTACGCAACTGATATGGGAATACTTCAAATTTTTTGACAGTTCAGCGTGTGGTAAAATTGTTTAAAGCGTTGCCGCTTTTTTAGAGTAAGAACTTTGTTTATGTTTTGATTTCTTATACAATTTAATCAAAATATATTATATATCAATAAATTGTATTTATAAATACATATTAAATTTAGATTAATAGCTTTAAAAACTAATTATAGTTGTGTATTGTGATTGTGTTATGCCAAAATAACTAAATAGTCTGTAGAAAGCTAATAAGCATTCATATAACATAGATTATTTTGAACAATATATAATGGCGGGACGTATTTATTATTAATGCTCTAAAAGTGGTAAGTTTCAAATTTAGAATATATAATTTTGTATTAAAATGTTTTCTTATGTCTTTTAGTGTGTTGCAGTAATCTTAAAACTAAGTGCATTTACTGTTAAAATAATAGTTTGACAAATAGTTGACATTTTAAAAATTCCCTACTTACTAACTATTCAACTATTCTGATGTTTTGGCAACGCTGTGGGGTTCTGACGTCGTAAATCTTGAATGACGTGCACGCATTTTTATATGAAAAATACTATATATATATATATATATATATATATATATATATATATATATATATATATATATATATATATATATATATATATATAAGAAAAAAGAAATACTTGTGACTCGTTTGGAACAAATATATAAATATTTTGGATGGGTTGGAGTCAATAAAAGGGCTATTGGTTAACTATTTTTAATCTCGAGCTTTCAATTGCGTTTACAATTATTATCAAGAGCTGCTAAAAAATACAAAATATCCTACGAAGTTGAACTAGAAAGCAAAAAACTTTTTGTCAACTCACCAAATAAAATTAGGTTGGTTAATAAAATTGCTGCTAATATATTTGAAAAATTAAAATTGTGTTAAGAAACTTTTTCAAAATTATATTAAAATTTCAGAGAAACATTTATTAGATAATTATCAAAATGCAACTTTTATTGATTGCATTTACCAACTTCTACTTCGTCCTTTTTAGGGTCTCCATAATTGTCCTATCGCAGTGTGGTGGATCAATAAGAGTCCATTGGTTCAGAAAGCCATCAAGCAATACCCGTAGGTCTACAAAACGCAAGATTTGTCGAAACATTTGCCGCTGTCTGTGAGAGTATGCAAGAGAACCACAAACCATACATACGAGTATGTATGGTTTGTGAAGAGAACCGAGGTAGTCGATTTCAGGTGACTCACAAGAAGTCGGCCTTTCACTGACCATGAGTTTTGCATTTGGGCGACTTTTGCAACGATTTGGGCCTGAAGTTGAAGGTAAAAGACGACAAGGCATCTTCAGCAATGAGGTCCATTGTTAAATGAATAAATACGTCACCAAACAGATAAGATCCAACAGCTTACAACATATCCCGAAAAAGTCACAGTTTGGTGTGGGGTTTCGGCTGGCGGAGTCATCGGTCTATATTTCTTTAAAAATATCACGGGCTTGGTCAGGCCATCACGGTCAACGGCAAGTGCTCTTGGTCGATTACTACTAACTTATCGTGACCTTAATTGGATGATATGGTCACGAACGACATGTAATTTCAACAGGACGGAGCTACTTTCCACAAAACTGATGTCACATTGGATATTCTGTACGAGCGATTTGAGGGCATTTTCATCTCACTTGGAGGTTATCAGGTGAAATTCAGCCTGATTTATGCGCCACAGATATAAAAAAAATTTTTCTTCATAAACATTGCGAGGACTAAAACCTCAAATACACCATAGGTTATCAGTTTATTCAGTCGTAAACCAAATTTTGCAAAAATATGAATTTTGGTCAAGTATAAAATACCTTTATTTTTGGCAATATCGAAAATTGCTATGACAAAAAGTTGCTATGAAAATATTATATAGTAGCGTTAATTCAATAGATATGTTTGAATCCTCATCATCCTGAATTATAACTAAGAAGTCAACTGTTTATGGGTTATAAATTTTATTAAACGAGTTCATTTGATTTACATATCTAATATACTTTCCTATTGATGTTGAAAAAAATTAAATATACACGTTGCGCTTAATTTTTAAGATGTGTAACACTTTCCATGGATTGAAGCACTTTTTCACACAAATAGATTTATTAATTTATCGATATGCCTAACTAATAATGTGCCACAGATGGTATACAATTAAAGGGTTATAGAACTAGAAGAAAGGGGGCGACTGATGTTTGTGTCGTTACAATATATCACCTTTGAAATAAAAATCTTGATAAATTAGCAAAACAAAGGCGTTATCTTAAAAGGTATAATACTTTCAATAAATTATTTTTTTAGAAAAATAGAGACAAATTATTTAATAACTTCCATACTACTAGGCGCGTTTGACTTTTATACAAAAACTAATACTTACCGAGAATAAGTTTGAAAGTACATTAGGATGTTTTTCCAAAAACTGTCCTATTTAAAAGCGAACAAGTAACAATATTGTTATAAACATTCGTCGTACGAAGTAGGAAATTCAGTTATTAAAAATTGTATAATGTAAATTGTACCTTATAGTATACCTACATAGTTTAAATTTTGTTTTCGATTTTAGTATACAATAAACCGAATACGTGGGCAATAATACCAATAATAAACACTATCACCATAAGCCGGAACAGTCGACATTCTGATTTGGAAATTATTTTTACAAAGAATACTGATATGACTCAGACAGTGTTAATCAATATCAATTTACACATATTTTATTCAAAAATAAAAACCCCGAAAGTTCATAAAGTGTACAATTAAATATTGTTCGACGTACGTTTCTGGCTCAAGTCAATGTAAGGCTAATGTCAATATAATTTAGATAATCGCATATCATTAACAAAAAAAGTAAATATGCATCAAATATACTGTCATATTTTTCCTTTAAGTTTAAAAAATATTTCGATAACAGTCAAAAATAATTATCAAAGTTGTCTAATAGAATTGGTTTTTCATTTCTCTTTCTCCTTTATTTCTTTATATTATTTTTGTTTTCTAATAATAAAAAAAAGTAACTAACACTAACTAGAAGTATTTTGAAAAGGACTTCTTCGACGGTTAATAATTAATTATAATACAGTTCTCTAAACAAAATTTATACTCTTTGGTACATGCATCCAAAAATTGTTTTCTTACTTACTTACTTAGTCCTAAGCCTTTCTACCGTTAGGTGTAAGGCTGGTGGGGTTAAGATTTGCACTGTTGTCTCCATGCTATCCGGTCTTGTGTTAGATTTCGTGCACTTTCCCATGTCAATCCTTTCTTCTCAACTTCTTTTCTGATTTCGTCTACCCACCTAACTCTTGGTCTTCCTCGTTTGTTTTTCCCTTGCATTCTCGTTTCAAACACTCGTTTTGTTAATCTTTCATTCGACATTCTACACACGTGTCCGAACCATCTTAGTTGCCCCTCTACTATTTTTTCGTTTATTGGTTCTAGTTTTAGGTTTTGTCTGATTGTTTCGTTTCGTATTTTGTCTGTCCTCTTTCTGTTTGCTATTTTCCTCAGGAACCTTATTTCCATAGCATTGACTCGAGATTTTTGTCTCCCAGTCAATGTCCATGACTCGCTATTATACATGATTGTAGGTCTAACTACTGATTTAACGACTGCCGTTTTTACCTTCTCCGGTATTTCTTTTTTTCCCAAAAATGTTGTTTTCATAGTGTTAAATAAGCTTCCTGTTCGTCCCATTCTCTCATTTATTTCCATGTCTTGTTTACCGTTTGATTCAATTATTGCTCCTAGGTATTTAAAATGTTCCACTTGTTCTAGTTGTTTTCCGTTTAATTGTATTGCGTGTGTCTTTCTCTTATTTGAAATTATCATTGTTTTTGTTTTCTCTGTATTTATTTTCATATTTATGTTTGACAGTTCTTCTTCTAGGATTTCAAGGTTGTTCTGAAGGTCTTCTCTGTTTTCTGCTATCAAAACCATGTCGTCTGCGAATAGAAGCTCTGATAGTTGATCAGTTTCATTTGCCAGTATCCTAATATTAGTTTTCTCATTCTTCTCTTGGCTTTCTTTATTGCTGTATCCAGTACCACTGAGAACAGCAGTGGGCTCAACACGCATCCCTGTTTGAGGCCTTGACTTGTAGTAAATTCTTCGGATTCCTCGTTGTTGGTTCTCACCGTATTTGTATTATTATTGTACATATCCTTTATTACATCAATTGTTATCCTGTCAACTCCTCTTTCCTTTAATGTCCTCCATACGTCCTTTCTTTGTATTCTGTCAAACGCCTTTTCCAGATCAATAAAGCATATATGTATTTCTCTATTTTTATTGATTACTTTCTCACTTATTTGTCTTATTGTGAATATGTGGTCTTGCGTGCTTCTGTCCTTCCTGAATCCACATTGTGTATCTTCCATAGTTGGTTCTATTTGGGTTTTTATTCTTGTTTCTATTATTCTTGCGAATACCTTCCCAGGAATACTTGATATAGTAATACCTCGGTAATTATTACAGTTTCTCTTGTCGCCCTTTTTGTGTATTGGTAGTATAATGTCTTTCTTCCAGTCCTGTGGTATTTCTGCTCTTTTTATGATATCATTCATTAGTTCTTTCATGCTGTCCACTCCCTCTATTCCCATGAATTTTATCATTTCCGGGGTGATATCATCCTTGCCTGGTGCTTTGCCTAATTTAACTCTTTCAATTGCCTTTTCTAGTTCCTCTGTTGTTATGGGTTCTACTTTTTGTTCTTCATTAATTTCTTGTATATCCACTATGTTGTCTACGTCTGTATGAGTTAGCTCTTTGAAATGTTCTCTCCATCTTTCCATTATTTGGTTTTCTTCTGTTATTACCTTTCCATTCTTGTCTTTTATATTCGGCATCATGTGTTCTTTCTTTTGTCTGAGCTGTTTTAATGCGCCATAGAAGAGTTTTTGGTTTTCTCTATAATTATTTGTCATTTTTAGTCCAAACTTTTCCCATGACCTTTCTTTTTCTGCTTTTACAGCTATTTTAACCTCTTTTCTTTTTTCTTTATATGCCTCATAATCTTCTACTATTCTTCTTCTAAATTGTTTTCTACAATGACAATACTTGATCCTGTGAAATTTATAAAAAAGTCACGAATGAGATTGGATAGGAAGGACCAGATTCTCGTTAAAGGAAAACTAAAAACAACCAAAGAATAGTCATGAAAAAAAGAAGAGATAAAAAAAAATCCGTCCGGAAGGGCGTATACTTTAGTGTATCCGTATTAATTTTATCTTTATTTTAGCCTTCTAGTACATTAATCATCTGATCTTTTATGTTATGCACCATGCCATTGTCATTTCAGAAACGAAATTTATAATTTCGAACCATATTTCGAAAGCCTTAAGGTGTTTTAGATCGCTTTTATTTACAGTCCAAGACTCAAGACCATAAAGTAAGACCGAGAACACATATACAGCAAAGTAGGATGATATATATAATTATATATATATATATATATATATATATATATATATAGTGTATTATTCCGTATGCAATTTCGTAGCTGACATAGAAAACATACTTTTACATTCGGAAGCCAATGAACTCCTCGAATTAAGATCATCTGCTAATAATATTATCACAAACTTTTAACATAAACCTCCCTATGCCAGCTCGGATATAGATGATGCCTATAGGCAAACGTCCACATTCCTTAAAGAACACCCTGACCTGATGGTATTAACCAGCGACAAAGGCAATGCAACAGTACTAATGATGAGTGAGCAGTACTTAAACCTGAGCTAACAACTTCTAGATGATAATAAATATTATCAGCCTCTGCTCCGCAATCCCACCTCAACTTACACAAATAAAATAAATAAATTCACCACTGTACTAAAAAACAAAAAAATCATCGATGATAAACTAGCCAAATCCCTCCATAACTATAATGGCAATGCCCCTAGGTTCTATTGTCTTCCTAAAATCCATAAGCCCCAACTGAGTATGCGTCCTATACTATCGTCAATAAACGCTCCTAACACTAACGTAGCCCAATTCCTACCGGACATTCTTTCACAAGCATACAATTATAAGAACGATTTCAACATAGTAGACTCTTTCCAGTTCAGTGAATTTATCAATAATTATCAGTTACCAAGAGAATATGTCTTAGTAAGCTTCGACGTAGTATCACTGTTTTCTAATCTCCCACTCTCTAGCGTCGTCACGTCACTCCGGAACCATTGGAATGAAATCCAACCACACAGTCCAGTATCATGGGAAACATTCTCGGAATTATTAAAACTGACGTTTGACACCAATTATCTAATATTTAATGACAAATATTATCGCCAAATCTTTGGAACTCCCATGAGATCGTCCATTTCCCCCATTCTAGTTAATTTCGTACTCGACGACCTTATCAATGAGAGTATCAGTAAATTAGATTTCCGGGTTCCCTTTGTAAAGCGTTATGTCGACGACTTGATCCTAGCAACACCACCTGATAAGATTTTAAGCACCTTATCAGTCTTCAATAGCGTTGATCCTCACCTTCAATTTACATGTGAACTGGAGGTTGATAACAGCATACCGTTTTTGGATATGCGAATCATACGCACACATAGTAACACATTGGGCACTACGTGGTACAGGAAAGACATGGCGAGCAACCGGTTCTTAAATTACCACTCTACACACCCAATAAGATACATAATCTTGTACAAGCGCTTAGCTTTAGAGTACACACGTTGACCCATACGCGGTACAAGAGGGAATCTTTGGATTTACTCAAATCCATTCTCATTGATAACTCTTACCCCATATCCATCATCAACAGATATCTTTTGTCTAAAAGCTATGGTCATTCTATTTCGGAAACGCCTAACGGTGCAATACTAGCCTCCATATCCAATAGCATACCGACGAACATTTCCCCGTTAACCCCAAAACCAGCCACAAAATATGCTTCTCTTCCCTATTTCCCACAAATTACGAACAAGCTTACTAAACTATTCAAAAACATACCCGTCAAAATATCCCTAAAAAATACTAAAACCATTGGAAAGTTATTCTCCAAGTCTAAAACTCCACTAAGCTCGTTAGAGCACACCAATGTTGTCTATCAGATACCCTGTTCAGAATGCAACTCCTGCTACATTGGCCAGACCAGTCGGTCTCTCCTAGGGTGTATAACTTCACACAAAAGTGATATTAGACTTTCCAAACCCTCTTGTGCCCTTGCACAACACGCCATTTCCACCAAACATCTCATTAACTTCACAAATACCAAAATATTTGCGAAACAACATAACCATCAGAAACTTTCTTTTATTGAAATGTGTGAGATCCTCAAGAACTCATCGGCAATCAACAAAAGAGCCGACATCGACAATTTGAGCCAGGTTTACCACTCTCTCATCTTACGAAATAAATAACCCCTATTCTCAGTTAAAATTTGGCTTATTTTCCAATCAAAAAATAACACAATCATCCCCTATTTCCAAGTTTCATTAAAACATAAATAAAAACAATATATAAAAATTTTCCGCCATACAAATCTACCCGTCCAACTAATCATGCAATGACCCCTGTAGAAGTTCATAACTGTCTCAAACCTTGGAATTTGGTGACATATGGGCCTTTAAAAAGTTTTTGGTATCGCGTCACGTTGTTTGCATAGATTGCAATAAATCAGAGCTTTGTTTGCCTGGTGGAGAACCATCTAAATGAAGCCGAACGTTCGTTTAAAAATTTTTTAAATCTTCGTATCTACGAATATGAACATTATTTTCTGCAGAGTTTGTGTGTTTTTTGTTTTGTTTTTTTTTGTTAAGTTAGTTTTAAATAATGAGTAAAGTTTACAGTTTACATAATAACATCGATAATATACTACATATTGAGTTGTAAGTTATGAACTATAAACATCTGTATTTCTTATAAACTCTATGTCATCTTTTATATTTTAGAGAACTGATGAAGCTTTAGAAGTATAAAGCGAAACGTCTTCGATAAACTTATGAAGTAGTTGACTTCTTTTTTTATTTGCCAACCTGAATGACCGATTAAACCTCTGAATTCACTAGTTGAATACTTTAGAAATATGTATATATATATATATATATATATATATATATATATATATATATATATATATATATATATTGTAGCGAGATTAAATAAAACGAGCGGTTCGAATTTATATACATATATCTATTTATAACTTTACAGTTCGGTAGTATCTTAACGACTAACTCTACTTCTAACATTGTTACCTATATATACTACAGTTACTAGGTTCGAGAATATTCTGGCGTTGTCCCACCTCTAATTCGCCTACGTGACCGGTTATTCTCTCTCGCACTCGATACGCCTCGAATCTTCGAGAAGAGTATTAGAGATGCAATGCAACCGTTACCTGGGCCATGCCGAGAGCATGTTCGTAACACTGCTCCCCTCTTAAATCTGATCGTCCCGATCAGCAACTCTATATGTAGGCACAGGATGGCGGAATCTACAGGACTCTCCAGCTCTGCATGAACCCTTTAGAAAGAAATAACAGACTTTGAAGGATACGATCTCATCGGGTTAATGCAACACACAGTAATTCGTACGCCGGTTTCTCGGAAGATTACTTCAAGCATGCTTCTGACGATCTTCCAGTCCAGATTATCTAGTGCATGGCCTATCTTGGGTAAGGCCAAATTCTTGATGTCGTAATTGCACACAATTTTCTTCAAATTAGTTAGAGCACGCCATATATCCTCGTAGCTTGCCCTGTCTGTATAAGACTTTCTGGTCACCATATACAGCAAAGATCGGGAACCCTCTTCTAATCTCAGTACTCTTCCAACTTTAGGCTGCTGGTTTTTTAACTCGTCCAAACGACCGAATTTCTTATAAAATACGGATGAGATTCCTTTAGTCATCTCAAGATCTTGGGCAACACAGTGGGCTAGAGAGACGTTTTGCGGAACACTAAAAAGATCCTGCTGAACTTCTGTGGTCACGCCGAATCTAGCACTCTTTCTCTCTGCGTAATTTGACATAAATTCATTAAAGCTTGGTCGCCGGTCATCTTTGATCTCATGTTGAAGGGTTCGTGCTTCTTCTGTTTCATTTGAGCCAGCATATGGTGCAAGACGATTTATGTGAACTACTTTTGGTTTACCTTTCGGCAACTTCTTAATTCGGAATATTACGTCATTTATTTTCTTTTTAATTTCATATGGACCTTCCCATTGTCTTTGCAGTTTGGGAGACAAGCCTCGACGACGTTGTGGACTATAAAGCCAAACAAGATCACCTACTTCATAGCTTTCACTCTTGCATCGAGAATCATATTGGTCTTTCATTCTGTCACTGGCTATCTGGATGTGTTGTCGGGCAAGTTCATGAATGTTGTTCATTCTTAACTTCAGGCGGTCGACATAATCTTCGCTTGCAACATGTTCTTCGGAAGGTCTGCAGCCAAACTCTAGGTCGCAGGGTAAACGAACTTCACGACCTAACATCAGGCAGGTTGGAGTCTGGCCTGTAGTTTCATTCACGGCCGAGCGGTACGCCATTAGGAATAAATGAATGTGCTGGTCCCAATCTCTTTGATGTTCTGATACAACTTTGGACAGGTGTTTACCCATTGTTCGGTTCATTCTCTCGACCATTCCATCTGATTGAGGATGCAGGGGTGTAGTTCTGGTCTTATTGACACCAATCAATTTACAAACGTTTTGGAAAAGGATTGACTCGAAGTTTCGCCCTTGGTCGGAGTGGATCTCCAAAGGAACACCAAATCGGCTAAAGAATTCTTTAACAACTACCTCTGCAACGGTAGCAGCTTCTTGATTTGGTATCGCATATGCCTCAGTCCATTTCGTAATCATTTGTCTCTGGAAGTGGACCTGCAATGTCGATTGCGACTCTTTCCATAGGACTACCAACATTGGACTGTCTCATGGGTGCCCTCTTTTTACCAGCTGGACAATTACTGGTTGCACACAGTTCACATTTCCGGCACCATCTTCTTACATCATCTTTACAGTTCACCCAATAGAACCGTTCTCGAACCTTTTGCAGAGTCTTCGTGATACCAAAGTGTCCACCTGATGCACCGTCATGCAACTGACGCAATACTTCTGACACTTTACTTTTAGGTACAATCAACTGAAGCTTAGTTTCTGTACCATCATCGTTCTCAAAGGTTCTATACAGAAGATCATCTTTCAGCACTAGACAATTCCATTGGCTCCAGTAACACTTGACTTCTGGACTTCATGCACTAATGTCTTGCCAAGAAGGTCTTTCACTTCGACGCATCCAATCCAATACTCTTTTTATATATGGATCATCTGCTTGAGCGTCTTGTAGCTGTTGAGGCTGCCATTGATCATTAATGACGGTGGTTCGTCTCACGGGGCAAAGTCGTTCTTCTAATTTAAGACAGTGATTACAATTTGCACTGCACGGCCGTCTCGAAAGGGCATCAGCATTTGAATGAACTCTGCCAGCCCTGTGTTCGATCTCGTAATCATATTCTTGCAATCGTTCTAACCATCTTGCCATCTGGCCCTCTGGATTACGGAATTGTAGAAGCCATTTTAGAGCAGCGTGATCCGTGCGAAGAAGAAACTTTCTGCCATACAAGTATTTATGGAAATGCTCGCAAGCCTTTACTACGCCTAGCAATTCTCTCCTAGTAACGCAATAGTTTCTTTCTGGTTTCGACAAGACTTTGCTAAAGTAAGCGATGACTTTCTCCTGTCCATCTTGGATTTGTGAGAGAACAGCTCCTATTGCACTGTTGCTTGCATCGGTGTCCAACACAAATTTTCCTGCCTGTCTAGTGTAGCTTAAATTGTAAGTTTTCGAAAGCTCTTTGACACTCTTCGTTCCATGTATATTCTTTGCCTTCTTCTGTCAACTTTGTTAATGGCTTGGAGATGTTGGCAAATCCTTTGACAAAACGTCGGTAATATGTACATAGGCCAAGAAAACTTCTAATTTCGTGTTTATCTCTTGGTACAGGCCAATCCTTAATTGCTGAAAGTTTTTCAGGATCAGCTGTTACACCATTACTTGCTACAATATGTCCCAAGTACTTCACTTCTCGTCGAAACAAGTGACATTTCTTTGGACTTAACTTTAAATTCGCTGCCCGCAATCGTTGAAAGACTTCTGTCAGATTATTGGCATGTTCATCGAAGGATCTTCCAACTACAATTACATCATCCAAATAAACCAGGCATGTTTTCCATGTTAGACCTCTTAAAACTGCCTCCATTAATCTTTCAAATGTGGCCGGGGCATTACATAAACCAAAGGGCATAACTGTGAACTGCCAAAGCCCTGATCCTATCGAGAATGCGGTTTTTTCACGATCAGCTGGCTCCATGTCTACTTGCCAATATCCACTTTTCAGATCGAGTGTGGAGAACCAACGAGAACCAGAAAGTGTATCCAAAGTATCGTCTATTCTGGGCAAAGGATAACTATCTTTTTTAGTTACTGCATTGAGCTGTCGGTAGTCAATACAAAAACGTGTTGAACCATCTTTCTTCTTTACTAGCACTACTGGTGATGTCCACGGACTATTTGATGGTTCAATTACCCCTTGTTTGTTATATCTTTGATGATGTCTTCGGCTTCATCTCTTTTCGCAAATGGAAGTCGTCTAGGTTGTTGTCTGATTGGCTGAGCGTCTCCGGTATTAATTTTATGCTTTACTATGCTTGTTTTGCCATTATCCTTCTTATCCATGGCAAAAACATCTTGAAATTATATCAGCATAGACTTCACTTTTTTAGTTCGTTCATCATCAAGATTTTGGCACGTTTTAATCATCGTCTCAACAAGCTCCTTTGGATACTTAGATTTCGACGGTTTCTCATTAGTATTCATGGAACAAATCGAAGCCACGGGAACACACTGTCCGATCAAAGTTCTTTTACTTAACTTAATAGCATTTCCCTTTAAATTCATAACTCTTACAGGGACGACATCTCGAATTCTCACCAAAGCTTTTGCCGTTAGGAACTCGGCATTGTTCACATCTTCGACCATCCTTAAACTTCCCTCTCGGCAGTAACCATTAGGTCTCGTCATCAAAATTTTCTCACTATTACCGGGTATTGTTACGTCACAAGTAGTTATTAAGCTAATAACATCTTCTTTGTTTTCATGAAACAGCAACTCTTCACCACTGTTCTCAAGAACTCCATCTTTGACATTCAACACAGCCCCAACTTTCCTTAGTAAATCCATCCCCAATATGATCTCGTCGGAGATATCTGCAATTAATACTGTATGTTTTACTGTGGTCTGGCCAATGGATACCGACATATTAGCCTCGCCATATGTATTAATTATCTCACCAGTTGCTGTTCTAAGCTTTACTGTTGCAGGCAATAATTTAAGATGGCCTCGTACTACTTCTGGCCGTGCAATAGTTCTCGTTGCACCTGTATCTACCAAAAACGATCTACATTTATTATTGATACGACCCTCTATGTACAAGCTATGAATTCCACCTGAGGATGTAATGTTCACAGTTACTATGGGGGCTGTGTTTCTCGAGGTCGGCAGTTGCCCCTTGTTGTCGACCCGTTCTAGTTTTCCGACTGTTGTATCATTTTCTTGCAATTACGGCGAATACTACGTCACCGCAATTCCAACATCTGGGCTCGCGTCTCTTCGGCATCGTGTTACGAACTACTTTTCGTACCATTTCTTCCAGACGTTCATCGTTTGGTTCGTCGCCTTCTTCAATGGTTCTTACTCGATGACTCCGTGAAGTTTGACTAGCTGTTTCATGTTCCAAGGCAATAGCGAGCGCTTCATCTAGAACTTTCGGTCTTGCTAGTCGTAAAGCTTTCTGTAATTCACTTTCTTTTAACCCATTGACGAAGGTATCTACAGCAGTTTCTTCTAAAATGTTGTCTGGTACCTCCGGATAAGCCAACCGCACTATACGAGCAACATCTGCTTCAAACTCTTGCAAATTTTCACTTGCTCGTTGAATTCTATTTCTTAGTTGCGCCTTGTAGACTTGTTGTAGATGGGCATCTCCATAACGTTTGTCGGGTAAACAAGGTCTGGTAACATTTTTCTTGACCCTTAGGAATCGATCTTAGGATATCTGCAGCATCACCTCGTAAAGCAGCAGTCAAGGAAACAGCTTTTTCTTGTTCTGTCCAATGATTGGCTGTCGCAATAGCTTCAAATTGTCTGAGGTATATGGACCAAGAAGACTTTCCATCAAATGGTGGCAATTTGAATCTCATATTATGTGTCGTTTCGTCTCTAGGTGATTCTTCTTTCACTACCGGATCTAAGGCTATTGTGTTAACTGGTGGTAGCACTTTTGTATTAGTTATCTATCATGCTCTCTAACTGTTTGATCTTCTCTTCTACTTTATCGAATGTTCTTGTGACTTCTTCAAATTTGGCATTGTTTTGATTACATACTTCGTCGAATCTTCTAGACATATTTTCGAATTTCTCGTCGTTTTGTCTAGCTATTTCTTTAATAGTTTGAGACGTTTCATTGAATCTTTCATCATTCTTTCGAGAAGATTCTTCAATCATTTGAGACGTTTCATTGAATCTTTCATCATTCTTTCGAGAAGATTCTTCAATCATTTGAGACGTTTCATCGAATCTTTTGGAAACAGTCTCGAATTTATCATCAGTTTTTTTAAAAGTTTCTTCTATCTTCATTGAAACTGCTTCTTCTGCTGACTGAAAATGGAATGTCTCTGGGTGATCTCCATTCTTGTTAAGAACAGTTTAGTCGTTCTTGGAGTATCTTCTTGGACCCGCTGCAGTCTTCATCGCGTTCTTCCAGTTGCTCACGCAACTGTTTTACTGAAAGTTGTACTAGCAGCATCTTTGGTCAGGCACACACGTACTTTTTAAATGTTCTTTCGTACAAAGATCACTACCGATCTACGCGGATGTTCCCGACGAACAATACTTTTCAAAAGTTCAAAAGTCTTTTTCAAAAGTCACTGCTGAATTTATTTTTTCTTACCCCATACCTGACACCACTGTAGCGAGATTAAATAAAACGAGCGGTTCGAATTTATATACATATATTTATTTATAACTTTACAGTTCGGTAGTATCTTAACGACTAACTCTACTTCTAACATTGTTACCTATATATACTACAGTTACTAGGTTCGAGAATATTCTGGCGTTGTCCCACCTCTAATGCGCCTACGTGACCGGTTATTCTCTCTCGCACTCGATACGCCTCGAATCTTCGAGAAGAGTATTAGAGATGCAATGCAACCGTTACCTGGGCCATGCCGAGAGCATGTTCGTAACACTATATATATATATATATATATATATATATATATATATATATATATATATATATATATATATATATATATATATATATATATATATATATATCAGCACTACAGGATGCTTAAACTCTTAAATATTGGGGAAATCTGCAAGAAAGTCTCTAATGAGTATCAATTGTTTCGCCGAACATTTTCGCCAAAGAGAATTAATTTGGCTTCTTCAGGGCTGAAAGAGAATAAATTATAATTAGCTACCATATATTATCTATTAAAACATTATTGATCTTACCGTAACTTAGAATTGTAGAGTTAGAATATTAAAAAACTTTGCTAGTAACATAGTGGCGTTTTTTGTTACTATGTGCAAAAAAAAAGTTTTTTTAAGGTTTGAACTGAATGAAATTCAAACGCTTATCCAACACCATTAGTGAATAAGATTTTGTTTAATACTATCCATAACGAAGATATTTCACCTTCCTTCGCGACTAACAATGCTGATCCTGATGTCTTAAGTGGTAGCCCAGTCTCGGATACTCCTATCAACAGATATTTTTCATTACCATATTTCAGAGATATCACTCCGGGGTTAACAAGGATTCTGAAAAGTGTTGAAAATAGCTTTGGTAATAATAATAACAACATTAAACTTAATGTGGCTTGTAGATCAGCCCTAACAATTAATGATCTTTATTCTAAGATAAAAGATAAGACTCCCATAGATAGGCTTAGTAACATTGTCTACAACATTCCATGTCTCTCTTGCAACAATTCCTACATCGGTCAAACATCTCAATTATTGAAATCACGTATTACACTACACAAAAGTGATTTTCGACTTCACCCTGACCGTTGTGCATTAGCCAAACATGTCCATTCCACTGGTCATCTCATGGACTATACGAACACTACAACTCTCCACCGTGAGAACAATAAATCTAAAAGAGAGTTCATCGAAATGTCTTATATTTTCCTTAACGATTTCTCCATTAATGTTAAGAGTGACATTAAGAATCTAAGCGATATATACCACTTCTTACTTAAATCAGATACCAAGAACAATACAACATCACAGATAACTAATTTGACTGATATATCCAATAACAACTAACCTACCTTTATAATTAATTTTCATTAACTAAAAAAGATAACTTTCCCTTGCTTTTCTTAGATACATCTCAATAAGATATAATAATGCATGAACAATAGAATATAATTAAATAAAGAAAATCAAAATAATATTTCCCTATACTGGGATTTAATTTCATTCGTTTTTTACCAATGAACCTTAACGACATAAAGATTCATAAGAACTACTGAATTTGTCAGCGCTTGCGTTCTGGCTAAAACAGAACCTCACTTTTAAACTTTCTAAAAATCAAAATTTAGTTATTGCCGACAATTCAAAGAATTACCTCCTTTTAAATGTAGTTACATTGGGTTTTTCGATTAACCTTGGGTATACCTTTGCGTGTTAAGTTCAAAGCTACCATACATTTCAAACCTTAAAAAAACTTTTTTTTGCACATAGTAACAAAAAACACCACTATGTTACTAGCAAAGTTTTTTAATATTCTAACTCTACATTTCTAAGTTACGGTAAGATCAATAATGTTTTAATAGATAATATATGCCCTCTTTCAGCCCTGAAGAAGCCAAATTAATTCTCTTTGGCGAAAACGTTCGGCGAAACAATTGATACTCATTAGAGTCTTTCTTGCAGATTTCCCCAATATTTAAGAGTTTACTATATATATATATATATATATATATATATATATATATATATATATATATATATATATATATATACAGATTGAACGAATTTAAAACGGAACATACAAAATCAATGTATTTCGGCTCAACTCCGCTCTAGGTGGTTGGCCAACAAAAGGTTGTCAAATAATTATATTATAAAAATCCAATACTTCAGCGGGCTGCTGGATTCTGAATTCATTCAAGAACAAGTCAAAACTCCACCCAAATAGGTTGCCTAGAATCACTGTGAAAACTAGACTACACAAGCAGTTATTATGCTGTCAAACCACTTATCGCTTCCTTATAGTCCAAGAGATAGTGCCGAAATTTTGAACTGATCAGTAATATGACATTTCTCTATTGGAATATATTCATTGTAACTGGGTTAAGACTTTGCCTTACAGGCGGACGCCCCTCGTGGTACAGGGGGTTGCTATACAGGGATGAAGTTGTAATTTTTTTCAGAAAAATTAACGATCGATAATATGGCTGAAAATTTGCCCAGAGCAAGATCCAGGTATAACGAGACGAAATCCCAAAGGGCGGACGCCAGAGTGGATACATAAGGGGTGGCGGACAGGGGTGAAATTGCAATTTTTTGGGGAAAAATTAACGATAAGTAATATGTCCGCCATTTTCATAGCTCATTATTTAGCCCCTAAAAACTCTAAATCCAAAAGGGCGGACAGCTGGGTTGGTACAGAGAGCCATAAAACGGGGTCAAATGTACCACTTGCCTGCGCATTTTAGGTCTCGGTAACAATTTTCAAACTGATTTTATTATATTTTTATACCGATTGATTTGAAAATTTGTATGCTCACTTCTGTTACTATTCTGAGAAGCGTCAAGTAGAGTTTTCCTAAAAATTTTCCAAAAAAATTTCCGTAAATGAAAATTTTCGTAATTTTTTGAGGTAAAATCTAATTTATAAAATCCTTTCAATTATCTGTAAGTTATACAATGATTTTTTTCCAAAAATTTTCAAACGATTTTTCCGATAAGAAAAAAAAATTAAGAAAACTTTTCTAAAACATTTGATCGTCATCGTCTGAATCTTTTATAGAATATTTTGTAGTTTTAAAATGATATTATGATAATGTTTTGTTTTTCAAACTAAAGTCATATTTACTTTACAAATCACATTTTTTTCTTAAATATAAATATTTTACGAATTAATTTTTAATTGAATAAATGTTTGATATTTGATATTTCATTAAATTAAAGTAATTTTATAATGTTAACTATTAAATATTTTTGGTATAACAAATAGTAATTATACTTATTTTTTATTACAATAAAAAGGTTTTTAAATTTATATTGCATAAATAATGGTTGTTCAGATATAAGAAAAATTTGATTTATTATTACATTAATAATTAAATACAAAATATATTATTTCTATTTATCAATAGGTAAAATTCAATTTGTAGAATTCCTTTAACATTTTACAAATAATTATTAATAAAAATCAATTTAATAGTGGAATTTTAAAAGTGAAACTTTCAAATTGCTTGAATTTTTTTTTTCATTAGTTAATTATAATTTTACAAATTCTGTTTGGACATTAATTTTGCATCATTATTTTAAAATATTAAAATAATAATGATGCGCGTTCCATTTAGATCAGTAATTCTAGACGCATGCGCTAAATGTAATAAGTATCAAGATGCTTTTATCCAACTTGGTGAAACTGACTTCGATTGTAATGAATTTTTTGAAACCTTAGAAACTTTCATATGTCACATATGGAACAGGACTGACGAGAACAATTCCAAAAAAAAAAAAATAAACGATGTCAGATTTTCACTATTTAACCGGCAGTATAAGTTGCATGTTATGAACGAGCCTTTTTAAAAAAAAACTAAAAAATTTCGATGCTTCAAGCTTACCACCATGTCAAGATGAATTACACCAACATCTACAGCGAGCCCATTATATTTCAAATATTTGGACAAATGCTCATAAAAAAGTACCAACAGAATTGATTGTTGAAGAACATGGTTGGGAGTTTGAAGATGAAACATATAAATTCAAATGGTTTAGTGGACCTCAGATGCCAGAATCAATTCGAGAAGTAGTGATTGAAAATGAAGCAGATAATGAATGTGATATTATTGAAAGTGAAAGTGACGAAGATGATGAAAGTGATGACATCAGTGAAAGTGAGAAAAATGACGAAATTTTTAAAGTTTTTCTAAATTTTTTTTTCTTATCGGAAAAATCGTTTGAAAATTTTTGGAAAAATTCATGGTATAACTGACAGAAAATCGAAAGGATTCTACAAATTAGATTTTACCTCAAAAAATTACGAAAATTTTCATTTACGGAAATTTTTTTGGAAAATTTTGAGGAAAACTCTACTTGGCTTTTCAGAATAGTAACAGAAGTGAGCATACAAATTTTCAAATCAATCGGTATAAAAATATCATAATAAAATCAGTTTGAAAATTGTTACCGAGACCTAAAATGCGCAGGCAAGTGGTACATTTGACTCCGTTTTATGGCTCTCTGTACCAACCCAGCTGTCCGCTCTTTTGGATTTAGAGTTTTTAGGGGCTAAATAATGAGCCATGAAAATGGCGGACATATTACTTATCGTTAATTTTTTCCCAAAAAATTGCAATTTCATCCCTGTCCGCCACCCCTTATGTATCCACTCTCGCGTCCGCCCTTTGGGATTTCGTCTAGTTATACCAAGATCTTACTCTGGGCAAATTTTCAGCCATATTATCGATCGTTAATTTTTCCGAAAAAAATTACAACTTCATCCCTGTATAGCCACCCCCTGTACCACGAGGGGCGTCCGCCTGTAAGGCAAAGTCTTAACCCAGTTACAATGAATATATTCCAATAGAGAAATGTCATATTACTGATCAGTCCAAAATTTCGGCTCTATCTCTCCGACTATTAGGCAAGCTCCTCTTTCCTTTAAAGGAGACAGATAGTTGAACGATATTTTATAAAATGTCTATCACCGGGTATGGATTTATTTTTGTCCAAGTTTTATATTGGTCCACTATTTCAAATGCAGTTCAAACAGACATATATTAAATTGTATGTTCCGTTTTAAATTCGTTCAATCTGTATATATATATATATATATATATATATATATATATATATATATATATATATATATATATATATATATATATATATATATATTTCCTATTTCAAATAAAATTTCCTAGTCTGTTCTTTAAGTTCTGGGGGAGGTGAGTAATGCAAAATTAAGCAGTTCAAGCAACACTTACATCCAATAAATTATTGACTGGTATCAGCTTTATACCTTGTTGACTGTAGATCGAAAATAATTGTACATATGAGTATGTACTTACATGACTATCAAATCTCGAACCACTACCTATTTTCAATGAGGCATCTTTAAGAAATCTATGATTACAATTTTCTATTTTATAATTAGACCAATCTAATTTTTTAGAAGATTTTAATATCAAATTTTTAATATAAGATTTAAATGTTAAATTTGAATAAAAAATTAGACCTAAACATTTTGTCTAAAAATTTTGATTTATATTTACACCGTTAAGATACTATATGAATAAAAAAATACAATATATCTTATATACTAAAAGGCTAAGCCCTTTTCTTGTGCGCAATACTCCTCCTAAACGGTGATAGATAGGAGAATAAATTTTTTGAATAATTAAACAGATTGTTGAGTAGATTCTTGAGTAGATCGTTGACTAGTATAGTAAAGTATAGGAATTCAATATACACAATGCAACAACGCGTCAATTCTCGAATGCTGGAATGCACCAACAAGTGTTTCCACTTAAGGAATAACGATAATGACCACTCAAAATTCGGGATCCTCCTGTCTCCGAGTTTAATTTATGGGGTATGTTTTACACTATCTGATGAGTTGGTATTTTTTTATTTTTATGTTTAGTTAGAAAGTATTCTGTTTCCAACAAGTGCAGCGTGTGTTAGGTGTTGTGATTGATATTTAGAGATTTAGACTACGTTTTGCGTTTAATACTTGAAGAATTAAATAATGAGGTAAGCATTACTTTGTTTTTAATTTATTAGTTAGAAATATATTATTAATTTTGTTGGGAATAAGCCACAATTTTACTTTAAATTAGGTTTATTTTAAATAAATAAATAAAAAATAAACTTATTATAAAGTAAAATTGTGGCATATTCTCAAAAAAGTGGAAGAGTAGGCGGTAGTGTAGACTAGCGCGGAGCATCATACTGTTTTCTGAATTTTTTAAATTTAAATAATATTTAAATATAAATTTAGTTAGTTAGAGTTCTCAAACCGACTTCTTTTTCTTAAACGTGACATTTTACAATGTAAAATATGCAAAAAAAAGTTACTTCCGGTTTTACTTCCGTTTTTTATTTAAGAGGGGCGGAGTCTAACAATCATATTGTTTCCGTTTCCTAATGTAAATCTTCCTGAAAATCCTACTACCGAAACTACTGTATCAATTTTCTTTTTAAAAAAATTGGCGTCGATACAGTTTATTTTTAGGATTTTTGGAACATTTACACCAGGCGACGGAAACGAAGGATCGTTAGACTCCGCCCCTCATCATAAATATCAGCAAAACTTACATCAAAACTCGATGTCGAGTTGGTCCGCTAGTAATAACTGTTTATGATAAAATACAATGGACATCGAAATAGTGTGTGATATCATTGATTTAACTCTACAGTGCTAAATTATGTTAAATCTAATTACCTTTCAGTGTTCATTTCATCTTCCAAGTTTTCGCCACTGTGGTATCTGCTAACTATAGACATAGCATCAAAATCACTTTGAGATTCTGAATCAGTATCACATTGATAAATTTTGTTTTCATATATAAAAGGTTTACAATTTTGAGGTTTAACAGCGTTTTGAGAATATCCATCAAATACTTTTGATGAATCATTAATCCCATTTCCGTAGGTTATAACCAGAGGTGTTTCTTTCGTTTTTTCTTTATTGCTAAAATAAACTGTGGAAGAAGAAGATTCTGGAAGTAGTGGTGTATTTTGTGTGGGACTTTGTAGCAAAAGACTAACATTGTTTTTACCAGAAGACATACTAAAAAAAAAAAAAAAATATTATTTGTTTGCTTAAGGACTACAAATTGGTATTTAGTATAAATAATGTAAAGGAATATATATGTTATATAGAAATTGTTTCGAGGACAATAGATACATACTAAAATTGGCTTTATCAACCTATTTGATTTTTATATACATGATCTACTTTAAGTCTAATTTCATAAGATATTAATGTTCTAATTTTCCCATTCATACCTATATGACTTATGAAATGATTCATAGACCTATATTTCTAAGTTTAGGAAGATATAGGTTAAGATACATACTTATACTTATAAATGTATATATATATATATATAAATATATATATATATATATATATATATATATATATATATATATATATATATATATATATATTGTTATGATGTATTATTTGTGAATGATGAGCAATGAGTGTTTTTTAATAATATATATAGGGTTTTTATCGCGGTTCTCAAAGAACTAGTTTGTAAGCACTTTTTGAAATTATCTTTATTATATCTATTATGAAACACACATATATATCTAACATAACCAATGTAAAGTTTAAAATAAACTATCTTTAAATTAAAATTCTTATGAAACTAATTAAATTATATAGATAATGTAAATTTTAAACAAACTATCTTTAAAATTGAAATTCTTATGATACTAACTAAATTATATTAACAAAATTTTGTACCTTTCTTTCACTGAATGCCTAAATAAAATGTTCTCCAAAATAAAGATTTTAATCACCACTCAATGTCTTCGTTCTCAGCCTCGGTTATCCTTGTTTTTGTGAAATTACTTTTTCCAATTATCAGCTTCCACCAATTTAAAATATTTTTCTTCTTAACAGCATTTATATATATTCTTCTTTTCAATATACCAATATCCAATCACCAAATATATTATATAATTTTAATTTTCAATTAATACTTCCTTCCATTATCCAATTACCATTTTTACATAACATAATTTTTAATCTTCAATAATATTATCTTTATACTGTTTCTTAATCTTCATTGAACTTATTATATTGAACATCTGGACCTTCTGACTGACTATCTTGAACTTACTGAACAATTGACTTCACTAACTAAATGTGTCTATCTTCTAACTGACTTTCTTACTAACTGACTGGCCTCTGACTGAACTTATAGTAACTGTAACTGATGCCTTGAATCCAAATCACCGGGTATTTATATCTTTTTTCATGTTCCAGAATCATCTGGCAAGAAATCATATTCGAATTGTTCTATATGATTGTTCTCGAAAAAGTATATGTTCTGGTTATGTCCATTTCACAGACATAACCATATTCGAGAACGTTCTACCGTAAACAAAGGTTAAATTCTGTATTCTAGAGAATTCTTTACTATTCTATCGAGAATTTTATCGACATTTAGGCTTTTCAGATCAGAATATAAACTTAAATCAGTAACTTAAACACTCTAATTTAATAAACTACACATTTTAAACAACATATAACCCTATTTTATATTCGTAATAATTATTTAAAATGTCATTTAAGTGTATAGTTGGTTGCCTATGCACATGGCTCACTTAAATATATTTACAATATAATAATTATTAAAATAAAACTTTTTACACTTATTATATGCTAATTTCTTAAGAATACCCTCATATAAATAATTTTTATAAAATTCTCTAGTATATAACTTATAAATTATTTTCTTTAAACACCAATCATCTCAATATACATATATATATATATATATATATATATATATATATATATATATATATATATATATATATATATATATAGAAAAGAAAATTAATCTTTGCAGATAAGTTAAATAGTAACCTCTTAAATATTGGGGAAATCTTTTGGGAAGTTTTTCTTCCAGATTTCCCAAATATTTAAGAGTTTACTATATATATATACAGGGTGTCCCATAATTAATTGGACATTAGCTAATGGGTGATAGCTGACATCAAAATAAAGTGTTTGAGCTCAAATTGCTTAGGCAAAATGTTGCTAGTTTTCGTTCTACAGGGAGATTCATTAATATTTTTTTATATTATTTTTATGGATATATTGAAAACTATTCAACCGATTTAAGTGAAATTTGGTATCTTGCTATTATTTAGTATGCTTAATAAGAAAATGATATTAGTTTTACCATTGACACTAGGTGGCGCTACCTACTGTAACATTGGTTCATTAATGGGGCCATAATTTTTTTGTCCGCCCTGTATAAACATTCTAGAAAAAAAACATGAAATAACATTCAATTCTACACAAAAAAGGTATTCCTGTTTCAAATCAAAAAAGTACACCGTTTTCGAAATAAACGTATTTTGTTTTTCGCAAAACAAGCAGGTACCTAGGTATGCTGTGAACTTAATGGCAAAGTCAAGGCGTAAGTACGAATTTGTTTACTATTTGTTGTCAAAGTGCAGTGCGAGTCTATTATTAAAAAAGAATATGTGTGTACTTTGTACACAGGTAAGAAGTTATACTTCTATTATATGACTTCAACGAAATTAATATATTTTAAACAGTTTATTTGTGTTTTATTTAAATATTAAACTAATTTTAATACTTACAAGTTTCCTAAAAATTTTCTTAAATAATACCGAAAATAAAAAAAAAGTAAGCAAGGCAATAACATGACATGTTATGTTCCTAAGCGGTCAAACATCCAAAGTATGACCCCGGTAGACACTGCTTGACTCCCGTTTTCGAGCGACAACTGGTGTAGCCAGTGTGCTATGGCCGTAAAATTCATACTAAAGTGAATTATTTTGACAGATTATATCTACAAATAATATTAAGATTGCCTTTTAATCTTCTTATCATCATATTTTAATATCTATTATCCTATATCCGACGAAGACAAATTCAAAGACACAAAAATTATAAAATATATTTTTTTCACACTTTATTTGCACTGATACATACGTAAATTCAAAGATTTAGCAACTAGCACATTTTTATAAAAATTCACTCTCAACATTTTTCCCACGTATCTCGTAACGTATCTAAATTTTTTGAGAAAAGATTTACCAACTCTTTTAGAAGACATACCTCTAAATTTGAGACGGAACTCTTGGTACATGCATGATGGTGCACCACCACATTATAGCCTAGAAGTTAGAAATTATCTAGATGAAATTTATCCTCAAAGGTGGATTGGTAGAGGTAGTGTATACCCATGGCCAGCACGCAGTCCTGAACTAAATCCCCTAGATTTTCACTTGTGGGGCTACCTAAAGTCACTTGTTTATAAAAAAAATAAATAACCGTCAAGAGTTATGGCAAAATATTGTAGAGGGAGTTAACGTAATTAGGGCCCGAAGAAACTCATTATTTAAAATAAGACAAAACTTACACAAAAGATTTAGATTATGTAGTTTATCTAATGGTGCACATTTTCAACACTTATTGTAATTTTTTTTCGTTTCGTTTTGAATTATTCACTTTGTTAATTGTTTTATATTCACTTCATTGTTTAATTTAATTTCTGATTTTTTTAAAATTTGTTACAGAGTCAAAGGTTTAATAAAAATAATTGTTTCAATCATATGCATTTTGTTTGCAAAAATTATCTACTACTAATACATTTAATATTCACTTTTATTTAAGACCTTTTGAACAATGTTTGAATTTACATAAGTTTTTGTAAAATTTTTTTATTTTATGCACGTCTCTAAAAAATACGTTTATTTCGAAAACGGTGTACTTTTTTGATTTGAAACAAGAATACCTTTTTTGTGTAGAATTGAATGTTATTTCATGTTTTTTTCCTAGAATGTTTATACAGGGCGGGAAAAAAATTATGGTCCCATTAATGAACCAATGTTATAGTAGGTGGCGCCACCTAATGTCATCGGTAAAACTAATATATCATTTTCATATTAAGCATACTAAATAATAGCAAGATACCAAATTTTACTTAAATCGGTTGAATAGTTTTCAATATATCATTTTAAAAATAATATAAAAAAATATTAATGAATCACCCTGTAGAACGAAAACTAGCAACATTTTGCCTAAACAATTTGAGCTCAAACGCTTTATTTTGATGCCAGCTATCACCCATTAGCTAATGTCCAATTAATTATGGGACACCCTGTATATATATATATATATATATATATATATATATATATATATATATATATATATATATATATATATATATATATATATATATATATATATATATAACATAACTAAAGGTAACTGAATTATGAAAATTGGAATAAAAGGGTTTTGAAGAGTGACCTATTTAATGAAAATACTTTCATCTTTTTGCTACTTTTCTTTGCTAGTTGCTTATAACTTCGTATTTTTTGAATTTTAGAAATGTTCACGTTATTCTGAACATTTTTTGTTAATACTTCCCTATGCCTATTGTTAACGGTTTTTGAGTTTAATGGTTTTTATATGAAAATTACACTTTTCTACCATGTATATAAAGTTCAATATCCTCTAATGTAATTTGAATAACAGTTTAAATTCCTTAGGAACGTATTAACCACATACAGCATTATCGTTTACCGTGTAAAGTTGCCTTTTCATTATACAGGGTTCTATCAAAATTGGAATAAAACCGGCATAATAAATTTTCGCCTAATTCCTTTTTTCAAATGGGACACGTTTGTGATTCATTATTTTAGAAAAATATGTTTCTCACTATCGATCTGTATTGGTATTCCCTATACTTATCTCTTGCAGTTTTCAAATAAATTAACTTTATACATTTTTGTCATAAAAATTTTATTTATCAAGTAGCCCATGGAATATTCTGACAAAAATTTCAGTTATTACCAGTAGCGCACCTAGAAATTACCTATGGGGAAGTGTTGGTTCGGCCCGAAATTTTTTTTATGCTACTTCTATGTTGAGTCCTTAAAATTTTGTGAGTATAGTGGGAATAGTGCCCTGGGGGCATTTTAACTCCCCAAATCCTACCCTGGGTACGCCACTGGTTATTGCTAATGTTTAATAGTAATCTTATTGCGGTATACATACATAATGATGTATGTGGTTAAAAAAGTGTAATTTGCATATAAAAACCATTATAACTCAAAAACGGTTCACAAAAGGTATATGAAAGTATTCTAGTTCCAGAGTTTTAACCTTGTTTAAGCTTTACGCTTCTTCAGGGGTTACCAGCCATACAATAGGAACGGCTCTTGATCAGCATTTATGGTGTGCAGTAGTCAGCTGCGATATTTGATGGGGGTTGATTCTAAAATTTCAAAATACTCATCAGGGAGTTCATGTCCAGTGTTGTATAGAAGTTTAGCTGGAGGGAACGGAACTTTTCTTTGTGGAAGCCTAATGAGTATTTGCCCTTGGCGATTGCAAGGTGTCTTTAATATTCGCTTTGCTCGGTTATTCGAGCCTGTAATGGTTCGAAGGACATACCCCCTGCTTAGGGATAGGATTCTGTCCTTAATAGGCGTTATGTTTGCCAGTGTGTGTATGTGTGCTGATGGGTATAGACTGTTCTGAATCATGCAGAATCTGAAGATTTTTCTTTCGGTAGCCATGATGGCATTGATTTCGGAGGTCTTAAGAGAGGCGTGCATGCCTTGTATTCGATGATAGGTCTAATGAAAGTTTTGTAAGTGTGCAATAAAGTTTTAGACGACGTCTTGCCCAGTTTGCCGGCTAGCACTGACAAGAGTTTAAACCTCCTTCTCACCTTGTCAAGGGTATCTTGAATGTCGGTTTTCCAGCTGAGAGTCCTTGTAAAATGGACTCCCAAATAGGAAACCGAGTTTCTGAGAATAAGGTCCTCTCCTAACAGAGCTATTAGGCCCCGGACATCGCGACAATTTGAAGATTTAAATAAAATTAGTTGTGTTTTGGAGGGGTTTATGGTCACCCTCCATTTATTGCATCACCTAATGACTCTGTCTATATAGTTTTGCGCTCTTTAGAATACAGACAATTGTCCACGCTGTCTGTGTGATCCCGACGTAAGGAGAGCAGTGTCATCAGCATACAGTAAAAGGGTCTCCGATCTGTGCTGTGGGCGGGGGATGTCACTATTGTAGACGTAGTAGTGTATAATAGTGGAGCAAGAATTGAGCCCTTAAAGGTGTGGGCAATCCAGCGAGTTGAAGTTTTTCAACCAGGCCCGTGTGCCAGACCTGATCGAATGCCTTCTGGATGTCGAGGAATATGCCTAGGACGTGGTTCCTTTCGTTAAGTGATTGTGAAATGAAAGTTGTTGCTTCAACCAATGTATTTTGCGTGGAGTGTTCAGCCCTGAATCCGAACTGGTGGTCTGGAATGGCAAGGTGAGCGTCTAGGAATTCTACGAGTCTGTCCTTAAGGATCCTCTCGTCTCGTAGACTTTAGCTAGGGTGCTCAATAAAGAAATAGGTCTGTACGATTCAGGGTTGGTGAGGATTTTCCCTTGTTTGGGAATCATGACTGTGCTGGCCACTTTCCATGGAATTGGAAAATAGCTCAGCGTAAGAGATGCATTGATTATGTTGGTGAGCAACGGGATAATATTCTCTGGAAGATTTTTAAAGCATCTTGTGTGGATGCCATCAGGGCTAGGAGCTGTGTTTTTTTTCAATATTACACACTTTTCGCTGAAGTTTGGGTTATTAGGGGAAACGAGGGCGGCCTGTAATGTATCTTTAAAGGCTTCGGCCTTGTCTTGGATTATTGAGAATGAGTGATGAAGTCAGTGGATGACTTTTTTGTTTCGTTAGAACTTTAAGTTTAAGACTCCAGAATGAAAGTATTAAAAAAATGTTCAGAATTAAGTAAATATTTCTAAGTAGCTCAAAACACGTACATCCAGATAGCACTGATGATGGAATATTAATTCCAAAAACGTTTTGTGATGTAGCCCGATAGGGTGTTATAAAATATATATATATATATATATATATATATATATCTATATATATATATCTATATATATATATATATAAATATATATAAATATATATATATATATATATATATATATATATATATATATCTATATATATATATATATATATATATATATATATATATATATAATATATATATATATATATATATATGTATACCTTTTATAAAGGAATTTTTAAATAAGTTTTTTTATTTATTTTTTAATTTTATACAAAACACATGTTTTTTTGTTTCAAACGTTTTTTTTTTGTTTTAAACATTTTTTTTTGTTTTTAAATTTTATGGGGAAACCCCTGACTATTTACTATTTATACATTCGCATCGCAAGTTGGCTATTGCAATAACGTCTACTATCATTTATTTTGTGGTCTTTGGTGCTTTTGAATCTATATCTATGGGAAGGAAGAAAGATTCCATTTGGTCATATTTTGATGTTGTTAAAGATAATAACAAAAAATCAGTGACTGCTAAATGTTAAAAATGTAAAGTTATTATGTTTGAACTAGTGGTGCATATGAAGAAACATACTCAAAAATATATTCCATCTGAAAATTCTCAGCTACCAATGTCAACTATCTATGATTCCGAGTCATACGAGGATTTAACGATAGATAAGATATCAAAAACCCAAAAACATTCAAGTGATGCTTACCCAGATCATAATATAGGTAAGATTGAATTTTAAATTTTTATTGTTTCGGTATTATGGTGTTGTTTTATCGATGGTACCTGGTACCAAATTGTGTTTTTGTTCTTAGAACTTTTTTAGTTTCATATATTTGCACTAACAGTTTTTAAATTCACATCCTGTATATTTATTAACCAACACTGAAGCATATTTTAATTAAGTTTTGATTGACAACAATTAGTATTAATGAATCAATTTTTTTTCAGAGCCTATGTCAGTGTCAACATCAACAATCTTCGATGATACTGATAGCACCATTGACCATGTGGTAGGCGCAAAAGCGTCTGCTTCTAACAACAGCATTTTAAGATTTGTTATTCAAACTAGCCAATCAGAAAATAATAAGTTGGATCTCCAAATAGCCTGATATTTATATCCAACAAACACATCATTTCGTGCAGTTAAACATCCAGAATTTAAAAAGATGATAAATGCATTACATCCTGGATAAGCCACCAAATAGGAATTCTGCTTCAACTGACTTACTTGATAAGGTTTACAATTAAGTACAAACAATTAAAAAAAATTATGCAACAAGGTTTGTTTAGTGCTTGATGGCTGGAGGAATGTTCATAATGAACATATAATAGACATATGTCTCATATGTATGGAAAGTGAACAGGTGCATCTAAGAGTTCATTGATACAATTGGGAATGGTCACACTTCCAAATATTTACTAGAGCTACTTAAAAATTCAATTAGGAAATGCGAAGGGAACTGTTCAAGGAATTAGGCAGGAAAGATATAATAACTTATGGTTGTTCAGTCCAAATATTGAACTTACTTGCCCATGATATATAAGTGTCAGTTATAAAGAATAAAGTAATATAAATAAAAATTACAAATATTTCAGAAATGTACATTTTGCTAGTGCAAAATTCCGAGAAGCTGGTGGTTCTGCTCTTGTATTGCCTCAGAATGTTCATTGAAATACTTTATCGTACTGCTTAGGAAGTTACTTGAAAATGTGACCAATAATATTTGACATTTGCTCAAATAAAGTATAAGTATTGATAAAGATATAACAAAGCTTGTAAATGATACAAATTTAAAGACAAATGCCCAAGACTATTTAAAAAATTAAAGTATACTGCAGTTGCTTTGTAGATACAAAGTCCAAAGAAATACTTGCACTAGAGAAAAGGCTATAGAGATATGGCTAGAACTTCTGAAAGCATTTGAGACTGAACATGCAAATGGCGAATTTTTGGTAAGTGGCACGAATAAAGTCAAGGAGCATATGGAAATGGCTTTGGCCCCATCTCATTTTTTGGTAAATTTGCTTAATCATCACTTTAGTGGAAATAAAATTCGCTAAGAGCAAATAGAAACTGACATGGAATATGTAGAAACTCCTCATCCAGAAGCATTGCCAATTATTATTAATTACCAGGCAAAGTGTGTACCCGTTAAACCATATGTGTTTTCTAAACATCTAGTTGAGAATGTAAAACCGTGGACATGATGGCATTCTATGAAATATATAAATACTACAGCATTGGAACTTGCCTGACAACTTCACATAGCTATTGCATCGTCAGCCAACATAGAAAGACTCTTTTTATCATACAGTTTAGTCCATTCCAATTTACGTAATTGGCTAGGCAATATCAAAGCAGCTAAGTTGGTTTCAATTTTTAAAGAGCTTAATTCCATCACATCACAGATAACATGACTGATCAGATATAAAATTGATGACTTAGATTATATGATAACTATAAGACTGAAACAGTTTGAGAAATTTATTAACTCTTGTATGTAAAATGCTAGAAAGTTTTCCAAGTCTGTTGTGTTCCTAAAGTGCTTGTTTAATTTAAGTGTTTTAAACATGATTTAAACTGTTTTAAACAAAAACTATTTTAAACTTAAACACATGTTTAAAACAGTTAATCAAAACGAAATGTTCAAAACGAAACAACTCTGATCCTGATCACCAAGACGTGAAAATACAAAATATACAAAATATATTTAGGCAGGAATAATTAACAAATGGGATTAATATATTGGATGTTGTCTAATTCCTATTTGGATAATGGCAAACAGAAGAAATATTGAAAAATACTATTAAGTAATTTATTATCTATTAGCTACTATCTGTCTCTAGTCCATTTACTCAGCTTGGGGATATTTTGGAAGATTCTTTGCCAGAAACATATAACACAAAAAATTATATACTCCGTTCCTGATCCCAGTCCCAACTGACTAATAAATTTAGTAATTATTTTTTGCTATGTTGGTTAAATTTTTACTGAGTAGCAGTGGCTGGAAAGTACTATACAATCAACCTTATGCAATCACAGCCAATATTTAAACAAAACAATGTTCACATGCAGTTATTAACCACAATAAAATTGAACCAATAAAAAAAAGCATATTTTTGAAATTTTATAGTCATTTATAGATTAGTATTTACAAATGGAGAGTTTTAATGAACATTAATTAATATGCCCTCCCATTATCGATGATTATTCTACTTTTTTCAATGAAAGAAGTTGCAGACTTATTTCATTGAAAAAAGAAAATTAGAGGAAAATCATAAAAATGGGATAAAAATATTATATTTGTAAATACTAATCATAATCAAAGAAAGGAAAGCACAATACTTGGGTGGTGTATTGAGAGGTGATTGATATTAATTACTCTTAATCATATTGGAAGGTAAAGTGCAGGTCAAAATATCAGTTGCAAGACGCCAAAACTTGTGGCTGAAAGAATTCAGAAGATGGTTTGGTTGCTCATCTACATAAATCTTTCGTGCAAAAGTTTCCAAAGCTACAATCACCAAGCTTCTAAAGGAGATGACACGATAAAAAGAACTGCTAATCTATAAACTCTAAATGGCTAAACAATTTCAAAAATAAATATTTATGTAAACCCTTAATGTGTTAATAATGTTCATGTTTAAGTTACAATTAATATTGGTTATGAAGTTGTAAAGTAACTTCCAGCCACTTCCAGTTGAAATCAAAATTAAACCAATATAGCAAAAAATAATTACTAAATTTACTAGGCAATTTGAGACGGACCAGTAAACCAAGTGAATATGCCTACTTATTATAAATATATATATATATATATATATATATATATATATATATATATATATATATATATATATATATATATATAATAATAGTCTCCCGTTTTATACCGCTGTCGCGGCTTTGGGAGTATAGCAGGGTAGTCTGCTATATCTAGGGCCTACGGTATACAAGGAAGGTAACATGGCCAGTGCTACGCTTCAACCGTCTATTATTACCCCTGGTTTTACCCAAGGTACTCATTTTTATTCAGGCTGAGTCGACCTGGGACCTATAGACATTTTTAAAATGTCTAGATGTTCTTGCCGGCGGTGGGATTCGAACCCCGGACCACCATATATATATATATATATATATATATATATATATAATATATATATATATATATATATATATATATATATATATATATATATATATATATATATATATATATATATATATATATATATATATATATAACCAAACAACACAGTTTATTAGGGTTGCAGTCAGAAAATTGGCCAGGATGTTAATGAAACACTCTTATGACTTTTTGTCTAGCTTTCGGAATGGTTTTGTTCCTTTTTCAAGACACTGTAATAAGAAAAAAAATGTAAATATTTATAAAATATCACAAATCTTCAGTGCAACTTACTAGTCGTTGAGATTATTTGTAAAAGCATAGACACTCAACATTAATAACACATATAAAATATAAAATAGTGGACAAAATACATTCTAAAATTCTTTAAAATTTAGGTACAGATAGTAAAAATTTAGTTTGTCATCTTTTATTATATTTCTAAATAATTGATGGATTCGACCGTTACTTGATGGAAATTCATTTTATGTAACAATAAAACACTGAAAACTTTGTTTTCAAACTTCCACAAAATTTATTTTAAATTCTTATCACTACAGCTGTTTCGGCTGATTGCCTTTCTCAAGTGATCTGTTTTTGGTATGGGTTTACACTTTATAGTCTCTAATAAAATAGGTTGAGGAGGGGAGAACTGTTTGTCTCAAGCTGGTCATTCAGAATTATATCTGTGTTTTTTAATTTCTTGATTTCCATAGATTCTAACAAAGATAGCTTAAGGCCTTTATTTTGAATGTGGAGAATTTTAAATTCGTCATTAAAAGAATGATTATGATCTAGAAGGTGAAGTGCGTATGTAGAATCTGTTTTTCTATTATTGAAAGCCCTTTTATGTTCTGCTATTCGTTTATTAAAATTTCTACCTGTTTGACCAATGTAAGTTTTTGGGCAGTCGCCACATTTAAGTTTGTACACACCACTGTGTAAGTGTTTTTTATGTTGGCTCTTGTTGTTTTTAATATATTTGCCTAGGTTGTTATTTGTTCTGAAAGCTGTTGTTATTCCATTCTTTTTTATGTGTTTGGCTATTTTTGTTGATATTTTGCCTGTATATGTAATTGAGTAGAAGGTACTGGGTTTTTTCTCTGGTGGTGGAAATACTAAGTTCAGGGCTTTCTTGTGTAGTTTTTGATTTAACATTTTATTAATTGTTTGTTCGTTGTATTCATTGTTTACTGCTATTTGCTTAATGATATTTAATTCTGTCTCAAAATTGTATTTTGACATAGGAATTGCTGTTAATCTATGTAACATACTATGATAGGCTAATTTTATACAAAACACATGTTTTTTTGTTTCAAACGTTTTTTTTTTGTTTTAAACATTTTTTTTTGTTTTTAAATTTTATGGGGAAACCCCTGACTATTTACTATTTATACATTCGCATCGCAAGTTGGCTATTGCAATAACGTCTACTATCATTTATTTTGTGGTCTTTGGTGCTTTTGAATCTATATCTATGGGAAGGAAGAAAGATTCCATTTGGTCATATTTTGATGTTGTTAAAGATAATAACAAAAAATCAGTGACTGCTAAATGTTAAAAATGTAAAGTTATTATGTTTGAACTAGTGGTGCATATGAAGAAACATACTCAAAAATATATTCCATCTGAAAATTCTCAGCTACCAATGTCAACTATCTATGATTCCGAGTCATACGAGGATTTAACGATAGATAAGATATCAAAAACCCAAAAACATTCAAGTGATGCTTACCCAGATCATAATATAGGTAAGATTGAATTTTAAATTTTTATTGTTTCGGTATTATGGTGTTGTTTTATCGATGGTACCTGGTACCAAATTGTGTTTTTGTTCTTAGAACTTTTTTAGTTTCATATATTTGCACTAACAGTTTTTAAATTCACATCCTGTATATTTATTAACCAACACTGAAGCATATTTTAATTAAGTTTTGATTGACAACAATTAGTATTAATGAATCAATTTTTTTTCAGAGCCTATGTCAGTGTCAACATCAACAATCTTCGATGATACTGATAGCACCATTGACCATGTGGTAGGCGCAAAAGCGTCTGCTTCTAACAACAGCATTTTAAGATTTGTTATTCAAACTAGCCAATCAGAAAATAATAAGTTGGATCTCCAAATAGCCTGATATTTATATCCAACAAACACATCATTTCGTGCAGTTAAACATCCAGAATTTAAAAAGATGATAAATGCATTACATCCTGGATAAGCCACCAAATAGGAATTCTGCTTCAACTGACTTACTTGATAAGGTTTACAATTAAGTACAAACAATTAAAAAAAATTATGCAACAAGGTTTGTTTAGTGCTTGATGGCTGGAGGAATGTTCATAATGAACATATAATAGACATATGTCTCATATGTATGGAAAGTGAACAGGTGCATCTAAGAGTTCATTGATACAATTGGGAATGGTCACACTTCCAAATATTTACTAGAGCTACTTAAAAATTCAATTAGGAAATGCGAAGGGAACTGTTCAAGGAATTAGGCAGGAAAGATATAATAACTTATGGTTGTTCAGTCCAAATATTGAACTTACTTGCCCATGATATATAAGTGTCAGTTATAAAGAATAAAGTAATATAAATAAAAATTACAAATATTTCAGAAATGTACATTTTGCTAGTGCAAAATTCCGAGAAGCTGGTGGTTCTGCTCTTGTATTGCCTCAGAATGTTCATTGAAATACTTTATCGTACTGCTTAGGAAGTTACTTGAAAATGTGACCAATAATATTTGACATTTGCTCAAATAAAGTATAAGTATTGATAAAGATATAACAAAGCTTGTAAATGATACAAATTTAAAGACAAATGCCCAAGACTATTTAAAAAATTAAAGTATACTGCAGTTGCTTTGTAGATACAAAGTCCAAAGAAATACTTGCACTAGAGAAAAGGCTATAGAGATATGGCTAGAACTTCTGAAAGCATTTGAGACTGAACATGCAAATGGCGAATTTTTGGTAAGTGGCACGAATAAAGTCAAGGAGCATATGGAAATGGCTTTGGCCCCATCTCATTTTTTGGTAAATTTGCTTAATCATCACTTTAGTGGAAATAAAATTCGCTAAGAGCAAATAGAAACTGACATGGAATATGTAGAAACTCCTCATCCAGAAGCATTGCCAATTATTATTAATTACCAGGCAAAGTGTGTACCCGTTAAACCATATGTGTTTTCTAAACATCTAGTTGAGAATGTAAAACCGTGGACATGATGGCATTCTATGAAATATATAAATACTACAGCATTGGAACTTGCCTGACAACTTCACATAGCTATTGCATCGTCAGCCAACATAGAAAGACTCTTTTTATCATACAGTTTAGTCCATTCCAATTTACGTAATTGGCTAGGCAATATCAAAGCAGCTAAGTTGGTTTCAATTTTTAAAGAGCTTAATTCCATCACATCACAGATAACATGACTGATCAGATATAAAATTGATGACTTAGATTATATGATAACTATAAGACTGAAACAGTTTGAGAAATTTATTAACTCTTGTATGTAAAATGCTAGAAAGTTTTCCAAGTCTGTTGTGTTCCTAAAGTGCTTGTTTAATTTAAGTGTTTTAAACATGATTTAAACTGTTTTAAACAAAAACTATTTTAAACTTAAACACATGTTTAAAACAGTTAATCAAAACGAAATGTTCAAAACGAAACAACTCTGATCCTGATCACCAAGACGTGAAAATACAAAATATACAAAATATATTTAGGCAGGAATAATTAACAAATGGGATTAATATATTGGATGTTGTCTAATTCCTATTTGGATAATGGCAAACAGAAGAAATATTGAAAAATACTATTAAGTAATTTATTATCTATTAGCTACTATCTGTCTCTAGTCCATTTACTCAGCTTGGGGATATTTTGGAAGATTCTTTGCCAGAAACATATAACACAAAAAATTATATACTCCGTTCCTGATCCCAGTCCCAACTGACTAATAAATTTAGTAATTATTTTTTGCTATGTTGGTTAAATTTTTACTGAGTAGCAGTGGCTGGAAAGTACTATACAATCAACCTTATGCAATCACAGCCAATATTTAAACAAAACAATGTTCACATGCAGTTATTAACCACAATAAAATTGAACCAATAAAAAAAAGCATATTTTTGAAATTTTATAGTCATTTATAGATTAGTATTTACAAATGGAGAGTTTTAATGAACATTAATTAATATGCCCTCCCATTATCGATGATTATTCTACTTTTTTCAATGAAAGAAGTTGCAGACTTATTTCATTGAAAAAAGAAAATTAGAGGAAAATCATAAAAATGGGATAAAAATATTATATTTGTAAATACTAATCATAATCAAAGAAAGGAAAGCACAATACTTGGGTGGTGTATTGAGAGGTGATTGATATTAATTACTCTTAATCATATTGGAAGGTAAAGTGCAGGTCAAAATATCAGTTGCAAGACGCCAAAACTTGTGGCTGAAAGAATTCAGAAGATGGTTTGGTTGCTCATCTACATAAATCTTTCGTGCAAAAGTTTCCAAAGCTACAATCACCAAGCTTCTAAAGGAGATGACACGATAAAAAGAACTGCTAATCTATAAACTCTAAATGGCTAAACAATTTCAAAAATAAATATTTATGTAAACCCTTAATGTGTTAATAATGTTCATGTTTAAGTTACAATTAATATTGGTTATGAAGTTGTAAAGTAACTTCCAGCCACTTCCAGTTGAAATCAAAATTAAACCAATATAGCAAAAAATAATTACTAAATTTACTAGGCAATTTGAGACGGACCAGTAAACCAAGTGAATATGCCTACTTATTATAAATATATATATATATATATATATATATATATATATATATATATATATATATATATATATATATATATATATATAATAATAGTCTCCCGTTTTATACCGCTGTCGCGGCTTTGGGAGTATAGCAGGGTAGTCTGCTATATCTAGGGCCTACGGTATACAAGGAAGGTAACATGGCCAGTGCTACGCTTCAACCGTCTATTATTACCCCTGGTTTTACCCAAGGTACTCATTTTTATTCAGGCTGAGTCGACCTGGGACCTATAGACATTTTTAAAATGTCTAGATGTTCTTGCCGGCGGTGGGATTCGAACCCCGGACCACCATATATATATATATATATATATATATATATATATATATATATATATATATATATATATATAATATATATATATATATATATATATATATATATATATATATATATATAACCAAACAACACAGTTTATTAGGGTTGCAGTCAGAAAATTGGCCAGGATGTTAATGAAACACTCTTATGACTTTTTGTCTAGCTTTCGGAATGGTTTTGTTCCTTTTTCAAGACACTGTAATAAGAAAAAAAATGTAAATATTTATAAAATATCACAAATCTTCAGTGCAACTTACTAGTCGTTGAGATTATTTGTAAAAGCATAGACACTCAACATTAATAACACATATAAAATATAAAATAGTGGACAAAATACATTCTAAAATTCTTTAAAATTTAGGTACAGATAGTAAAAATTTAGTTTGTCATCTTTTATTATATTTCTAAATAATTGATGGATTCGACCGTTACTTGATGGAAATTCATTTTATGTAACAATAAAACACTGAAAACTTTGTTTTCAAACTTCCACAAAATTTATTTTAAATTCTTATCACTACAGCTGTTTCGGCTGATTGCCTTTCTCAAGTGATCTGTTTTTGGTATGGGTTTACACTTTATAGTCTCTAATAAAATAGGTTGAGGAGGGGAGAACTGTTTGTCTCAAGCTGGTCATTCAGAATTATATCTGTGTTTTTTAATTTCTTGATTTCCATAGATTCTAACAAAGATAGCTTAAGGCCTTTATTTTGAATGTGGAGAATTTTAAATTCGTCATTAAAAGAATGATTATGATCTAGAAGGTGAAGTGCGTATGTAGAATCTGTTTTTCTATTATTGAAAGCCCTTTTATGTTCTGCTATTCGTTTATTAAAATTTCTACCTGTTTGACCAATGTAAGTTTTTGGGCAGTCGCCACATTTAAGTTTGTACACACCACTGTGTAAGTGTTTTTTATGTTGGCTCTTGTTGTTTTTAATATATTTGCCTAGGTTGTTATTTGTTCTGAAAGCTGTTGTTATTCCATTCTTTTTTATGTGTTTGGCTATTTTTGTTGATATTTTGCCTGTATATGTAATTGAGTAGAAGGTACTGGGTTTTTTCTCTGGTGGTGGAAATACTAAGTTCAGGGCTTTCTTGTGTAGTTTTTGATTTAACATTTTATTAATTGTTTGTTCGTTGTATTCATTGTTTACTGCTATTTGCTTAATGATATTTAATTCTGTCTCAAAATTGTATTTTGACATAGGAATTGCTGTTAATCTATGTAACATACTATGATAGGCTGGATGAATTAAATATCATTAAGCAAATAGCAGTAAACAATGGATACAACGAACAAACAATTAATAAAATGTTAAATCAAAAACTACACAAGAAAGCCCTGAACTTAGTATTTCCACCACCAGAGAAAAAACCCAGTACCTTCTACTCAATTACATATACAGGCAAAATATCAACAAAAATAGCCAAACACATAAAAAAGAATGGAATAACAACAGCTTTCAGAACAAATAACAACCTAGGCAAATATATTAAAAACAACAAGAGCCAACATAAAAAACACTTACACAGTGGTGTGTACAAACTTAAATGTGGCGACTGCCCAAAAACTTACATTGGTCAAACAGGTAGAAATTTTAATAAACGAATAGCAGAACATAAAAGGGCTTTCAATAATAGAAAAACAGATTCTACATACGCACTTCACCTTCTAGATAATCATTCTTTTAATGACGAATTTAAAATTCTACACATTCAAAATAAAGACCTTAAGCTATCTTTGTTAGAATCTATGGAAATCAACAAATTTAAAAACACAGATATAATTCTGAATGACCAGCTTGAGACAAACAGTTCTCCCCTCCTCAACCTATTTCATTAGAGACTATAAAGTGTAAACCCATACCAAAAACAGATCACTTGAGAAAGGCAATCAGCCGAAACAGCTGTAGTGATAAGAATTTAAAATAAATTTTGTGGAAGTTTGAAAACAAAGTTTTCAGTGTTTTATTGTTACATATTATATTTCTTTTTAAGAAATACTAGAGGCCCATCTTAGGTGATTTTAAAGAATCTTAGAAGAAAAGGCCCATCTTAGGTGATATTTCTTAAAAAGAAATATAATATTAAGTACACCTAATTACTTTTTAATCATAGGGTTTTTTCTTTTTGTTCTCTATGTGTCAGAGTTAAAACACACCAGTAAAAGATGACAAACTAAATTTTTACTATCTGTACCTAAATTTGAAAGAATTTTAGAATGTAGTTTGTCCACTATTTTATATTTTATATGTGTTATTAATGTTGAGTGTCTATGCTTTTACAAATAATCTCAACGACTAGTAAATTGCACTAAAGATTTGTGATATTTTATAAATATTTACATTTTTTTTCTTATTACAGTGTCTTGAAAAAGGAATAAAACCATTCCGAAAGCTAGACAAAAAGTTATAAGAGTGTTTCATTAACATCCCGGCCATTTTCTGACTGCAACCCTAATAAACTGTGTTGTTTGTTTATATTGGCAGTCACTCATATCCAGTAATTCTCGTATATATATATATATATATATATATATATATATATATATATATATATATATATATATTTATATCTACAAAGAAAAAATGTGAAAAAAATATATCAAAATGTATTAACACTTTCAAAATGATATTTCTATACAATAATAATTAGTAATAAATAGTAAAACATAATTTGTTAAAACCGATTTGGAATGAACAATTTGAGTTTACACAAAACATTTTAAAACAATTAGCTATTTAGTGTAGGTAGGTACTCACAGGTAATTTAATTTTTTAAGAAAAAGTCCCAACTAGAGTGATAATAAATATAAATTGTAGACAAAAAATTATTGTTGACCCAACGAATCAACAAAATTAGTTTTAGTATTAAAAAAAAGATGAACCACAACATTTGTCCTTTTCAGACAAAATAAGAATAAAGTGGATATTTATGTAAATATGAATCATTGTTTGCGCCAACAATGAATATTTACATAATGTTAATTATAATTTACTTGGAAAAAGTGTAAACCATAAACTGCTTTTAAGCATACCGCTAAAATTATCGCTGACCGAAAATAACCTAATCCTACTTATTTTTGAACTTTATACCAGGAACCAAAATAAAAAACAATTATTTAATTAAAAAGCGACTAAGAATACTTACCCACTTAAATTAAAAATAAGTTAATTCAATTTGAATTGTTTTAATCACAGATAATATTGAAAGTTTCAGTTATTCATATTTTAATTTTGAATTTTCATTTTTTTTGCTACAGCTGTAATCCAAAATAAATCTCAGGTGAAACAGAAAGTGACAGTTACAGGTTATAGCTGCTGAGAACGATGGACCTAATCTTTATAATATTGACCTACTCCAATTTTGAACTACTTAGTTTATTGATCATTTTGAACTACTAACATTTGGCTATGCTGTTTTGATCAAGAAGTCTTTTGTATAAAATTGTTCAACCTACTTAGTAATATTTCTACTTGATAAAAGATGGCAGGATCGATCTCGGAATCTCCGTTTTTTATCTTTATACAATTTAAATATAATTTAATTTTTAAATAATAATAAAATTATAATTAATTTACCTAAGTGGTTAAAATATATTTTTCAATGTTTAATAATACATATTGTATCAGTAACAGTGCAAGTTACATAGTTCTTTGACGAATAATATATCTATTAAAAATATGTTTTGTTGTATTTTCCTGATTAATGGTAAAAAGAATGAAACTCATTAAAAAAATAACGAAAATACGCAGATGACCTCCAAAAGACGAATAAGAATAACCAAAATTTCGAAGTAAGTTGTTTAGTTATAATCCGCCCACTGAATACCTACCTTTTCTGTATACATGGAAGATTGCTTAGTTGAAAACTATTTTCTCGTAGCTATGTAAAATTTTTCGCTGAATACGAATGTGTAGGTCCCCATCTCAAGAAGTGGTTACAGTTTTTATAAACAATTTTTTTATAAATAAATTTTCAAATTTGAATATTTTAATTTACAACTCTCTCATCGTAAAGTAGGTACATACGGCTAAAAAATAGGTACATTAAAAATGCTATGTTATATCTATATAAAAAGTTTATATATTACAAGTTTACAAGTCGGGAAATCGAAGATTTTGCCCAACTTTTAGTCCTCATAAGTTTTTACATGGTTCATGGTGCATATTTCTTTAAAAGCTGCACATAAATAGAAACCTATTGTGACAATTTACTATGAAAAAAAAAAAAAAATGGAAAAAAACTTCTTTTTCATTGAGTAACAAGCAATAACCAAATACCTTTTTGCCCTTGCAGAATTAACAAACACACGGCATAGTTGGAAGAGCAAGTGGCGGCTCACGAAAAAGACAAAAGACGGTCCCCAAGAGACAACTTCTGAAGAAAAAGAGATTCGCTGCTCCTGCTAATGGTTGTGTGTTCATCGGTGGCTCACACAAAGGTAAAGCTTTTTAAATGTTGTTAAGTTGAGCCTACGGACTCCGGTGCATTTCGGTAGACTCTTTATTCTAAACCTGAAAAACTGTTTCAGGAACAATTGGTTGGTAGGTTCATATTCATAATAACAAAAAACGTTTATTGTTGGAGGTCTCGAAAATTTTTCTTATGCATAGCATACCGATTTCCTCTTGCTTCTTCGGCGGTTCGCCAGTTTATTGGATATTTAAAAGGTAAATACTGAAAGTCACCTACAATCGCAACAAATTAAAAAGAATATATTTTAATTTGTGATCTTTCAATTTGGAAACTTTACATAATTTATAATGCTTATGCAGAAAACCCTCAACTACAAATAAAGTTGTCAATGTTTCGTAAAATATTTTGGGTTTATGACCAAATGTGTGACCAATGAAAAGTGTCTTTATGACCTAATGAAAGAAACTAAAGAAAAAGAGAAACTTTTATGCTTTGACATGCAGCACGTGTAACTACTTCCTCGAACGCCTATCCAACAGGCTTTTTATGCCAGACAACTAGATCTTTACAATATCTGTGTAACAGATATTAAGAATGGCAACACCCCGTACTTTTATATATGGACTGAAGAGCAAGCAGGACGCAGTTCGACTGAAGTAGCTTCGGCTCTTCTTAATCCTTACGTTCAATCAGATGACCTTACAGATGTAATCATCTGAGATTGCTTTGTGATGGATGTACAGTTCAGAACAAAAACATTCATGTACTTTATAAGTACCTTAATTTACTTTTTAGCAGCCCAGGAAGGTAGCTTGACACATATTACTATTAATTTTCCCGTCAGGTGCCATTCTTTTTTACCAGCCGATAGGGTTTTTGGAAGAGCAGAAAATTTTTTACGAAAGAAACCTATTCTTATTAATAAAGAAGAGTATCTTAAAGAATATAAAAAAGTTGGTACTGTGAGATACTTGGGGAACTGATTGGCCTCTGACGGATGTAAAGTCACTTGCTAATAATTATTTGAAACATTACCTAAAATCAGTGACACACAAAGAATTTTCATTGAAAAAGTTGTGACAAAGAATAAAGTACAGCTGATATGGATTAAAGGCAACGAGTTCTATCGGTTTCAACCAGAGCTATACAAATACAGCCTTCTAAAGCAACAGAAGACGTGGAAAAAATACTGGAAAATCCTCTTAAAGAAATTCCTTTAGTTTATCCAATTAGCGCAGCAAAAAAGAAGGATGTGAGTAAACTGTTAACTATTCTTTTTGAAGCAAATTGGCTAGACATTAAAAGTCTTCTTTGGCACAAATATATAATTGTTGTTACATATGTAGATGGACCAGAAGAAGAGGCGAAAATTGTGTGTGACTGTTTAGAAGAATACTGTGTCTATCACTTCTAATAGATTATTAAAATATTAGTAGGCCTATTATAATTATACTTAGGACTATATAAGTTTTCACTGTATTATTGTGAAAAAGGGTAACTATTTTATTATAATATAATATTATAATATTATAATATTATAATATAATATAATATAATATAATATAATATAATATAATATAATATAATATAATATAATATAATATAATATAATATAATATAATATAATATAATATAATAATATATTCATATTATGAAGAAAATATTCATTTCATGCATAACACCACATTTAACAGCTTTTATATTATATTTTTAGTTTGTTAAATCACTTTCTACCCAAGTATGTAGTTTTTTAGATCAGAAACCAATACAGATTTATATATTACATAAATATGTTTTGATGAAACAATATACACTAGCGGACCAACTCGACATCGAGTTTTTTAAATGAAATTTTTATTTTGCGAGAAAAATTAAGAGATCAATACAAACAATATAAGCAAGAATATACATAACATTCATCAATAATAATGCAAGTAAAAAGTGTATTAAATATCACGAAATATTTCGTCGAAAACAATGTTTTTTGTTACAATGTTATCATTTAGCAGTTAATTTTGCATGCTGATCACGAATCCGGTGTCAGATTTGCTCTATCTTGACGTTTTATGCGCGTTTCGGGTCACTTCCGGTGTCGGATCGCAACCGGAAGTACATATTTAGATTCGTCTCGACGAGACCTTTCGATCCATATATACATTGTGGGGTCTAAAACTTAAAGTAAATTTTAACTTCCGGTCATCTCAAAACCGGAAGTGAATTTTTGTACCAAAAGTATATCTTGACAATCTCATACGTAATACTAATAATATTCCGAAAAAATATTTTAATTTTATCTAATATGGTTTTTGAGTAAAGTGGTGGACAAGAAAAGGGCTTAGCGTTTTAGTATATAAGATGAATCGGTTTTTTGCTTTCTTGAAAAAATAGCCAACATGGACATGCGCGGTTATGAAAATTACCTCCTTAATTTTCATACAATCTGGTTCATAATTGCCAGTTCAAAGATTAATTTTGTTAGAACGGTTGTTGGTCACTGATGCCTAAACAAATTTTAATAGTTACTATAAATTGTTTGGAAAAAATGAGCGGACGTTTAAGCTGTTTGCTTCAATAGATCCTCGACAAAGACATAAAATAAATAAAATAAAAGAAAAGAGGTTAGTCTTTGTATGTGGGTATATTTTATTTTATAAAAACCCTTAAAAGGGCAACATTACAAGCACGAACGTTTTCGGAACAACTGTTCCATCATCAGGTTAAAATACCTAAAATAAGTATAAACCATTTAATTACAGCAAACGTGGTTTAAAATTTTGACTAAGGTTAAAAAAACAATAAAATGGTTATACTTACAGGTTACCATGCCTGAGCCACCAAAATATTTGGGTAAAAACCCTTTAAAATGAAATGTGTTACCAAAGATTGTACATAATGTTGATAATATTATATGATGTTTAATATTTTAATTAGATTTTACTTCAGGTAACATACACCCATGCTTAAGTGAGTTCCAGTGTCCGGAGAGTAAACCTCTTCAAACGGACAACGGCTGGCAACTGATTGATAAAATACCCACGAACGGTGTCAAAAACAAAATGTCAATGAACCATGAAACAGTGGTAGTTAAACATTATATTACTACAGCCAAAAGATTAAAAAACTTTGATGATGTTAAAATGATAACAGCAATCCAGGTGTTGGGATTTAAAAATTTTTCTATAATTGTTTAATATTGGATATAAAAGATGTAAATTACTGGTGTTGTTGAAGGTCATGTTTAAGAGGATGACGTATGCATTAGGCAGCTTATGTTACTCTTTATCGTATGGAGTGTGGTCTAAAAGTTGTAATTTGTGAAGAATTAGCTGAAATATATGGAAATGTCCTTTTATGTTGCTTACATCTAGGACAAGGAAAAATAAATAGTATATATTTGTAGCTAATGTAAGACTTCGTATGTAGATGAAATTGTTTAATACTGCTTGTATCGTAAAAATTTTTAATATAAGTGAGTCCAATAGATTGAGAAAAGGGATTGAAAATCTTCCGGCTGAAGGAATTAAAGTTATAATATATGTGATTAAATTTAAAAATTTTTGGAAAGACTGAGATCCTCAGAGACTTGGCAGGAATAAAAGTAAATGAAATGACTAAAGAATAAAGGAGAGTGGGTTAAAGGGAAATGAATGAGTTAATCAACAAAATTAGAGATGATAGAGGTCCTTCATGCTTAAAGCATCTAGCACCCTGAACAAAATATATTTTGGTTATATTAAATTCGATACATAAAAGCCTGAAATTTTATTTGTGAGTATGGTGTACTAAGTTGTTGACTAAGAGAGGGGGGAGCAATGGTTGATTAAGGGTTTAGGTAAAGTGGGAGAAAGGGAATTCTGATGAATTGCTGGATTGTGTTTAAATGTTTACTGAGTTTAGAACTAATGAGTGGATGGTAAATATATAAAAAGACAGAGAACTAGCAAAAGAAAAAAGAATGGACAGGAATATGATGTAAACGTGAAGATTGTAAAATAATGAAATAGTGAGGTTGATTAACTCATTCATTTCCCTTTAACCCACTCTCCTTTATTCTTTAGTCATTCCATTTACTTTTATTCCTGCCAAGTCTCTGAGGATCTCAGTCTTTCCAAAAATTTTTAAATTTAATCACATATATTATAACTTTAATTCCTTCAGCCGGAAGATTTTCAATCCCTTTTCTCAATCTATTGGACTCACTTATATTAAAAATTTTTACAATACAAGCAGTACTAAACAATTTCATCTACATACGAAGTCTTACATTAGCTACAAATATATACTATTTATTTTTCCTTGTCCTAGATGTAAGCAACATAAAAGGACATTTCCATATATTTCAGCTAATTCTTCACAAATTACAACTTTTAGACCACACTCCATACGATAAAGAGTAACATAAGCTGCCTAATGCATACGTCATCCTCTTAAACATGACCTTCAACAACACCAGTAATTTACATCTTTTATATCCAATATTAAACAATTATAGAAAAATTTTTAAATCCCAACACCTGGATTGCTGTTATCATTTTAACATCATCAAAGTTTTTTAATCTTTTGGCTGTAGTAATATAATGTTTAACTAACACTGTTTCATGGTTCATTGACATTTTGTTTTTGACACCGTTCGTGGGTATTTTATCAATCAGTTGCCAGCCGTAGTCCGTTTGAAGAGGTTTACTCTCCGGACACTGGAACTCACTTAAGCATGGGTGTATGTTACCTGAAGTAAAATCTAATTAAAATATTAAATATCATATAATATTATCAACATCATGTACAATCTTTGGTAACACATTTCATTTTAAAGGGTTTTTACCCAAATATTTTGGTGGCTCAGGCATGGTAACCTGTAAGTATAACCATTTTATTGTTTTTTTAACCTTAGTCAAAATTTTAAACCACGTTTGCTGTAATTAAATGGTTTATACTTATTTTAGGTATTTTAACCTGATGATGGAACAGTTGTTCCGAAAACGTTCGTGCTTGTAATGTTGCCCTTTTAAGGGTTTTTATAAAATAAAATATACCCACATACAAAGACTAACCTCTTTTGTTATACGTGGTATACAGCCAGCTACAGGAATTTATTTTCCTTGTGGATTTTAAATAAAATAAATTCATTTATCTTATACGTTTATTGTCATGGCCTTTGTCTTAACCTTGCTCTTATAAGTTTAAGCGCAAATCACAAGGAGAATCCCGTACCTAATATTTAATTTTTTTGGGTTATACAATTAATGTATAGTTTTATGAAAGGAAGCCAGAAAATGCATGGTTATTCGAGGAAATTGTTAAATGACCTAACAAAAAACTGAAAAGCCTAAAATTATTATAGGTACATTGAGCTTCTTGTTCGGAGACAGTCTTCGTTGTACACGCTGACGTGTGAAGCTATAATATAATCGACTGAAAAATGTATCGAAATTGTATCTGATCTAAAAGCGAGAGTGAACGGAAAATGAACTTTATTCCAAATAAAGCCTTTTAATTTTATGCTTTAGAGACCATGCATCCTATTCTACGGCGCATGGAAGTGGTAAGTCAAACGTTTCAGTTACAGGACATTGCTTGGTATCAGGCTGTGGTTGAAGTTTAAAGTTTAGCTCTTGCTTTGGAAAAGTTAAGAATAGAAGAAAGTTTTGATAATGTATTATCATACGATCTGTGTTTGCGTTCACTATCGGACACAGGCCTTCTCAAGGTTTTTCGAGTTTCTCTTGATGTCATATTTCATCGGGTAGGAGGTCTGTCACGGCTGCGTTTATCACTTCTTGGCATCCATTCAAGAATCTTCTGGGTCCATCTCCCGTCTCGCAATCGTGCTACATGTCATGCCTATCTATATTTAAGTTTTACAATACGTTTTAGAACATCATAAACTTAGAAACTAAACTCTAAAAATTCCGGAACTAAGAAAACCCTAAGAAGTTCCAGGAAATTGATTTGTGTCAGGGTGTGTTTGAAATTTAAAATTTAGTTCGTGCTTTTACAGCGTTAAGAATAATATTCATTATTACTATAATGTTACACATATACTCTAGAGACACTCTAAGGAACTAAACTCTAATTAAAACTCTAGAAATTCCCAAACTAAGAAAACGTAAATTTCCTCAAAGGTTGGACGATAATCCTGATACAACGTTCCATAAGGATAAAAAGAAGGAACAAAATTATTAATTTTTTTAAAGTGAAACTATACTGGCGTTGTATTACTTTTTTTTCTCAGCATTTTACTACTCAGTAAAATGCTGAGGCGAGCGTCACGGAACTAGCGCCATGAGAGGGCGCCACGGGTAGGGTCACGAAATAGTGGTTCTTCACATCGATTCACTACTCTCAATCAATTTGATTCTAGTCATTAAATATTTATTCTAAGCAGGTTTAAATTAAAAACTGCATGAAAAATAACTAATAAAATACAGACATTAAATAAGAAGTAAAAAATTAAAAGAATATCTGTCAATAAAAGATTCAAGTAACGATTGTCAAAATGTAAAAGTAATCAATGTCATCAAATTAATAACAATATTGAATCGTGTGTTTAAATTTTTATGACACTTCTCGTTTTAAAATAATTTCGTATAAATTCAAATAATATTTTTAAACATCTTATTTAGTTTATATAATAATTAAATTTATTATCAAATGATAATAAATGATGCCACCGACTTAACGCGTTCGGTTAACATCGTACGCATCAATTTCCATAGCAACCCACGAATACATCAGTCACTTAAGTTCGCAACTGCATAACAAATGGATACCACATCCGCCAACGCAACTCAAGCAGTAGCATTATTAAGAGAAGGCCTGAACCAGAGGGCCATGGCAAATCGACTAAATTTAAGCCAATCTACTGTGTCCCGAGTGTATCGTCGGTATCAAGATACTGGTGACTATGTCCGCCGACAAGGAGGAGGTCGTAAACGAATAATAACTAAGTGAGATGATCGATTTCTTGTATCGAAATCCCTGAGAAATCGACATTTGACTCATGCTAATCTCAAACAAGAGCTTAGAGAGGTCCGAGGTGTGGTTACCAGCGTTTGGACAGTCCGAAGGAGACTGAAGGCAGCCAACCTGATACCAAATAGGGCAACTACGGGTCCCAAGCTAACTGCAGCCCAGAAGAAAAGGCAATTAGAATTTGCTCGCGAACATCTGGATTGGGACAACTATCAATGGAGTCAGGTATTATTCTCCGACGAAATTAGGATCTGTCTTAAATGCAAAGACAAGAGGCTTCGAGTCTATACAAGGCCAGAAGAGCGATTTGCTCAATGTTGTACGAAAAATTATGTCATATGGAGGCGGTTCTTGTATGTTTTGGGCAGGCATTTCCATGAATGGGAAAACTGTTTGTTTTCTGTAAACTGTAAAAAATAAGAGTTAGTTTTCGTGCCTGGTGGAAGAACATATGCCTTTATTTATGTTCCATAAGTCTTTATTTTAATGCACGATAATGCATGATGTCATACCGCACGAGTCACCACCTCCTATCTGACTGAGATCGGTATATCTACAATAAATTGCCCTGCGTTGAGCCCGGACATAAATCCAATTCCAATAGAGCATGTTTGGGATGGGCTTAAACGAAGGGTCCGGGACAGAAATCATGCACCAAGGAGCATAATGGAATTGAGAGCTGCGCTTAATGATGAATGGGAAGCAATGCCTCAAGAATTTAGTAGAAAAGATATCCGATCCATGCGAAATCGATTGGAAAGTGTAATAGGAGTAGGGGTGGTAATATCAAATACTGAAAAATAAAAAAATTCATTTTGTAATTGACGATTTCCCTGTTCATAACGTCTTTCTTGGGTTAATTCCAATGATGAATATTTGGGAAACTCTGTTCGTAATGCATATTGTTTTTATAATGCGTCTTCCAAATAATGCAATGGCAGTTTTTGCAAGTCCAATAACAAAGTCATTGTTTGCACATATTACATCTTTTTATTTTCATACTTCTTACATTAAATACATTAAAACAGAAGGTATAATCTCAAATATTGCTTTTGAGTCGATTTTTTTGCACTCAAGTGTATATAATATATATATATTTAATATAAAAAAATGTGCACTCGTAAGTGAATGGGATATTTTCGGTCAATTTGGAGATAAAAAAGACAAGAGTTGTGCTACTTTATCTATTTATTGAAGACGTTTCGCCCAATGTTCATTGGGCATTATCAGTTCATCTAAAAGAGTATTATAAGCGATACATCTATATGAAAAACAATTAAGTAAATGATCTTACCTTTAAAAGATCTGTAGCATTAAGATGTTATTATTGTGAAGAAACATCAAAAATTAATCTATTAAATAAACCAGCAAAAACACAGAAACACAGAAAAAACACATTTATCATTGATTGTACGTGTACAATTCTTTCTTCTACCACGGGGACCATTAGTCCCACTATTCAACACCTGAGTCAATCACTTAACAGGCAGGTGAGGGCACGATTGCTTAATTTTCATATTTTGAGGGTTCATTCAGACATTAAATTAATTACTAATCAAATTAAAAATATCACTGAGTTCTTAGACCAGGTTCTTCCTGTCCCTTTACTTGACACTTTTGAGACTTCTTTACACAGAAAATTCAATTCTATTACCAGAAATCAATCTTACGCCTTCAAAAGAAGTTAGATAATTTAGATACCCCGGAGTTTCACAAAATTCCATTTCCAATTTTGATTTCCAAACAACATTTCCAATGTTGATGTTCCTCAAGACATTCTTAAACTTTTATCTTTGGGACCAAAATTTGGCCTTCAACCATCTTTCAGGGATTATTCCGTTAATAGAATTGACTTGCTGATGTTGAGAATATTTTGTCATATGCAGATGACTCAGACCTTTTATCCCTTAGGTCTTATTCCAATAACATTTTATTGAATTATACCAAACGTCCTAAGCATTCCATATCGATCATTGATAGTGTATATAGGGAAACAGTATCTTTTTTAAAAAATCACCCAAACCTTTTGGTCCTCACTAGCGATAAGGGTAATACCACAGTTCTCATGGATAGAGATCAATACATATCTCTCAGCCAGTCCTTGTTGGACGATAGTCGTTATTATCAACTCCTTTCCTCTAACCCTTGCTCTAAGTTTACTAATAGAATAAACAAGTTTATTAAGCATTTGAAGGATATTAAGGTCATAAACCAAACCATAGCTAAATCTCTGTATAACTATGATGGTTATTCACCGAGATTTTACTGTTTACCTTAAATACATAAACCAACTCTTAGTATGAGACCTATTGTTTCTTCTATCAATTCACCAAATATACACATTGCTAAATTTCTAACTGATATTCTATCTAAATCCTATGATTATCACAATTCTTATAATATTTTTGATTCTTTTCAATTTAGTGCATTTATTAACAATTTTAAACTACCACTTAATTACATTTTGGTGAGCTTTGATGTAGTATAACTTTTCACTAACCTTCCTTTTTCTAGTGTTCTCACTTCTTTAAGGAATCATTGGAACACTATCCAACCAAACTCCCCCGTTTCCTGGGACGTATTTGCAGAGCTTTTGCAATTGGTGTTTGACACTAATTTTTTGGTTTTCAATGATAAATATTACTTACAAATTTTTGGTACACCAATGGGTTCATCCATATCTCCCATCCTTGTTAACTTTGTCCTTGATGACTTGATATCTGAATGTTTGGGTCTTATAGATTTCCATATCCCTTTTGTTAAAAGGTATGTTGATGACCTTTTGTTAGCCTTACCCCTCGACAAAGTAGAGTCTACCTTATCGATTTTTAATGATTTTGATCCTCACTTACAGTTTACTTATGAACTCGAGGATCCTTCTAACAATAGTATTCCTTTCTTAGACATGCGTGTCTTTAGAAATAGTGACAATGCACTAAGTACAAGTTGGTACAGGAAACCTATAGCTAGTAATAGGTTTCTTAACTATCATTCTTGCCATCCGTTCAAATACAAAATATATCTTATAAAAGCACTCAGCTGTAGGCTATATAGGTTAACACATCCTGATAACAAAAGGGATTCTCTTTTGTTACTCAGAAGTATACTATCTGACAATTCTTACCCTACATCTCTCATAAATAAATGCCTTTTTTCAACAAGTTTTGGGTCTTCTATTGATGATTTACCTAATGGTGATCAACTTAGAGTGATTTCTAATAATATTATGAACAACAGTACTCTACTTTCTCCTAACATTGCAACTTCCACCACCCATTACTCTTCACTACCCTATTTCCCATATGTTACTGAAAAGCTTATTAAATTGTACAAACATAACAATATCCCGGTTAAGATTGCTATCAATAATGCTAAGACTGTCAGGAACTTATTTTCTAAAATTAAAACACCTCTTTCCTTTTTGGAACAAGTGAATGTAGTCTATCACATACCCTGTTCTGAATGTGATGCATGTTATATTGGTCAAACTGGCAGTTCCCTTAAAGGACGCCTTACTTCACATCGTAGTGACATTAAACTTTCTAAACATACTTGTGCCCTTGCAGAACATGCAATCAACACCAAAAATACTGTGAATTTTGATGATGTTAGAATTCTCTGTAGAGAACGTAACCTTAATAAGAGACAGTTTATGGAGATGTGTCATATTTTAAAACAACCTAATGCATTAAATAAGAGAACTGATATCAGCAACTTAAGCCAAATTTACCATGCACTAATACTACAAAATTGATTCTTCCGTATTCTACTTTTAAATTATTGATTTCTTCTTCAACTTCTTTTATTATATCATAACATTTATATTGGCATCTACAAAACTTTTCCTTAAATCTCACCAGCTGATTGTCAGTTCTGACATTCAAGCTTTCAAATACTTTATTTTGCATGATATGATCATAACAGTCAAGATCCCTAGCCTTGCCTTTATTAATATAACATTTCAAAATTGACAATTACATGTTTTGATAGATTTTAGAATCAATCAATGTTTTCAAAAGTTAAATTAAAAAATTAATATAAAATTACTTTAATTGGGAATCTTCCGGCGTTCTGTGTTTCTGTGTTTTTGCTGATTTATTTAATAGATTAATTTTTGATGTTTCTTTACAATAATAACATCTTAATGCTACAGATCTTTTAAAGGTAAGATCATTTACTTAATTGTTTTTCATATAGATGTATTGCTTATAATACTCTTTTAGATGAACTGATGATGCCCAATGAACATTGGGCGAAACGTCTTCAATAAATAGATAAAGTAGCACAACTCTTGTCTTTTTTATCTCCAAATTGACCGAAAATATCCCATTCACTTACGAGTGCACATTTTATATATATATATATATATATATATATATATATATATATATATATATATATATATATAAATATATATATATATATATATATATATATATAAATAAATATATATATATATATATATATATATATATATATATATATATATACATTTTAAAAACAAAAAAATATACTATGAAGCTTCGCGCTATTATAATTTAGTGTACTGCCTACTCTACCATCTTTTTTTCTGTGATAGACAATATAATTCTATAAAGGATAAGTTTAGCCAAGAAACAAAAAACATATATATATATATATATATATATATATATATATATATATTTAAAATTGATTTAAAGCATAGTTTTTGGTTGATACCTTTAGCTGAAAAATGTAGAAACTATACCGCGTTCTCAATTGATGGTATTGTATACAGGTTCAAGGTAGTGCCTTTTGGTTTACAAAGCGCTTGTGCAGCATTGGTACGGGCTCTACATTCTATTTTAAATCGATACGAAGATTTCATAGTCCATTTCATCGATGATTTGTTGATTTTTTCACGAGATATACAGAGCCATATGAAACATATAAAGATAATTCTGGAAGAGATCTGGAACAGAGCGGGATTAAAATTAAACATCGAAAAATGTCAATTTTTCCAAAAGGAAGTAATTTATCTAGGTTTTCAATTGGACACTACAACAGTTAGCTTAGCCGAAGACCGAGTCAAGCTCATTGATGAATATCCAAGGCCAACGAATTTGAAAATATTGAGAGGTTTTTTTGGCACGATCAATTATTTTAAAAAATTAATTCCCGATTTAAGCCAAAAGGAAATTCCTCTAATAAAATTGCTGAAGAAAGGGATAAAATGAAATTGGAAAGAAGAACAGGAGAAGGCTTTTCAAATATTAAAACAAGAATTTGCAAAAGGAACAAAAATATACCACCCCAATTATAATCTACCATTCATAGTCCGAACTGATGCGTCAATACAAAAGTTTGCAGGAGTTTTGTCACAGATACAAAACGTCCAAGAAGTGCCAATATGTTTTATATCTCGGGTGACCAAAACTCACGAAAGAAAATATAGTGTGACAGAATTGGAATTTCAGTGTACTATTTTGTGTAAACAAATTAAGATATTACTTATTGGGAGCGGTATATCAAAGGAAAAGACAATATCATAGCCGACGCGCTAACACGGGATGAAGACACAGGAAAAAAGGAAGCAATTGCGTTACATGTGGGACTAAATATCTTGACACAAGAAGAAGGTGTATTCTCATTAAATGAAATAAGAAGAGACCAAGGAGAATTGGAGGAAAGAGAAAAAAGAAAACGACATATATTTCAAGAGAATAGACGGAAGGGAACTATATTTGGTGACACAAACATTGGCAGAGAAGATTGTAAAAAATTTACACGAAGACAATGGACACATATCGGTAGCAGAAAAGTCTGGCTGGTTTTTCGAGAAAATTATATTTGCCGATAAGATTACCGCATCGCAAAAGAAATTACACAAAAGTGCCAGATCTGTCAAAAATATAAAATTAGAAATTTCAAAAATGAAAACGTTACAAAAAATATTATATCCCGGAACAAATTAGATATTGTAGCAATAGATATGTTAAGCGATCTAATTATGATGACGAAGAGGAATAAACATGTTTTAGTCATGGTAGATGTGTTTTCCAAATATGTAAAATTATACAGTTGCCGTACCACGAAAGGGGAAGAAATAATGAGAAAAATCGACAATTTTATAGCCACCGTAGGAACACCAAGAAGGATTCTTCTAGACAATGCAACATATTTTAGAAATGATCGTTTCAAGGGACAACTTCGAGAACGGAAAATAGAGACAAATTTTGTTAGCATCAGACATCCACAGAGTAATACTTCGGAACGTTTTATACAGGAAGTGACGAAGTTTCTACGGATTACAACAGAGGGTCAACATCGACGATGGGATAGGAAAGTCGCCGAAGTAGAAACGTATCTAAATACCATCCCGAGCACCGTAACGAAAGAGACCCCAGAATATATAATGAAGGGTATAATGCCACTAAGACCATGGGAAGATAGAGAACAAAAGGAATACACATAGATAATGGAAAATGTGCAGAGGAGATTGCGGAGAGCAAACGAAAAATATATCCAGAGGCAAGACCAAAATAGGAAAAGAAGACCAGTTACTTTCAAAAAAGGTGAGAAGGTTATGGTGAGAGCATTGCGCGTGTCCAACATACCTAGCAACGTGTGCGGAAAGTTAATGCCTGTTTTTGAGGGTCCGTACATAGTAAACAATGAGAATGGGATAAATAGTTATGAGTTGAAACACATAGAATCAGACAAGATTAGGGGAATTTATAATATCAACGATGTTTACAAATATTATGAATAAAATACTGGTATTGTTTTTGCATAGAGAAAAATCCCTGCATAATTCAGTAATTTTTATCATATGCAAAGGCGGGGATTTGTTATGTTTCTTCTTTCCCAACCAAAGAAAAATAAATAAAAAAATCCATCGAAATAAAATTTTAAGATATCAATATAAACAAATTGTATATAGTAATTTAAGATAAGATTTAGTGTAGATAAGAATAGAAATTTGTTTGGCAAACGACCTTTTTCCGTTTCAAACAAAATTATCAAAAAACCTTTGTTTAGAATTAGAAGACATTTTACCTGTAAGTTAATCTTTTCATTGTTTGTATAATCGAGTATTAAATGACCATATTCTAATCTTTTGAAATATGTATAAATTGTGTATTGACAAAACCAATTTTAAAGTAAGCTATTTAGTTTTTCTCTGAAACCGAAATTAGGCTTTTCCAAAATCATGGTAAACACAATTTGAGCTTTTGATTGGACGGTCGTTTTTAAATGGGAATTTGTGAGCCGATCATAAGAACCGGAGAAGTCAGTTATAATTTGGTCATCGAAGGAAACAGTCGTTTGTCTCAAGATAGAGTGTGGTTCGTGAGTTGGATACCGGCATTGTGAAAGAATTGAATAGTTTTGCAGAAGGAGATAGCAAGTAGATTGAAAGAGGTCCTTGTATCTATCGTTGGCATTTTGTAAAGATTTGTGAAAGTAGTTTTACGGCATCAAGTTGACAAAAGGAGGTCCTTGTGTCATTATTAAGTAGTTGAGTTTTTGGAGAAGTGCATCAGGTGTTTTTGGTTAATGCAGCAGGTTTGCAGAGACGTTAGGAAGGAGCCTAGGTGCCAAAAAGGAGAGATCACATAGTTCAGGAGACTGGATTTTTCTGGGTATGTTTCAACATACAACTCAATAAGAAAATAAGCTGTAAGTGTTTTGTACAATTGAATTTTATATCTGTGAAGGATCGGTTTGACATCATGATCATTAGCATTCAAATTTAAGAACTGAGGTTTTGTTAGGCTAATCAAAAGTTTAAAGTTTTGTTGTTTCTTGTTTCAAGTAAAGAAAATTTAAGTAAAATTGGTTTTCACTTAATATAAATGTCTGTAGATTTAAAATCTTGATAAGATAACGACAGAATTTGATAATTGTTTTATTCGTTCATATAAAATAAAGAAACGTAAATTTTTGTAATATAATATATTTTTTATTCTTATCCTTTCTTCTCTATCCCGATAAAAGACAACTAGAAAATCTTTGAATCCATCGAACACAGGTAATATAAGGAGTTTATTTTACTTTTGATAACAAATAAGTTATATTTTTTTATTGGCTCAATAAACTAAGATTAAAGTCAAAATAAACAATCATAACAATATATATATATATATATATATATATATATATATATATATATATATATATATATATATATACGCCAATATTATAAATGTAGGGAAGAGTCGGCTATTGGTGCGCACCTAAGGTCAATTGAGGATATTGTAAAAACTTAAAACACTTCAGTTTCCAACTTTTTTGAAGATATACTTCAAGGGCCTAGGTATATTGGTAGGGACCACATTCCATGAATAGTTGAGCAGTAGAACAGTGAGAGGCGAAATTCAGAATTAGTGTAACGCGTACAATTACTCGATCTATTTGGATAATGGTACGCATATGTTGCATAACTGAGCGCAATAATAAAACTTAAAAGTGACCATCGAAAATGTAGTTTATTGAACATAGATATGAAAGGTACAAACAAATATACCAAAAAAAATAAGCAACCAAGTTAAAGATAGATTAAAAAAAACGAGTGTGGCAGTCCAGTGGGACTGCCGGTAGAAGTTACACTACTATACACGCATTTGCCGTTACAAATTTATTTGGGAGTCAATCTGCACAATCATTACATATGTAATGCTATAGGTATTACATAGCAGAAAGAGAAACAGAATTAATAACAACTTACTAACAATTATTAAACAACATTTGACCTGTAGTAGGAGTATAGTAAATGAAGGATTGAATCAATATTTTAATGAAAATGTATATTTTTATTTTTATATATGTATGAAAGGAGTTGAATGCAAACATTTTTTTACACATACTCTGCAGTAAAATTCATTGTTTATTTTGTTATTAATATAAAAATTCAATATAATACACTGCAACATAATTCAATATAATAATACAATACAAATTAAAATGCAATATTCCTAAGTATTTAAAAATGACAATAATATACATAACTTTTCTACTTACGCATATGTTTAATTTACCATGTAATAATATTAATAAAAAAGTCCTCCGCGACTGGGAATCGAACCGCGGTCTCCCGCGTGACAGGCGGGGATACTGAGTACTATACTACCGAGGACATGACACAAACGTATTTCAAAATTGACAGTTCTGGGTCATACAGTGATTTATTGAGATTATTATTTTGAAATACAAAAGACTAATATAATTATTATGAACATTTAATAAATAATACAAAACATATCACATAAATATTAATATTAATAAATATTTTATTATATATATATATATATAATATTATATATAACTATATAATATATATAATGAATATAATATTAAAGAAATATACAAAAGGAACATTTTTATATTCGAGAGAGGAAGAGAGAGAAAATATATCTTCTATCTCTCTCTTACTCATTATCTTACATATGTAATGATTTCACAGATTCACTCCCATACAAATTTTCCACGTGAAGCGCGCGTATAGAAGTATAACTTCAAAAAAATTTAAGCATCACAGAAGTCACAAATATGTCCTTCTAGACTATCTCCTCCTGTACACATGGCATGAGCCCATTGAGAACATATCGAAAACTTGTATCATACCTCGTCTTTTTTGCTACCTTCACCACATAATACACAGCAGCCATTTTCATCTGACACGAGATCGTCCAACTCATCATCATCGCACAGTTCATGCTGCTGGATGTACTTGGAACTGCAGCATCATTATTTTTTGTATTAGAGACTTGAGTTTCGTTGTCACTGGAAGAGGTGGACGGAAGCGGTTCATCATCAACTACAACAGGAAAATGACAAGTTGCGGCTAAAAGGGCATCATCTGTGAATTTATCTTTTTGGAAAGGGCAGATGTCAGCTGCCTGAAATACTGATTGTACTTTGTGCATTGTGCCAGTATGCACGTATGCTTTATTAAATATCTCGTCTAAATCATACTGAATTATCCTCTCTGCTGTCAATAAGTGATAGTCACAATACCTGTGGTATGCTGATTAGAGCGGACCAAAAAAGGTTATATCCAATGGTTGAAGATTGTGTGAAGTGTGGAGGTATTGATAAAAGAGAATTCCATGGTCTCTACAGTAAATAAATATAGGAAGAGAGATGTGACTGGAGTGGTTATCCAAAATCGAAATGACTGGATCATATTTCGACGGTTTTACGATATTTTTGAAATGCTGAAGTCATTCATAAAAAGGATCTTCGTTACTCCAGCCGCTTTTAGAACAAGAATAAATATATTTCGATGGACCATTTTTTGTTAATGCGTCTGTCATTCTAATCATTGGAAAGATAAACATTGGTGGAATGTAATAGGTGCCTGATGCGTTGAAGCAGCCAATAATTGTGACAGCCTTCCCTCTTTCACCGAATGTTTTCCCGCCAAACTGTTTGACACCCTTAGATCCCAGTTTTTTGCAAGGCTTTTGTATGGTAGTAATTTCTCTCTCGTTAACGTTAAAAATTCGGTCTTGAAATTCGGTCTGAAATATTAAATCTTCTTCCAACTTCGCGTATTTTACCACCATTTTTATGAGGTTTAGAGCCGTGCTCATAGTTTCAGCATTCCAGGATCCATCTGTATTCGATTTCATTGACAGAACTTATGACAGTCACAAAACGTAACAAAATGCCTTTATATGCCTTATCGGTTTTTTTATAATATCACTATATATTAAAATATTTTAGTGCTTCTTCATCGTAGATTTGCACATCAACTTAAATGTTTCTCCCAAGTACCGGTAAATTGCATTTCATAGTATAGCAACAATTATAACAATGTCAGGTGTAATGGATTTTTGTGCTTAGGATTTCTATGTTAATTTAATATCTCATGTATTTATAAGTATATTATAGAACACTATCAATAGTTATGTTTACTGGTAATAAATTGTTGTCCTCAACAAGTACACAGCTCTTTTCTTCAAATAAATCATAAATAAAGTTATGATTATTATTTCTCCTTATTATTAGTTAGTGGTTTATTGTTTCTAAAGTCTTTAACAGTTGTTTTTCATTATTCTCGTACATATATATTAGTCAAAAACGACCAAGGTCCCCATAAATTAAAAAATAAATAATGAGGCATGATGAAAACTGTTAAATTTTATTGTGTTGCGTTTTACTTCCAGAATTTAAAAAAGTTTCTAAACGTTTATCGGAAGATAATTTTATTGTTTATACGGGTACTATTAATTAAGTACTTTTCCGATTAGTTTTATTGATTTTTCGAAAGCCTTTAAGAGTTTAACAACCTTTCATTGAAACTGGGACGTTTTGTAAGAATAATTAATATTGTAAGCAGTCATAATCTGTTTTTAAATATTTTGATAGAATTTTTTATGCAAACTAAACTAATTCTGATTTTTGGCTTAGTTCAGAAAAGTTGTGTCGATTGTTTTGCTGTCACAAGTTTTTCAGCTAAGATATTCCTTCTTGCAGAGTCATTTTGATCTTTCAATTATTAATTGCATTTTTTTCGAATTGCACTTTGCTTTACTTTGAATGACTTATTATTCTAATTTTTATTTATTTTTAATACATACAATCTTTTATTTATTTTTAATCTATATAAGAGTGGTACGAATGCCTTTAAATTGTTCGTAAAACTGGTAGTTATAGGCTCAGTCTATAGCATTCAAACAATTCTCCTATAAAAGACCACTTACAGCAGAGTTGGGATTAAATACCACTCTATACCCTTTCTTACATACGTTTTCTAAAGGTTAATAACTTCTTTTATAAAGAATTTCCTCCAATTTAAATATTTTATTATATTCTTTGTATCTTCAACCTGTTAGGCATATAAACTCCTAGACAAAATTGTCACACCGCTAACTTAATGATATTCTATTATTACACTGTCTTAAAAGTAGGTTTTGGATCTAATTTGCCGTTTCAATTATATGCTGTTTTGTCTTGGTGCATCTTTTTAGGGATTTATAAGCCATGATTTGGACATATTTCTTCCTAACATTTTATATAGAGGAGTAATAAAAATCTGAACAGATGGTGCTCCTGAATAAGCGAACCTGAATATTTCGGAAATTAAAAATAACGCATTTAGAAATAATGTTAAGTAAGAACTGATATACTTTAAGGAGATGAGAATCTGAGTTGAGTAGGTCCTTTTCAGTACCATACGACAGCAGCTTATGTCATTACTGTACCGGGGGTATATGAGTCATACTGGCATGATGTAAGATACTCATTGGCGTCATAATAACTTGATCCAACCGACTGTGAGACTGCGATACGGTAGGCAACCAGAAACCGTCTGATTATCTTCCCAGAGAATGTGATGGAAATTCGATACAGATTTGTAGAATCTATATCTTTGCCACACCCACCGCCACGTTACATTAAAATATAGACTAATATCTATAATAATGGAAAATCTGAAACCAACCGCGAAGGTTAAGGACACTGGGAAGCTACCCAATATAAAGCAATTATGTCAAGAGCTACAAGAAAAGGATAAGAATATGTAGAAATACTAATTCATAAAAACTTCGCAAAACATGTACTTGGATACTTCCCATTTGCTTAACGTATCACAAGTAAGTTATATATACAGATAGTTAATTCTGGTACTGGCTAACTTATAATACTACGAAATTCTGGTTACCAACAAATTCTATAAACAAACATTGAGGTTACAGGACTTTGTTGCAACTAAGAAATCGGATAAGTAGCCCACGTAGTATCTGATATGGCAGTCTCCCACCAGGTGTTTACTAGTTTGTTTTTTATCAGTGTAGTCACAGTTTGGCGAGTGCATTTTTCCCCTCTTAAAAGAGAATCTCCGCCTGCAGTTTTGTTAGGTAGATCGAATAGCTCGACAGAACTGTTACCGGTTCCAAGCCCGGATAAAGGAGGAGGGGGTCTACAGTCAGGTTAGCACCCTACTAATAGACTTTAAAACCATACAGCTCATAGAAACAGGATTATGCTTCGGATCAGGAATTATTTCATTATGACGACTAACGCGAGAAAGAGGAACGAATTTATGGAAAACAAGAAATATACTTCGCATCGGTACTTGGAACGTAAAGTCTTTAAACACAAGAGAGCAGGAAATTACAAAAGAGCTTGTAGAAAAAAATATAGACATATGTGCAGTACAAGAGATGAAGAAAAATGTAAGGGGCAAATTATGCTAGATGACTATCTGATGATTTACAGTGGTGTTGCGAAAGAAACCAGAGCCGAAAAAGGAGTCGCTCTATTACTACACAGAAAATTTTTATACCAAATACAAGAATGTAAATATAATTCCGAAAGAATAGTAAATCTAAAAGTTAAACTGGCTGTCAAACCTCTGAATGCAATTTATGCACCAGAGAACAACAGAGATACCACCACAAGGAAAAACTTCTACAAACACCTTCAGACTGTAATAAACGAGATTATGAGCGATTTTAACGCATGTGTTGGCGTTATGATATAGTTCTAGGAATAAAACAGCGATATAATAAAAATATCAGAAATGAAAATGGAGACCTTCTGACGGACCTCTGCAGCATAAACGAAATACGTATTAATAATATATTTTTCACTCACAAAGAACAATACAAATACACTATTGAAAACAGTAGAGGACAAAGATCTATGATAGACTATATTCTATCGAATAGAGAGTTACAGCCCTTTAAAATCTTGGATGTAAGAGCACTAACATCAGCAAAAATAGGAAGCAATCATAAATTGGTATTGTGCAAAATCCGAATGAAAACACATATATATGATAACAAAACACCAGAATACACCAAAAACATAAAAGTCGAAAACTTGCAGGATGGTTCCGCAAGATACCTATTCCAAAAAAGAATAACCGAAAAAAGCAGAAACACAAATATCACAGAAAAAGATGTAGTCGAAGAAAGCTTGGCAAAAATTAAGTCTAATATTTTAGCCTCGGCCAAGGAAGTTCTTGGTGAAAGAAATATAAATAAAAATAAATCATTCGCAAAGCGAAGAACTCCATAGGTTTGTAAAGAAGTGAACGAAAAATGGAACGAAAAGGAAAAAAGCATACCACAGAACAGAAAAGAGGCATACCACGATTACAAGACAATTAGAAACGAAGCACATGCACTTCGCACTGTAAGAAAAATAAAAAATGATCACTGAGAACGCTTTTCGAAAAAAAATAGAACATAATTTTTACGGTCTGCAAAAGAAAATATGGTGCTTCATAAGAGGTCAAAGAACGGAGGCAAAGGAACTAATAGAACCAAAACACGTAGAAAACGATACGTCGATTGACTACCTAAAAAAGCTCTATGCGGAGAAAAAACAAATGACACTAGAACCGGAAACAGCAGAAATTACCATAAATGAAGAACTTAATATAAATGTACCGGAAGTTCGGAAAATACTTGGAAATCTGAAGAACAGAAAAGCAGCAGGTAAAGACGGGATATCAAACGAATAATGAAATATTGTGAAAAAGCAATGACAGAACAATTAACAACATTAATTAATAAAATTATAAAACACAATAAAATACCGGAAGAATGGAGAACGAGCGAACTAATTCTACTATTCAAAAAAAAAAGAAGATAAAAATCGGTTGCCTGTAAAGTCGGTTTTACGGGCGAAGATTTTACGTGACAACATCTTTTTCTCGGTAGAATATTTATTGATATGAATATTATTAAATTGCACAATAGGAACAAGGAATTGAATGAAAATAAGAATTGCACAAATTTTAACTATAGAAATATATTTTGTTTACTAAAACATTGTACATGTAAACTTAAACTTAACTAATTTCTATTTGAGTGATTTTGTTGAGGATAGGACGATGATAGGAGAAATAGCATCGCACCAGCGGACCGATCATGTTTGAGTGGGAGAGAGACGCAAGGCATTCGCCGCCGGTCCGGCGGGCCTCTCTCTCGTTCGGTGACTCATCGTAACAGACGTGAGCGGGCGTTACACTTTTTCATGAATGACTCCGAGCCACAACCTAATTTAAGACGTTGTCACGTCAAAAAACAGCCAGAAAACTACAGAGGTACTCGTATAAACTTGTTAAATACTACGCTAAAACTTACAACTAAAATTTTACAAGTGCTAATAAATCAGAGGATAAGTTTAGCAGATGAATAACAGGGTTTTAGTTTTCGTAGTGGAAGATCGTGTACAGATGCAATATTCGTTATAAAGCAAATTACTGAGAAATAACTAGAGAATAATAGACCAGCATTTTTATGTCTGATTGACCTAAAGAAAACGTTTGACAGAGTAAGACTCCAAGATGTAATCCTTCTTCTCTATAATAGAGAAGTTTCCCTAAATATTATAAAAACTAACGATACCATCTACAAAACAACAAAATGGAAGTCAGAATAGATGGATAACTTACAGAACCTATAGAAATAGTCAACGGAATAAGACAAGGGGATTCAGTGAGCCCCATGTTCTTCAATTGGATCATGGATGAAATCATTAAAAGCGTTAACAAAGGAAGATGATACCGAATGGGAAACAAAGAAATAAAAATACTCTGTTACGCAGACGACGCAATATTGATAGCCCAAGATGAAGATAGTCTGCAAAGACTGGTCCACAGATGTAGTCAGCAAAGAACCAACCAAATGTAAAATGGAAATTAATGGCATCAGTATTGAACAAGTAATGGAAATAAAATATCTGGGAATTACACTGTCTAGCTATAGAGATCTGGACAAAGAAGTTAGAGATCAAGTACAAAAAGCAAATAGACTGGCAGGATACCTTAATAACACTATATGGCGAAACAGACACATTAATACTGAGATGAAGTCAAGAATTTATAAAGCTAGTGTAAGAACAATAATGACATATGCCTCAGAAACAAGACTAGACACAGCCACAACGCAATAGCTACTGGAAACGACAGAGATGAGAGAACTGAGAAAAATTACAGGAAATACGCTGAGAGATCGAAAGATAAGTAAAGACACTAGAAGAAAATGTAATGTATTAATCCGCCAATAAACAAGCAGAATTGCTTATAAAGAGGAAGAAGAAAAATAAGAAGAAAAGAGGATCGGAGCACCTGCTAGAGTTCAGCCTTATTCTGTTGTGTGCCCATGAGTGTTGCCCATATTCGACTTGTTTGGTCAAAACTCTCTGGATTGCTTGTAACACATAACCTGTTTCGGTTGGTACATATTACATTCTTCTCCTGGTCCTCTATCTAGTGTTCGATTATGTTGAAGGTATTGTTACGATAAATATCATGGCCTAAAATAACTGTAAATATATGATGACTAATTCTGTTTTGTTGTAGAAATTTCGGAGAAGGATCTAGACCCAAATTATGGTGAATCATCCGACTAAAGGTCAGGTAGGCCGAATGAGACCGGTCTGAGCTTCTGGTTATTTCGATGCGAGATCGCCGCTGTTCTCGAATAACAAGATTTCATATATAATAACGGAACTTTAATTGAAGAAAACAGTTGATTTTGAAGACGCGCTCGCGATTTAAATGTTACGTTCGCCTATATAAATTATGTATTATTCGTTAAATAAATTGATATAAATTATTGTGCTTTTTAATGAATTAAGATAAGAACAATATAATAAATTATTAAAGACATTATAAATTAAATAAAGACATAGCAGTTAAATAAATTTTCTACATTGGTGTCAGAATAGTGGAATACATAAGATAAATTGCGAAAATAAATTACAAGTGAATATTTGTAAATTGTGAAAATGACGACGATTTATGAGCTGACAGTGACTAATTTAAGAAGACATCTCGAAGACAGAGAATTAGCTTCTACCGGAAAAAAGGCTGAGTTAGTCCAACGACTAAAGAACGCTTTGCTAGAAGAAGGACTAGATCCAGAGACTTATATATTTGAAGATGCTGTCATCTCGTCGATTTCGAAATTAGAGAACAAAGTTTCTGGCGATATTTCGAAAGTTTCTGGTGACATCGCATCATTAGAGAACAAAGTTTCCGGCGACATCGCATCATTGGAGAACAAAGTTTCTGGCGATATTTCGAAAGTTTCTGGTGACATCGCATCATTGGAGAACAAAGTTTCTAACGAGATTTCTTCTCTGGAAAGCAAAGTTTCTGCTAACATCTCTTCGGAAATCTCTAAAGTCACTTCTGAGATGTCTGTCCTGGACGATAGAATGTCTTCGTTAAAAAATCAAGTTGCTGCCGATATGTTGGCCTTCGAAGAAAAGATTAAAGAGATGGAAAGGAAGATGGAGGAAACAGGGACAGCAGAGAGAGGTAACAATCCGATTACAATAGAGACAAAAGAAGACGAGACGAAATGTAAGTTGGAGACACGGCCGAAATTTGAAGGAAGTGGAGGTTCTGTTCATGTTAAAGTCCCAACTTTCGACGGAAAATCGTCATGGAACAACTACATGAAACAGTTTGAATCAGCTGCAAGAGCAAATGGATGGTCTGAAAAAGAAAAGGGGGTAAACCTGACTATCGCTCTTCGAGGAGATGCCTTAGATGTGCTGCAGACCATAGCCGTAGAAGAGACCGATGATTTCGAACAACTCAAGAAGAGGCTAAATATGCGATATGGCCACGAACATTTGGATGTATATCAGTCGCAGCTTAAAAATCGTAGACAGAAGAAAGATGAGGCTCTTCAAGAATACGAGGTAGATATTGCCAGATTAGTACGATACGCTTATCCAACAGCTCCCGAAGACATGATGGAAAAATTGGCCGTTCAAACGTTTATTGATGGTCTTCGTGATCATGAAATGCAGAGAACACTACGATTAGCTCGTCACAAGACGCTGGTTGATGTCTTATCCGCCGCCCTCGAATACGAGTCAGCTACGCAGGCCTCTGGAGGATACAGTAAAGTTAGGACTGTAAAAGAGGAAGGAGATGAAGATAAACTTGACCAGCTCGTTAATATGATGAAAAGTATTACATGCAAGAAAACGAAGACTATAAAATCGAGAAACTCACCGTCAGGAAAACCAGAACTAGTCGGCTTTAGGGGAGCAGCTTCGACCCGGAACTTTTCCAAAGATCCTCTTATACTAATAGCCTCTTTGAAATGTCGTGAAGATAGTGTATATGTAGATGGAGACATAAATGGTAAAAAGCATACGTTGTTGGTGGATACCGGAGCGACCAGAACCATTATACGCCCGACAGTTATAAACAGCCGAAAGAAACTGTTACCGAGGTTGCGACTTCGGACCGCTACAGGTGAAAATGCCAACATTCATGGAGAAATCCAGGTACAATTGGGAATTGGAGCAGAAAAGTTCGTCCATACTGTTATAGTTGCTGACATCGAAGAGAATGTTATATTAGGAATGGACGTAATAAATATGCATGGATTCCAATTGGATTTTAAGAATAAGGTAATCAAATTTGGCAATGAGGAGGTATTTCTCCATCCACATAATGACAACACTATGCAAGCAGCCGTTAAAGAAGATACAGTCGTGCCTGCGAGAAGTGAAACGATCATAGTAGCGCGGCTACAGGGAATTTTGGACGAAGGGACACCCGTTATGATGGAGCCTTGGAACCATGACGACGAGGTTGACCGAGGAATCATAATTGGAAAGGAATTGGTGACTGCGGCTAAAGAAATTCCTGTGAGACTTATCAATGTCGATGACTACCCAGTAACCATCAAGAAAGAGACAAATGTAGGAACTTGTGTACCTGTGACATCCATAATCCGTCAGACGACAACATCTGATAATTCCAACGACAAATTCGACCAAATGGTTGCAGTTGCAGGACAGTCTCTGAATCAGATTGAGAAAAGGAAATTAAGGGAATTTCTTCGGCAGTATCGTGATATTTTCGTACCGAAAGGAGGAAAGACGGGAAGAACTACCGTTGTTAAGCATAAAATTGATACTGGCAATGCTAAGCCAATTCGTCAAACAGCTCGACGATTACCACAGGCGAAAAGAGAGGAAGCTGAAACGATTGTTCAGGAAATGAATGAAGACGGTGTGATAGAACCTTCTACGAGCCCATGGGTCTCTCCGGTGGTCCTGGTTAAGAAGAAAGACAGAACGATGAGGTTCTGTGTGGATTACCGTTTGCTGAACAACGTTACCAATAAAGATAGTTATCCTCTGCCTCGGATCGATGACACATTGGACACATTGGCTGGAAGTAAATTGTTTTCTACTTTGGATTTGAAGTCTGGATACTGGCAGGTAGAAATGGACCCAGTAGATAAAGAAAAGACAGCCTTCACCACAGGATCTGGATTGTGGCAATTCAACGTTATGCCATTTGGACTCTGTAATGCTCCTGCGACATTTGAGAGGCTTATGGAAAATGTGTTGAGAGGGTTATCTTGGAAAACATGCCTGGTTTATTTAGATGACATAATCGTCTTGGGGGACACATTCGAAGATCATTTCGGAATTTAGAAAACGTCTTTAATCGACTTAAAGCTGCCCAATTGATGCTAAACCCCAAGAAGTGCCAGCTATTTCAAGGTAGAGTCAATTATCTGGGTCATATAGTCAGTAAAGAAGGAGTGGCCGTGGATAAGGGAAAAATCGATTCCATTAAGGAATGGCCAAAACCAACTGACAAACATTAAGTGAGAAGTTTTCTTGGACTATGTACTTACTACTGGAGGTTAAGGAGAGTTCATCTTAGATACAGATGCAAGTAATGTGCGAATTGGAGGAGTGCTGTCTCAGATTCAAGGAGGACAGGAACGAGTCCTCGGATATTTTAGTAAAGTTCTTTCAAAACCTGAACGGAATTATTGTGTCACGAGAAGAGAACTTCTAGCAGTAGTGAAATCAGTAGAGCACTTCTATCAATACCTCTATGGCAGGAAGTTTCTAATCCGAACCGACCATGCCGCCCTTAAGTGGTTGATGCAGTTTAGGAATCCAGAGGGTCAGATAGCCAGGTGGATCGAATGACTCCAAGAATACGATTTTAATATTGAGCACCGGGCCGGAGTTAGCCACAGTAACGCTGATTCTCTTTCCAGAAGGCCATGCCCAGCAGAGTGTTCCCACTGCTACAAAACGGAATCCAAGGAATCAGCAGTGCTAAGAACAACGATGGTCAATGACGACTGGACGCCTACTAAGATCAGAGAAGAACAAGAAAGAGATCCAGTTATACAGAAAATTCAAAAATGGAAAGAGGAAAACCGTCGACCACCTTGGCAAGAAATATCAAACCTATGCTCAGTAGTTAAGACGTATTGGGCCCAGTGGGACTCATTTATCATGAAAGATGGCTTGCTCAAACGAGTCCTGGAAAATGATGACGGTTCAGAGAAGAGAAGACAGTTGGTGATCATAAAGAGCAGAATAGCCGAAGTACTTCGTCAGTTACACGACAGTCCATCAGGAGGGCATTTTGGTGTAAAGAAAACCCTTCAGCGAATTCGGGAACGGTTTTATTGGATAAACAGTTCCGACGACGTAAAAGACTGGTGTAAGAAATGTACTATTTGTGCTGCGAGTAACGGGCCTTACCGAAAAAGGAGAGCTCCTATGAGACAATATATTGTTGGAAGCCCGTTTGAAAGAATAGCTTTGGACATTGCTGGGCCATTTCCAGAAAGTGAAAATGGAGGCAAGTACATGTTGGTAGTAATTGATTACTTTACTAAGTGGGTCGAGATTTACGCACTTCCAGACCAGAAGGCCGCCACCGTTGCAGATAAGTTGATCCAAGAATATATCAGCCGATTTGGAGTGCCTTTGGAGATACATAGTGACCAAGGCAGGAACTTCGAAAGCGATCTATTCCAAGGAATATGTGATAGACTAGGCATGAAGAAAACAAGAACTACAGCATATCATCCGCAATCTGATGGTATGGTAGAACGGATGAATAGAACAGTCGGCAAGTATTTGACAAAGATGGTGTCCGATCATCAGCGAGACTGGGACCAATACCTTCCGTTCTTGACAATGGCCTACAGATCTGCTGTTAACGAATCAACATGCCAGACACCAGCCAGAGTCCTATTCGGACGCGAAATGCGACTACCTTGTGATCTAGAGTTTGGGTGTCGACCTGGAGAAGATGTAGCAGGTGAAGATTATGTGATCGAATTACAAAGAAAAATGGACGATGTACATAAGTTGGTCCGTTCCCACCTTCAGATCGCTAGCGACCGAATAAAGAAACGGTACGATACACAAGCCGAAAAGGGTTGCTTTAAGAAGAACGACAAAGTCTGGCTCTATAATCCCAAGAAGCGAAAAGGTTGTTCTCCCAAGTTGCAGCAGTTATGGGAAGGCCCATACCTAATTATGGAGAAGATCAACGATGTCATCTACCGAATAAGCAAGATTCCGAGGGGAAAGCCGATGATAGTACACCATAACCGGCTGGCGTCTTTCGAAGGTGATCACGACGTAGATGAAGAAGTGGAAGTAAACCAAGTCCAAGACGTGTCTGACCTCACGTTTGAGGAATTCATGGGTGCCTATGGAGGTATCGGTAAAGCAAGACATGGTATTACCACCGAAGAAAAGCAAGATCTACTCGCGCTCCCCGATGACTACTCGCTGGCCCTTACCATCCCGGCCAGTATCAAAGACGCACCAGGGTTGGCATCCGTCTTTCGAAGGAAGTTTGGTCGAGTTGCAGAACTTCAATGCCAGGTGCCAGCTCCCGGTAAAACCTTGAAACTCCAAGATGCATCACGTTACCTTTTCTACCTGGTAACAAAAGACACTGCCCGTGGCCAACCTACCTACCGAGATGTATGGGAAGCCTTACTTCAATTGAGAGAGCACGTACTAGAGTCCGACGTGCAAAAGTTAGCCATGCCAAAGTTGGAGTGCCGCCAATTAGATTGGAGGGTTATCCGAAATATGGTGGAGGAGATCTTTAAAGACACCGAAGTCCAGGTGTTAGTCTGTTGCAATCCGCATAGTTACTGGTGCAGATAGAAAACCGTCCCTTGTCATTTTTATACAACTGGAAGTTGTAAAAGAGGGTCCAGTTGCCGATACCAGCATACAGTTCCGGTTCCAGTCCCGACAAGGTTCCAGGAGGAACCATCTTTTAAGAGGGGGGCAATGTTACGATAAATATCATGGCCTAAAATAACTGTAAATATATGATGACTAATTCTGTTTTGTTGTAGAAATTTCGGCGAAGGATCTAGACCCAAATTATGGTGAATCATCCGACTAGAGGTCAGGTAGGCCGAATAAGACCGGTCTGAGCTTCTGGTTATTTCGATGCGAGATCGCTGCTGTTCTCGAATAACAAGATTTCATATATAATAACGGAACTTTAATTGAAGAAAAACAGTTGATTTTGAAGACGCGCTCGCTATTTAAATGTTACGTACGCCTATATAAATTATTTATTATTCGTTAAATACATTGATATAAATTATTGTTCTTTTTAATGAATTAAGATAAGAACAATATAATAAATTATTAAAGACATTATAAATTAAATAAAGACATAGCAGTTAAATAAATTTTCTACAGTATTTTTGATTACTATTTCTGCAGTTCATAGAGGAAAGTTTCTTAAAGTTCGCATAGCTGGGTTGAGTTATATATCGACACGGCTAGTGTGTGAGCTATGGATAAATGCTGGTGTGCGATAATCTGCGACGGGGTACATCCGCAGGAGAGCCAGCAGCGATGCTTGTGGAACGTTTCTTTGTATTAATTCATATAATACTTTTTATAGCTACAAAGTCTGGTATGCAGCAAATGGATAAATGAAAACAACAGATGTTTTAACCTGCTTTTGAAATCCAATTACTATATAGTTAGTCAGCGCGAATACTTAGTTTGTAACAATAAAACACTGAAAACTTTGTTTTCAAAACTTCCACAAAATTTATTTTAAATTCTTATCACTATAGCTGTTTCGGCTGATTGCCTTTCTCAAGTGATCTGTTTTTGGCATGGGTTTACACTTTATAGTCTCTAATGAAATAGGTTGAGGAGGGGAGAACTGTTTGTCTCAAGCTGGTCATTCAGAATTATATCTGTGTTTTTTAATTTGTTGATTTCCATAGATTCTAACAAAGATAGCTTAAGGTCTTTATTTTGAATGTGTAGAATTTTAAATTCGTCATTAAAAGAATGATTATGATTTAGAAGGTGAAGTGCGTATGTAGAATCTGTTTTTCTATTATTGAAAGCCCTTTTATGTTCTGCTATTCGTTTATTAAAATTTCTACCTGTTTGACCAATGTAAGTTTTTGGGCAGTCGCCACATTTAAGTTTGTACACACCACTGTGTAAGTGTTTTTTATGTTGGCTCTTATTGTTTTTAATATATTTGCCTAGGTTGTTATTTGTTCTGAAAGCTGGTGTTATTCCTTTCTTTTTTATGTGTTTGGCTATTTTTGTTGATATTTTGCCTGTATATGTAATCGAGCAGAAGGTACTGGGTTTTTTCTCTGGTGGTGGAAATACTAAGTTCAGGGCTTTCTTGTGTAGTTTTTGATTTAACATTTTATTAATTGTTTGTTCGTTGTATCCATTGTTTACTGCTATTTGCTTAATGATATTTAATTCTGTCTCAAAATTGTATTTTGACATAGGAATTGCTGTTAATCTATGTAACATACTATGATAGGCTGTCAGTTTATGTATATCATAGTACATATGTTACATAGATTAACAGCAATTCCTATGTCAAAATACAATTTTGAGACAGAATTAAATATCATTAAGCAAATAGCAGTAAACAATGGATACAACGAACAAACAATTAATAAAATGTTAAATCAAAAACTACACAAGAAAGCCCTGAACTTAGTATTTCCACCACCAGAGAAAAAACCCAGTACCTTCTGCTCGATTACATATACAGGCAAAATATCAACAAAAATAGCCAAACACATAAAAAAGAAAGGAATAACACCAGCTTTCAGAACAAATAACAACCTAGGCAAATATATTAAAAACAATAAGAGCCAACATAAAAAACACTTACACAGTGGTGTGTACAAACTTAAATGTGGCGACTGCCCAAAAACTTACATTGGTCAAACAGGTAGAAATTTTAATAAACGAATAGCAGAACATAAAAGGGCTTTCAATAATAGAAAAACAGATTCTACATACGCACTTCACCTTCTAGATCATTATCATTCTTTTAATGACGAATTTAAAATTCTACACATTCAAATAAAGGCCTTAAGCTATCTTTGTTAGAATCTATGGAAATCAACAAATTAAAAAACACAGATATAATTTTGAATGACCAGCTTGAGACAAACAGTTCTCCCCTCCTTAACCTATTTCATTAGAGACTATAAAGTGTAAACCCATGCCAAAAACAGATCACTTGAGAAAGGCAATCAGCCGAAACAGTTGTAGTGATAAGAATTTAAAATAAATTTTGTGAAAGTTTTGAAAACAAAGTTTTCAGTGTTTTATTGTTACATAAAATGAATTTCCATCAAGTAACGGTCGAATCCATCAAATACTTAGTTTGTGCAGCTGCAATATTAGTCGAAATTCCGCTTGTTTTACAGGCATGCGTTGAAGTATTATTTGTTTAAACTCTTGAACATAGCAGTCTTTCGAAAAGTTTGTAGACCAGGCTTAGAAGTATAATGAGGCGGTAGATTTTTGGTGTATTATTAGTTTTCACTGGGTTTAAAATGACGATGATTTTAGCCGTCTTGGGGAGGCACACAAGTGGAGAACTATTTAAAAAGAATAGTCAGCGAGAGAAAGTTTGAATCAGACGAAAGTAATGCCAGATGTCAACGGCTTCTGCAATTCGCCATCGACACAAAACTCAGTATAATAAACATGATGTTTAAACATCATCCGCGAAGGATATCAACATATACATTATCGGGAGAAAGATATAAAAATAAAATGTATTATATTCTTGTATATAAATGAAGGTTAGTAATCATGTGAAAATAAAACAATAAGAAAGTTACGAGACAAAGACAAAAATGAGTGTCAAATGAAACAGAAAAACATTACCACTAACTAATAAAAAACCCTTTAGAAAAATAAAAAAGGCAAACAAAGGGCGACTACGTGTTTGGGAACGAAAAATCTTAAAAAACATCTTTGGTCCTGTGCTTGATGGATCAGAAAGACAATATAGGATAAGAACTAACAAAAAACTCGAAGAACTATATTCAGACGCTAACATGATAAAAGAAATAAAGTACAGAAGACCCAAGTAGACACAACACCTCGGAAGACATTTTTCCGAAAGAATAGTAAGACTAGTATGGGAAGAAGTCTCAACTGGAAGAAGACCACGTGGACAACCTCACCTCCGGTGGCGAGATAATAGAGCAGGATACCTTAAAGCTATAAGCGTGGAGAATTAGATGGAGATTGCTCAAGACTTAGAGGAACGGAGGCATGCTTCGACTAAAACCCACGTAGATTTGTAACGCAACGGAGTAAGTAAGTAAGTACTTGAAACCCAGAAGAAACATGAAACATAGAAAATACAAGTATACGAATTACCACATATAAGTTATTAACAGCACAAACACTAAACAATATCTAGAAAAAATGTAACTGATGAGATCCTTATCCTTCTTTTACTGGGTGACTTCTACTCTGTGCCTGAGGTAAATGGACTTCAACAGGAACTCAAAAACTTCCTCACTACCATTATTTAAGGATATCAAGTTGAATTAATTTACAATGCGACGTGAAACTTGTTTGGCATTTTATTTTATTTTATTTTATTTTTATTTTTTCTACATCTTTTATTACATCTTCAATTAACTGTTATACAAGTCCTTGGGATAGACCAGCTATATATAAGCTCTGCGCCAACATCCGATAGACCTTTCATTTGATACTGATATAATCAGAGCTCTTGTATCAATACGTCTTCGAATTCTGCCATAGCAGTAGTAAGTTCTATAAGAAGTTGCCCTACTGAAGTCTGTGTGTTTTGTACAGTCCATCTAATTTACTACCGTTGCACGTCATTATCATTGACAGAGGTCGAAGTTGACATAGCTGCCAAAGTATAAAAAAATCCTGAATCCATTTTAAATCAAATAGGTCACATAATTGTATAATATTGAATCTAAGAAGGATTATGGCGAAAAAATTAAGGTAATGAAAGAAAAAAGCAAACTCAGATTTCTTACTGGAGAAAAGATTTTCATCAACGATGACCTGACCGAAAAAGAAAGACACATGAGGCAGGAAATCGTAAATAAAAGCAAGGAATTAGGAGCTGAAGGTAGAAATGGTAGAAATGTAAAGATAGGGTACAGAAAACTAACTGTGGATGGTATAAATTGGGTATGGGCCGGAAATGGTACTTTCAAACGAGAAAATTCTGGAAATATGGACCCAAAAAACGGCATATAGTAGTGGAAAAAGGAAAAGATGGCCCATTATGCCAACGGACCCTAGCGATGAACAGGAAAATAAGTTTGAACATAAATGGCAAAATAAAAAATAAGATTATGTACCTAAATATTGCGACATGGAATGTTCGAGGAGTATTCGAGGAGGGAGCATTAATTAACCTAATAGAAAATATAAAATACACATCTTAGCAATACAGGAAACACATTTAACTGGAAACAACGTTGAAAAGATTAGCCCATAAACGTTTTACACAAGTGAAGGCAATAATAGGAATGTTGGAGAGGGTTTTCTGGTACATGAAGACGTGGAGCAGGTAAAACGATTCGTAGTAAAATCTGACAGAATGTGTGCAATTAGAATTAAAGGAAAAGAGAACATGATATCGTTGATAAATATACATGCTCCAGCAGAAGAAAAATAAGAAGAAGTGAAAGATGAATTATATGAAGAATTAGAGTCATTGTGTGAAGAAATGCCCAGACAAGATACTAAAATTATTATAGGCGACGCCAATGCAAAGATCGGAAGAGAAGATATATATATATATATATATATATATATATATATATATATATAAACATAACAGGGGGTGAAAGTAAACATTTGAATACAAATGATAATGGACAGAGATTAATCACATTCGCAATTGAAAACAGGATGAAGATAATGAGTACCCATTTTAGGAGAAAAAATATATATAAAGGAACGTGGAAAATTCCGGGGTCAAAGGGAACTAATCAAATAGACCATATCTTAATACAAAAGCAGTTTTCGAATTTAATAACAAATGTGAAAACGTGCAGAGGGGCTGACGTAGACTCAGATCATTTTTTGGTTAGAATTAATATGAGAGAAGCAATAATTAAAAAGCATAAACGGAAAAAGAAAGTGCAGCGTAAATTTAACTTTGAAAAACTGCGAAAATTTGAGGAGAGCAGGACTATCAAAAGGATATACAAGAAACCTACGCCAAACAAGATAGTACTACTGTGAGTAACATACAACAAAAGTTCTTGAAAATGACAAACACTATAAAGGAAGCTACGTCGAAGAACATACCAAGAACAAAAAGATTTAGAAAAAACCACTGGTTCAATGACGAATGCAGAACAGAGTTAAAAAAAGATCAGATTTAAGATTAAAAAGTTTACGTTCGCAAAAACAAGACGACCTAGAAAGGTGTACAACGAAAAAAAGTAAAGAGAATCCTAAGGGAGCGGAAACGAAAGTATATGGATAATAAAATTAAGCGCATTGAAGAAAATTACAAGAAAAATGAAATAAAATATTTTTATAAAGAAGTAAAATACATTAAAACTGGGCACCAGGGAAGAACGATGAATGTAAAAGATAAGCAAGAAAACCTGATAGTGGATGAAGACCAAATATGTGAAAGGTGGAAAGAATATTTCGAAGAGATACTAAATGACGAAGTGACTACCGAAGAAAATTGTTATATTCCTAGACCTCAAATAGCAATAGAAGAAATACCAAAGCCCACAAGAGAAGAAATTGAAGAAATAATAAAAGATATGAAAAACCAAAAAAGTCCCGGGGAGAGCAGGATTGTGGCAGAGAACATAAAATCTGGAGGAGAGGTCTTAATAAACAAACTTGGTGAGCTAATACTAGAAGTATGGGATGCCGAAGAAATGCCTCAAGAATGGAATAAGTCGATTATAATTCCTATACACAAAAAGGGAGATATAACTGAATGCGCAAACTATAGAGGAATATCCTTATTAGAAGTAATGTATAAAGTACTCGCCATACTAATTAAAAAACGATTAGAAATATATATAGAGAAGAATCTAGGAGAATACCAGGGAGGATTTCGGAAAGGAAGATCCACAACTGATCAAATTTTTATGCTAAAACAAATCCTGATCAATTGCTATGAATACAACATTTCAGCACAAGTACTTTTCATTGATTACAAAGCTGCCTACAATACAATAGACAGAAACAAGTTAATAGAAACACTAAAAGAATTCCAAGTGTCAGAAAAAATAATAAGATTGGTAAAAATGACAATTAGACAAACCATTTGTGCTGTGAGATGCAACGGTACAGTCTCAGAAGAATTCGAAGTGAAAAAAGGTGTTCGCCAAGGAGACCCGTTGTCTACATTGCTATTCAATATAGCTCTAGAAAAAATTGTAAGGATTAGTGGGATAAATAGGCCCGGAACTATTTTATACAAGGAGCACCAATGCGTAGCATACGCTGATGATGTGGTTCTCATTGCAAGGAATTTAAAAGAACTATCAAATATAACAAAAAGACTGATTCGGGAAAGCTCTAAAATGGGACTGAAAGTTAATATTAATAAATCGAAGTACATGGAGATCTCGAGCAAAAAAGGAATAAGCGACAGGGGATCCTTTAAATTGGAGGTCGAAAATGGATCAGTTGTAGAATTCAAAAAGGTGGATGAATACTTAGGCACTCTTATTGATTAGACATGTAAGGAAGAAACTGAAATCAACCTGAGACTGACCAAGAGCAACAGGTGTGCTGGAGCCATGAGCAAAATAATTAAGGCCAAAGATATATCTCGTAATACAAAAATAAGAGTATACAAAACTATAATTAGACCCACAATGCTATACGCTGCCGAGACATGGACTATGAACAAAACCGTACAGAACACATTGGAAGCATGGGAAAGAAAGATACTTCGCAGAATATTTGGTAGAAAAGTAGTAGAGGAAGAATGGAGAAGACGAACTAATGCAGAAGTGTATCATTTGTATGCTAACCCTACAATAACAAAAGTGGTGAAAAAACGTAGACTAGAATGGCTCGGCCATCTAGAAAGAATGCAAGGTAATAGACTAGTCAAGAATATTCAATTCAATCAGAGATTGGAAGCTGTTAGCTAAGAATAGAAAACGATGGAAATTATCCATCCAGCAATGGGCCTAAAAGGCCTGTTAACGCTATACATACAATATTGAATCTAAGAAGCTATCATATCTTTAAAACGACTATCTAAATTCTTACGTGATATTTTTGAAATAAAACACACTAATTTTGTTCTACAAAGAACAGATTTTATTAAATAGGTAAAAATATAAAACAAGAGGTATTTACTTTAAAATTCAAAATAATAAAGTACAAAAAGTGTCAACATCGCAACTGTCAAATAAGTGTTACCAATTTATGTCAAAATATCACTTTAGTTCGATTACAGTTACAGTGTGTTCTGAACAAATGTTCTTCATGAAAACACTTTATAATGCATTTATACAAATTAAATGATACATATTATTGTGTATTTCTTCAAGTTAACATTAATAGAAATCTTTAAATATTATATAATAAAATATGTCTAGTGGCTGTAATGCCAGTGTACTCGGCAAAGTGATTCTAAAAAAGAACACACCTACCGCCTAAATATTTCGTGTTGGTATCATGTGACCTCACGGGCTATGGCGCGGATGACGTGCAACGGTAAGTAAATTAGATGAAGTATATGTATGTTTTATGTTCAATGAGCAAATTTACAGTAAATGAAATAGGTACAGCCCCTATGTCATCTTCTCAGTTGACCTGCGGGTGACTATTTATTTATACTTATTTACACCTCCTATGATCCTATATACCTGTAGGACGTTCGCTGTTAGCTATTGTAAGGCGCCATGTTGGGGATGAGATCTTTCTCACCCAGTCTTTCTTATGTAGAGTAGTGGCGAAGTCAGCCAAATAATAATCAGCTAATTCAAACAGATTTTACAAAATATCGAGTTAAATCGACATATAAATGCATAACAGACTAACTTGCATAAACATAAATTTATGAAAAAGAAACAACTGGAACACAAACTGATGGTGGAACGTGTCAAAAATTCGGTACATTACATCTTGTCCAATTTTCGTATCTGTATTAACAGTATCTGGAACGAAAGGAAGTCGGCAGTACCTAACGCTAGCAAAACGTTTGTGGGTAGAAAAGAACCAAGTGCCAAAAAAGACTAGATGACACCAGATATTATAAAGCTCATAGAAAAAAACAAAAATACAGAAACACAAATAGAGAAGAATACAAACAAATAAAGAAACTTATAGAAACGCAGATCAAGGAAGATAAAGAAGGCTGGATGGATGAAAATTGCAAAGGGATAGAAGAATTTAATATGACACACATATAATCTACATAAGAAACTCAAAAAATTATGGGTAATACATGGAAGAGAATATCACAAGTTTAAGAAACTCCAATGGAAATCTTCAATTATCAGATTGAAGACGCAAACTATAGAAGTAGAAAAACAACAAACTTGGGAGAAATACATCAAGGACTTATATACAGATAATATAGAAGAAATAAATGAAACATTACCAACTGACGAAAATATACAAATTGTAATATCAGAGGTGAAGCAATTAAAAACTCAAAAAGTGGTAAGGCGCAGGTCCTGATGAAATTCCAGTTAAAATACATATTTTAAATCCTGAATAACGAAATCCTGAATGAGTGTCTAACTAAATTATTTAATAAAATATACCACGACGATCAAATCCCTGATGAATGGTTAAAATCTATCTTTTTACCGTTACCCAAGAAAAATAATCCCAAATCTTGCGATGAATACCGATTAATTAGCCTCATGAGCCACACTTTAAAAATACTAAAAAGTTATTCACAGGGTATATATAGAAAATATGAAGAACAATTAGACAAGAAACAGTTTGGATTTAGAGGTGGTATGGGAACAAGAGAGGCACTGTGCGCAATAACGGTATTATCACAAAAATGCAGGGAATATAATAAAAACGTATTTATATGTTATATAGATTCTCAAAAAGTATTTGACAGAGTTTAATATGATAAACTCATACATGAATTAAAACATATACACCTAGATCCTAAGGATATTAATTTAAACAAAAGTCTCTATTACAATCAAACAGCGGTCGTACGGTTAGAAGATAGTGGGACAAATCAAGTAGAAATTCAAAGAGGAGTCAGATCCATATTATCATAACGTTATCCCAGACAGTTAGTGAAATCTACGTATAAATTATTTAAAGATTCTAAAATAACTTTCTCCAAGTTTTCACCACCTCTAGAAAATATAGGTAGAAATCCCAAAAATCTTTCTTCTATACCACTTGGAAGAACATAGCGAATAATGACGTTTAACTGATCTACGAGAGATATCAGGTGTTGAATGAATAAATAGAGAGTGAAATTTGGCTTCCTTTAGTTGGTTACCTCTTGTGAGTTGTAAATATTTCGATGTAATTAAAATACATTCATCACATATTGTAGATGATAAATAGTTTATAGTAAGAGTGGCACAGTTTGCATATTTTTTTCATGTGTGTCGGGAAAAATGGATCTAATTTGGACAAATATTCCAAAGCACCTATATAATCACCATTATTTTCACTGAAAAATACTTTATTTTTAAAATCACGTTCTTCTGTTAAATAAAAATAAAAATTAATTATAAAAATTAAAAAAAATAGAGCCTTATTTTCGGGCCTCAAAAATTACGGGCCCTAGGCACGTGCCTAGGTTGCCTAGGCCGTAGTCCGCCCCTGTTACTTTGTTTGATTAACTTATCTGATTAGGTATTTTATTTGATTATTTTGTGATATTTGTGATATTTGATATTTTTGAATATAGTTTGATATAGTAAATTTTATCATCTTTTATTTTAATGATATTTGCTTTTCTCCTTATTTTGTGGATATTCCATTTCTGTTTTTTTTGAGATTCAAACATTTAAAAACAGTGGCGGCCTGTTTCTTTTTTGTTATTTTGTACCTAATCTTTCTTGCATTTCATATTTCTATGATTCTATGAACGACCCCAGCTATTATCTACTAGGACAGAGCAATGGTGCCTTCGAGCCATAGTGTACCGGTGTTTTAGAAAAATTGGAAACGAGCAATATCAGTCGGTTATTCGATTCTTGATTTTGGAAAGGAAATCACGTAGTGAAATCAAACAGCGCTTGGATATTGTGTACGGTTATGGCGATCTTATCCTTTGATAACGACCGTCAAAAATTTATTTAACGATATTCAACGTGGTCGTATATCGGTTTTTGAGAAATCACGCTCAAATGCCCTAATAACATATAATACGGGGAACAACACGAAAAAAATTCACGATCTCGTATTGGCACCAAGTTGGCATATCAAAAGACTGCGTGGGTTATATATCCTGTATACAATTTTGGGCATGAGACAGCTATCGTCGCGATGGATGTCATGCTTGCTTATTCCGGATAACAAGTATATTCGTGAGACCAATTTAAAATAGTGTTTGATGCTGCTTAAGCAAAATGCAAATGAGTTTCGGTTACATTTGGCGAAAAAAGGTGCTCTTATACTGCGACAAAGCACCGGCTCACACTTCCGCCGTCGCTACAGTCAAATTAGTTGAATTGTGCTACGAACTGCTGCCCTAGCCACGGCATTCTCTAGGTGCGACTCCTTTTTATTTTCAAACTTAAAGAAATAATTCGCCGAGCAAAAATTTAAGTCATTGCAGCCACAGAGGCCTACTTTGTAGATCTAGAGAAAATGAATTTTTTAGTCGGGTTACAGAAGTTGGAGGATCGCTGAGTCAAGTGTATCGTGCTAAGAGGAACTTTTCTAAAATTTTCGTTTTTCTTTTGTAGGTTAAGTAATTTGACGAGAGATCGCCCTTGCATTTTGACATATTTTGCGTTTTATCCCAATTTTAGATTAATATTGTCGTTAGCGGCGAAACAAGTAAACCTCAAAATGCTTTACGCAAATTAAATTCTATAGGAGCACAGACTGGTATTTCGGAGAATGTCTTTGGAAAATCCTCCTTTCAGTAATCTTCATTTTGTTACTATTATTAACTCTGTCATTATCAAATTTCATACGTATATATATATATATATATATATATATATATATATATATATATATATATATATATATATATATATATATATATATATATATATATATATATATATATATAGTAGAAATAGTACTAAGTAAATAAATGTTGACCTGATTGAATTTGGCTTAGGGTGCCAGCTTCGGAAAACAGCAATCCATTTCTAGATAACGGTTGAACATCCGATAATGCACTAGCTTGGCTCACCTTATATCATTTCACATGTATCCGTCGAGCCAAGGGTCAACGAATGTTCACCCACCGAACAAGATCCACACTCTTATTCTATTCAAAAGATTTTCTTGAAATACAACATACCAGTAGCTTTTAAGTTTAATATGAATATAAGATCACTAATGGATGTACAATATGTGATTCCTATGTTACAGATGTCTGGGGTTTATAAGCTTTTTTGTGCTTCTTGTAAGGCAGTTTACATTGGCCAAAGTGGTAGGAGAATAGAGACTCGTATTTCAGAACATTTAAAATTAATTATGTTTATAATATAATAAATACAAAGACACAGCTATTTATAATACCAACTCTGCTTTCTCCAACCATATTAGATGGGATATTTTGGAATAATATGAAATTAATAGAGCTAAATCAAATAATATTGAAATAGTTTTAAATGAGCAGCTTCTGCCATGATACATCTATTTATGATACATTTCTATATATATATACAATAGCACTAAAGGCCTTAGAGGCCCATGGCTTAAAAAGTTTGTTCTTTCTTCATTTTCGCTTTTCTTTATGTACTGAGATCTTCTCTGGCTCGATATGTGATTTTTCTCCATTCCTTCTTGTTATTCATTTTTCTTTTCTGGCCTTGTAGTCCAATTTCTTCCATATCTTTTTCTACCTCCTGATTCCATCTATTTTTTGGTCTTCCTTTTCTCTTTTTTAAAGTTATAGTGTAGTTCATTACCCTTTTTGAAGTCCTCGTGTTCGGCATCCTTTCTAGGTGACCTCGCCATCTTAGTCTCTGTGTCTTTATGACTCCTATTATGTTAGGTTGATTATATAATTTCTTTAACTCATCATTTGATCTTCTTATCCATAAACCGTCCCTTATTATTCCTCCATATATCTTCCTCAGGATTTTCCTTTCCCATATCTCCAGTAAATTTTGTTCATTTTTTGTCATTGTCCATGTCTCACTGCAGTACGTTACTATTGGTTGTATAGTTGTTTTGTATAACTGTATTTTTGCCTTTCTTGATAAAAACTTGCTTTTCAACATTCCACTAAGAGCATGTACACTTCTATTGCCTGCCATTATTCTAGCTTGTATTTCTTCTTTAATGTTAGGTTTGCGTGATATTATTGTACCTAGGTATGTAAATCTTTCTACCATTTCGAATTCGTATGATAATCTTTCTTCTACTTCTACTTTAAACTTTTGTCCATCCCTGAACTGATCATCTGTCCACTGCATACATTTTGTTTTAGTTTCATTTATGTAAAGTCCCATTTTCTTTGCTGCTTTTACTATTCTCTGTACTATCTCCTGTAGCTCTTTTTTTCCTCTTGCCAGCAACACTATATCATCAGCAAATGCCAAAACTTGGTGTCTTTTATGATATAGGAGTCCTTCTCTATTGATTTTCGCTTCTCGCATTATTTTTTCTAGGCATAAATTGAAGAGTAATGATGACAAAGGATCGCCCTGCCTTAATCCTTCGTTTACTATAAATTTGTCCGATACATGATTGTTTACTTTGACTCTGTTTTCTGTATTTTCTAAAGTAAGATGTATCATGTTACGCAACTTTCTGCTAACTCCCAGTTCCTCAAGGGTCTCTTTTAATTCCTTCCTTTTTATTCTATCGTATGCTTGCTGGAAGTCGATGAATAGCGCTATCGTTGGTAAGTTGTGTTCATAGCTTTCTGCTTGTAATTCTCTGATTATGAATACTTGGTCCGTTGTGCTTCTCCCTCGTCTAAATCCGCACTGGTATTCGCCTATTATATTTTCAACTTCTTTTTCTAGCTTATCTTTTATGGATTTTGATAGGATTTTATATACGGTATTTAGTAACGCTACTCCTCTGTAATTACTGCATTCTGTTTTGTCTCCTTTTTTGTGTAATGGGCAAATAATGGCTTCCTTCCAATCTTCGGGTATTCGTTCTTTTATCCATATCTCCTTTATGATCTTGTATATCCAATTATTTAGCAGTTTTCCACCATATTTCATCATCTCTGCTGTTATGTTATCGCTTCCAGGGGATTTGTTGTTTTTCAGATTTTTTATGATTTCCTCGATTTGTTCTTTGCTGGGTGAATTATCTTCTATGTCTTCTAAGTGTTCGATTCTTGCTTCTGTTTCCACGCATTCTCTTTGGTTTGACTTATTATTGCCATTTAGTAATTCATCAAAATACTCTTTCCATCTATCGGCAATTTCTGTTTCCCCGCTTATATTATCTCCTGCTTTGTTTTTGACGAATATGGGTTTTTGTTGGAAACCTTTTTTTTCATTTCTAGCACCTTGATATAGGTTTTTTATTTTTTTATTTCTGTAATTCTCTTCTATTTCTTTTAGCTTATTTTCTATGTGTTTTCTCTTCTTTTCTCTCAGCACTCTCTTTACTTTTTGTCTTTGCTCCCTATATCTATTCTTTGTCTCTGTTGTTTCTTTCGTGATCATTTCAATCCTTAATGATTTTCTTATTTCTATTTCTTTTTGGCACTCTATGTCGAACCAGTCTTTCCTCTTTTTATTCTCTTGTTTGTTACATTCTTTTGCTGCTTTGTTCATTATTTGCTTTATGTTTTCCCATTTGTTCTCAGTTTGCTCTTCTATTTGTATCTTTTTTAGTTCTCTTTCCATTGTTTCCTCGTATATTTCTTGCTCTTTCTTTGTTGCTAATCGAATTGGGTTATGTATACATTTCTTTTTTTTTATTTTGTTTTTGTTTTCTGGTATCAGTTGCTTAATTTTGATGCCCACCATGTAATGATCTGAGTCGGCGTCTGGTCCTCTGTATGTTCTTATCTTCTTTATACATTGCTGTTCTTCTTTTTCGATGAGCACGTGGTCTATTTGGTTTTTAGTCTTTCTGTCTGGCGATATCCAAGTTTCCTTGTGTATTTCTTTTCGTTCGAAATATGTGCTCATTATGATCATATTTTTTTCTCTCGCGAAATCTATCAGGAATTGTCCGTTCTCATTAGTTTCATTGTGTTTACTATATTTTCCTATTGTCGGTCTAAATACTTCTTCCTTCCCTATTTTGGCATTTGCGTCGCCTAGAATAATTTTCATATCATATCTGGGTATATTTTCGATTGTTCTGTTTAATTCATTGTAGAAACATTCTTTGACATCATTATCTTTTTCTTCTGAAGGCGCGTGAATATTTATGAGGGTGATTTTTTGGTATTTTCCCTTGAACCTGATACTACATATGCGGTCTGATACTGGTTTAAACTCTACTAGTGCTTCTTTTAGCTCTTTTCTTATCATAAAACCTGTGCCTAACGTTCGATTCTTTCCACCGCTGTTAAAAAACATTGTATCTTCTATTTCTAATATATCATTTCCCAGTTGTTTCGTCTCCTGTAAAGCTACTATGTCAAAATGGAACTTTTCGATTTCTCTCGCTAAGTGTTTAAGTTTGCCTTCTCCATATGTGCCTCTTACATTCCATGTTCCCAAAAGTAAGTGTTCTTTTCGTAATGTTTTCTTGTGTTTTGGTCCCGTTATCATTTTTTTCCTCTTTTTTCCTTTTTTCGTATTATCGTTAACCTTGTTCTGTGCTTGTTTCGTCAACTTTATTCCAGTAGTACATTTAGTTGCTAGTTTTTTGATGTTTTTTTACATATTGCGCCTTCTTTGTCATTCCACTTCCATTCGCTGTTATTTACCCATATTTTTTTTACTCCAATCTTGACTTCATTTCCTTTATTTCTTTCTTCTTGAGCAATGTTTCTAATTGTTTTCTGTATTTCTCGTTCTTTTGTGGTTGCATCTTCGTTGATATATATTTTGTACTCTTTAATTTCTTTTAACTTGTGCTTTTTTTCCATTATTTTTCTTTTTTCTTCCTGGTTTTTAAATTCAATTAGGCATGTTTTTTCGCCTAACTTGTGAGCATTCCTTATTTTAACCTCTACTCCTATATGTTGTTTGATGAAATTATTGATTGTTCCTTTTAACCCTGCTTGCTCATATGTGTCTATCTTTAGGCCGTACATAACTATGTTATTTATTCGTCGGTGTTTTTCCATAACTTCCATGTTTTTTGTTATTTCTCTGAGTTCCTCCTTGATCTCTATATTTTCTTGTTTTAGTTCTGAATTTTCTTTTCTCAGCTCTCTGTTTTCCATTATGAGCTTTTCTATCGTTTCCTTGCATTCTTGTTGATTTCTTTTTATTTCCTTAATATCATCGGTGAGGTGGCTCACCATTATTAGTAATTGATCAATTTTTGTTGCCTCATTTTTTTTCTCTGGAGTTTTTGTTGGTGTTCTCGAAAACTTCTTGCTCTTTCTGAAAATGTTATCTTCTTCCTCGCTGTCTTTATATCTGTCCTTCCTTTTTGCCCCTCCTTCTGAAAGTGTATCATCACTGTCTAAATTTTTCATATATTTTTCCATTTTCCGGCGCCAAACACTGTCTTCCACCTCAACAGTTCAGAGAAGACAGCGTTTACCGTATTTATTTTATGTTTATTAACCGTTGTTATTTTTCTGTGTCTACCCCGAAAGTCTACTCACAACGGCAACGTCGCAATTTCAAAGGTCAGAGTTTCGTTTCTATGCTTTGATGTTAATTAGGCTTATCAATTACAGCGATCTTACTTTTTATAGGGCCTTGGTGTTTTCAGATGTAATTTCACCGATTTTAAAGTTTTTTCTTAGCACTCTCCTTCACTTAATGTCTTATATTGTTCACTGGATATTTTCAATAATTTATTTCCCGTTACAACTCAAAAAGGTGCTCTTATACTGCGACAAAGCACCGGCTCACACTTCCGCCGTCGCTACAGTCAAATTAGTTGAATTGTGCTACGAACTGCTGCCCTAGCCACGGCATTCTCTAGGTGCGACTCCTTTTTATTTTCAAACTTAAAGAAATAATTCGCCGAGCAAAAATTTAAGTCATTGCAGCCACAGAGGCCTACTTTGTAGATCTAGAGAAAATGAATTTTTTAGTCGGGTTACAGAAGTTGGAGGATCGCTGAGTCAAGTGTATCGTGCTAAGAGGAACTTTTCTAAAATTTTCGTTTTTCTTTTGTAGGTTAAGTAATTTGACGAGAGATCGCCCTTGCATTTTGACATATTTTGCGTTTTATCCCAATTTTAGATTAATATTGTCGTTAGCGGCGAAACAAGTAAACCTCAAAATGCTTTACGCAAATTAAATTCTATAGGAGCACAGACTGGTATTTCGGAGAATGTCTTTGGAAAATCCTCCTTTCAGTAATCTTCATTTTGTTACTATTATTAACTCTGTCATTATCAAATTTCATACGTATATATATATATATATATATATATATATATATATATATATATATATATATATATATATATATATATATATATATATATATATATATATATATATATATATATAGTAGAAATAGTACTAAGTAAATAAATGTTGACCTGATTGAATTTGGCTTAGGGTGCCAGCTTCGGAAAACAGCAATCCATTTCTAGATAACGGTTGAACATCCGATAATGCACTAGCTTGGCTCACCTTATATCATTTCACATGTATCCGTCGAGCCAAGGGTCAACGAATGTTCACCCACCGAACATTTGTCATCGGACCGGTATCCGATGCAGTTTTTTCGCTTATATCGTTATCTATCAACAATGTAAAAAATTCAATTTCTGGTTCTGTACATTTTCTAGATCCACACTCTTATTCTATTCAAACGATTTTCTTGAAATACAACATACCAGTAGCTTTTAAGTTTAATATGAATATAAGATCACTAATGGATGTACAATATGTGATTCCTATGTTACAGATGTCTGGGGTTTATAAGCTTTTTTGTGCTTCTTGTAAGGCAGTTTACATTGGCCAAAGTGGTAGGAGAATAGAGACTCGTATTTCAGAACATTTAAAATTAATTATGTTTATAATATAATAAATACAAAGACACAGCTATTTATAATACCAACTCTGCTTTCTCCAACCATATTAGATGGGATATTTTGGAATAATATGAAATTAATAGAGCTAAATCAAATAATATTGAATTAGTTTTAAATGAGCAGCTTCTGCCATGATACATCTATTTATGATACATTTCTATAACATTTCTATACATTTCTATAATTATATCTACTCCGTTTCAGTGTGGGGGTCATGTCTGGTATCATTCGATAGATTTTTTAAAAATATTAAAAACGTGTGTTTCAGGTTTTCGATATAATGTAAATTTCGCGAAATATTCGACCGTCCTGCTTCTTTTGACACACTCTATATAAAGATTTATTCATTGATGTAGTTGAATTTATTGTCTAGGACCTGACCAACTACTACTAACTTTATGTTCTTTCCTATTCGATAAGAATATTGATTTATTTAGTTACATCTTGTTATAAATCGTCCTAAATTTGTTATTCTGAAATATTTTCATAATATATATTTTTAAACATGTGTTCCATGTCTCTATCATTTCTAGTATATATCAATTATCAACCTATTGCCATCCTAATAGTCATCATATACGTAATTTTAATAAAAAAATACACCCCCTCTTTCACAAACCTTCTTATCTGAAAGTCATAGATTTTATGGGGTTAATAGCTTTAACTCGATAACGGTAACCAACGCCAAATTGAGAAAAATAACTGTTTCTCACAGGGAAGGGCTGCCGTGTTAAGGGCTCAATACCCCAAATTGCATAACCGAAGTGGCGACCTGCAGTGAAGATGAGAAAGATAAGGACCCTGAGGACCACCCCGTTCACACGCAACTGCGTGCAGGAACAAAAGTGCTTTCGGATCTGTTCACGTGTATTCTACCATCTGGGCGCTTTACTGGTTGATCAGTGGTTGGCCGAAGGACTTTAGGATTTTTGATATATTTTTGATATTAGGGACTGTTTCCCATTAGAATTTGCCTGTTGTTTATTATTATAAACATGATTTGAATTGAATTGAACATTGAATTGAAAAATAGATATTTTTTTATTTGTTATCTTTTACATTATTGATATCAGTTAATTCATTTTTTTACTGCTGTTTATGCTCATAAAATATATATAGTAGATAGTATGAAAATCATTCACATCGAATATACATGACGGGTACTATATACAAAGTCATTGAACTCCTAGTTTGAGTGACAATTAAAACATTTTAATTATCTTGTATCTATAAATATTAATTATTTTAGTAAAATAGTTCTGAAAAAGTGAAATTATTCTCCTCTGATGGGGGAGAATAATAATAAGATGCTACACCAGAGATTTTCCTGATACAAGGCAAGTAAAAATTTTCAATACCAACTGAATAATTACGACTTCTCACATTGTTGTGTTTATGTTGAGAAGACCAATGACCAAAATACAGGCCGTTGTATCCAATGGTTGTGGATCCTATTTTATCTCAAAATTTAAAAATTAACAACGTAAATACGAAAAGTCCAAAGCAATGCAAAATAAAATAACACTTAACCAACTGAAAAAAAAAAGTATATGTAAATAACGATCTAACAAAGGATAAAAGGGAAATACAAGCTAAAATTACAATACTGGCTAGAAAGTACAAAAGTAAAGGGAAAACTACAAAAATAGGGTACCAGGGATTAATAGTAAACAATAAACAATGAAGATGAAACAAAGAAAAAGAGCAATTGGAAAAAATAATGGAAGATATCTAAAAAACTAGAATCATATGCAGATAGAAGTGAATTTACAACGATAATATGGCAATGAAAGCGGACACAAAAAAGGAAAGGACACAAAAACAAATTATTAAAAATAAAAATAAAAGAATAAAAGAAATCGCAAAAACAGCGACTTGGAGTATAAGGGGATCCTACAAGGAAGAAAAACTGAAACATTTAATAAGCGAAGTTGAGAAATATTAATTTAATCTAGTAGCTCTACAAGCGACAAAACAATTGGACAGGGTAGCCGGGAGATAGACGAATATATTTTTTAATACCAGAGGTCGTAACAGATTACTGGGTTCAGGATTTATAATAAGTAAAAAATTAAAGAATCTGTTTTAGACTTTAAACCGATATTATATCAGATAGGTCGGGCACCCTCAGACTAAAACGTAAATACCAAAAGATAACATTTGTGAATATGCATGCACCCTCGGAAAAAAAGAGAATAAAGCTAAAAGAGCAGTTTTATAATAAATTAGATCAATTATTTGAAGCTATACCTAAGTATCACATGAAAATTATTCTAGGAGACACTAATGCCAATATAGGCAAATAAGCAAATAAAATAAATAAGAAATATTAATCTACACTATTAGTAAAGCACAGTTTATATGCAGAGACCAACGAAAACGTAGATACTACCAATAAACAGACATTTATAAGGGAACATGGAGATATCCGCACGTCTATACATATCTATGTTTTAATTGAGAAAAATAAAGAAAACTGCATAACAAAGATGAGAACATTATAGAGGACCCGATATGTACTTAGACCTCTATTTGGTAGAAATATGAATGGAAAAATTAGTACCAAACCTTCGAAATAAAAAGAAATTAAAATACGAAAGATACAAGCTAATCAGATTACAGACAGAAAGTAAGCAAACGTTAATTGGACAAATCATTAATGACAAATTAAAGAACATAGCAGATGAAAATAATGTAAAATGCATGTGGATAACATTAAGAGATGTAAGTAAAGAAAAAGCAAATATTTCTAGCACCAATAACAACACAAAGAAAACATAAAAATAATGGTTTGATGAAGAATGTGAACAAGAATTGGAGAAGCGGGTGAGGCTACGATTAAAAATATTAATACAAGGAACAAGAGAAGCACAGAATAATTACATTGAGGAAATAAATATAACAAAAAAAATGCTACGAGAAAAAAAGGAAACATTATGAAGCTGAAAAATATAGAGGAAAGCTATACAAATAATCAAATTAGAAACCTATATTAAGGGTTACTTCTGTAACCGGGTAGCCGGTAGAAGGGTTACTTCTGTAACCGGGTAGCGGGTAGACACTTTTCTACCATCCCAGTAGAGAATAGGTCAACTTCAGGAAAGCGACCCTGACCACGCGAGCCATGCTTTACTCTCAACTCCTCATTAAAAGAAAATATGTTCCTTCCCTTTATCCTTTTAAAATTTAGTGACATTTTTCCTACCCCTTTCTGATGAAGGGCAACAGCGATCATCAGTACCAGCTCAAGGGACAGAGGAAATGATCCTGGATCGGCTTGAAACTAGACTACCACAAGCATGACTGGAGCAGTTTAACTGGTTGTGATACTGCGATGGGGAAGGCAACGGGAAACCACCCCATTATTATTCCGTAGTTCATTCATAATGGCACTGATATATCATAAGAAAAGGTATATTGTTCATAGTCCTCAGACACCAAGATCCGGCAGATCCGGCAGAAGACAAACACACAGGGCTTCCCAGGCCGTTATGCAGCGAAATCGTTGTGACAATAGAAAAGAAATAGGAACAAAATCAGGTATGAGAATAGGCACATTAAACGTGAGAAGTCTCTACTAGCCCGGTAAGACACAAAACACCATACGTGAAATAATCAGGCTTAATATGTAATGTAAGAGAAGATCAAAAGAAATCAGATCGATTATATGAAAATTACTGAAAGACACCGAAATTCAATCAAGATAACTATAACCCTATCTAGAGCAGATGTTCTCTCAGATCATAACTTATTAATCAGTCAAATCAAACTCAAACTTAAAAAAGTAAAATACCTAAAACCGACTAAAAGAATTCACACTGTCTGTTTTTGAGATAAAGGCCAAGCTATCATGCACGAAATAGAAAAGAAGTTTGAAAAATCAGAAGAAACAGATAAAATTATCGAAGACCACTGGAATCAGATCAAAACCATCATGCAAGAAACAACCAAAAAATATAAAACTATTAATAAACGCAAACAACAATGGATGCCTGATGAAATATTAAGACTAATGGAAAACAGATGAGCACAAAAATAAAAACACTGAAGAATATAACAAAATTAATAAAGAAATCGGAAAGGACAATCCGGGATACAAAAGCAGAATGGTATAGCAGCAAATGTATTTGCTGGAACTGTTTGATAATGAAAGAACATAAATATAAATCGAAAATTTATCGACTGGTCCAAAAATAATAAAATAGAATGAGCTATACAATTATCACATAATAGCAAAGCAACCGGTCCAGATGAAATTCTCAGCGAAATAATCAAACTACTCGACGATAAAGGCAAGCATTCTCTTTTAAACCTCTTTAATAAGATATACCAAACAGGACATATACTAACAGACTGACTACTGTCAATATTTGGTAGCAGAGAAGCATTATTTAGTTTGCAGGTTCTGGTTCAAAGATGTAGGTATATAGAACAACCAGTATATATGTGTTTTATCGACTTTCAAAAGGTCTTTGACCGGGACACCCACGACAAACTAATAGGTGTCTTGATACAGGTGGGAATTGATGAACAAGACCTCCGCATTATCAAAAATTTATATTCGCATCAATGTGCAAACATACAAACTGGTCAGAATACAACGAAAGCAGTGGAAATACGAAGTACAGTAAGGCAGGGGTGTATTTTATCGACTCTACTTTTTATTATCTACTCCGAATTTATTTTCAAAGACGCCTTAGATGAAGATGCAGGCATTAAAATCAACGGGATTAATGTCAACAATCTCAGATACGCAGACGACACGGTACTGATTGCATCCGATAAAAAAAATTGTAACGACTTATAAACAAGGTGACGAAACATATGTTGAATATGGACTAAAGCTTAACACTTCTAAGACAAAACTTTTGGTTGTCATCAAAACAGAGTTACAACCAATGAACATCAGAGCGTATGGAATAGAGTTAGAAGAGCCGCCTTCTATAAACTAAAGAAAATTTTCATTAATAGAGATATTAAATTAAACCTTAAAAATCAGATTAATACACTGCTACATATTCTCCACATTGCTGCATGACAATGTATGAGGCCTTCAGAAAAACTTGAGATGTGGATTTACCAACGAATATTGCAGATAAGTTGGATTGATCGAATAACAAATAAAATAGATTTATACCCAATGGAAAAGAGCACAGAAATAATAACAACAATAAAAGCTCGAAAGTTACAAATTTCGGACATATAATGAGACATCCAGAGAGGTATAACCTTCTACACCTCATAATACAGGGCAAGATCGCTGAAAGAAACATGATTAACAACGAAGGTTAATAGAAGCATTGGAGAATAACGGTGTGCTGATCTACAGTACTCCCGCCTTCAGCAAAGGCAGAAGTACTGTAGATCAGGTCTTACGAGAATACAAAATACAGGCTAAAAGTTACGAATACAATAACGACATGATGGTTCTTTTCATCGATTTTAAACTTTCGATCGAGTCAAAAGAAGGGAACTATTCACATTATTGCAAGATATGGACGTTTGTCCAAAGCTCATTAGAATGTTGAATTCAACTCTACAAAGGATGGTGAATATAGTCAAAATAAACAATAGGATAACAGAAAGCTTTGAGGTCAAAGAAGGAGTGCGACAGGGTGATCCATTATTATCTATAATGTTATGCATAATATTAGAATAGGTTATTCAGGAAGAAAATATTAATAGAACAGGTCTAATCTAATACAAAAAACATCAGTGCTTAGCATTTGCAGACGACTGGGTAATCTTGGCTAGAAGCAAAATATAACTAATAGAAATAGTTATAAAACTCGAATAGAGGGCAGCAACCAAAGAACTGTATATAAATGAAGCAAAAGCAAAGTATATGGATTGAAAAAATAAGCAAATCGTTCGGGGACAGTACATAACAATGATAACAACAAAGGAAACACAATATAAATTCCATGAGATGTTGCAAAGATAAACCCATATGAATTTGCAATGGTTGCAAATCTTCAGCATACAAAAATTGACTGACTTCACATTAATTAGACTTGGATGGATCTTTAACAAACAAATGGTATTTTTAGTCTTTTAGTTTTGGCCACAATACTTAAAATAGCAGTCAATTATAAATGATGGAATTATTCAGTATAACGTTTACAAACATAACTAACACTGCAGAATGTCAGTTAAGTGTGTTAACTCATAAATGAGTGTGAGTTATTACACTTGTTTTAACATTTCAAGTTTAATAATTATCAAGAATTGTCTGTGCTCAAAACTAATAGAAAAATGCTTCAATTCAGCTAAAATAATTATTGCCCTGATAAGTTTCAGAAAACAACTCAAAATGATTACAGGTGTTCTCACTGGATACTATTCACTCAGATATCATCTTTATGAAATGGAAAAATGAACAGAGCAACAATGCAGAGAACATCTAAACATATCTGCAACCGAATGGTAATTGCTTGTCAGGCCCATAAAAACCTGGAACAGGTCTTTTAGAACCCAATCATGTAATAAAACATTGATTTGAAACAAATATCCCTTTTATATCAAAACGTGTGTAAAACCCCCTATATTATTTTAGGAGATATGAACGTACACAATTCTCTGTGAGGCCTACCTAAAAGTGATAACATCTTCTTCTTCTTCTTCCTTCTTGTATGTAGGCTTTAAATCCTGTTTCTTCTTTAATATAAGCCTCCTAAATTGTTTAAATTATCGCACCATCTTTTTCTTGGTCTACCAATACTTCTTCGTCCATTTGGTGACTTGTCCCGTGCTATTCGTACTATTCTATCTTCTGCCATTCTACTAATGTGTTCGTTCTACTCCTATTTCCGTTATGTCAGTCATCCATTTATGTCTTCAATATTGCATGCTTTTCTTCTGTTTTCGCTTCTCTCCCTATCCAATAGACTTTTCTCTGATATTCGTCGAAGTATTTTCATCTCTTTTTGACAAAACTTTGTGGTATGTAGATCTTGATACCCTGGAATCAAATCATTCCGTTATAAATGTTGTAGTCGATATTTTGTAAATTAATGCTAATATCTTCATCCCAGTAATAAGTGAAACCTTAAAAAAAACCAATTGGTCAATATACCTTTGGCATGTTGTTGATACCTTATTATATAGTAAATAAAAAAAGACAACTGTAATTTTCTAATTGACTTTATTAATATTAACAACATGTTAAGGAGCTATTAGTAGAGCTATAAGTAAGTGCACGATGTTTAATTCTAGCGTTAGAAATCAGCAAAACTTCAGTTTTGAAAATCTTACACCGTGAGACTTTTCACCTTTATCAATTTAAACATGTGCAAAATCTACAACCAACAGATTTACCTTTAATATGCAGATTTGCAAGTGATATTTGAAACAGGCAAAATCTTGACTACTCCTTCGTCGATAGAATATTATTTACAGACGAAGCTACATTTACACGCCTTGGTGTTTTGGTGTAAATCATGTATGGGGTACTGAAAATCCTCATGTTAAGAGAGAAAGGCATTTGGTGTGGACTCATTTCGCAATTTGAATGGGGAGAACTAATTACATTTTTCACAAAATGATTTTATTGATTTGTTGTATTGAAGTTAAGGCAAAATATGTGGTTCATGCAAGATGGTGCACCTCCCACATTATACGAGGGCAGTGAGAACATACTTAAATACCAATTTTCATAAACGCTGGATTGTTTGATGTCGTGGAGGTCAATTTCCTTGGCCAGTACGTAGCCCAGAATTTAATCCGCTCGATTTTGGTGTATGGAGCAACATGTCTACAATAAATACTCTCAACCAACTTTGGAAAGAAATAAATATTACAGCAGTTTTTTTTAAGAAGCTATTTAATATGAGACGATATTTTCTATGTAGAACGCATTGATAAATGCGTTGAAGAAAATGCTTTTACAAAATACTTTGACAAAAAGTTTAATGCTTTAACTATTTTTTATTTTTTTTTATAAATAAAATGTATTTTATTATGACTTTAATTTAATATAAAACGTAAAATGTTTAATGTCAAATCCAAATAATCCAATACACTTTATTAAAATTATCCTACTGATGTACGTAAAAAAATATTGGCGTATACTATTTTTTCTTTTAAATTTCGGAAACTATTATCTTTAGTTAAAGAATGGTTAAAGGTATTTCATATCAAAATTCAGAAGGATTGATGTTTTTGTCTGTTTTTACTTCGTTGCTTGGAGTAATTCAGACTTATGCATTTGTAAAATGCGATTATCTTGAAAACTGTTAAGTTTTGAGGTATATCTTTTTTTTTGTTGAAATAATGTGTATTTAATATTTTTTGACACACATAGCTGTAACTTGAAAAGCAAAAAAGTTAAGCGCAAATTTATGTCACATATGTGGCTTATGTTGCTTCCTTTATCAGCTCCATCAAAGTATGCATCATATTATAATTTCTCATACTCAAATGCTTCCAAGAAGAATACAATTTTAAATTTCAACTTTGACATCCTGCTTCTTTCTTAATATCAACATTTTCATGAAAGATGTAATTAAAATATTATCATTTTATTAAAGCAAGTTGGCTTAAATCGTAATATTTTAAAGTGTAGAATCTACTGCTTCATTTTGTACAATAAATTAAGGACCTCCTTGTATAGAGATGAGGGTAGGTAGTGTGAGGTTTTGATTGGATAGTTTGGGCTATCCAGGGATAGCCATTATTAGTAGTAGTAACTGGTAAAGGATGTTCAATATTGTGTTTGACAAATGTGCTTATGCCGTATAATCGGAGATAAATTGGGCAACAGTGCATAACCCGGTATTTTGGTACAACCGTATTACCATTTTGTAGTTACTCCTTCGTTTTGCAGTTGGGTTTCTGCATAGCAACTAAATCAATGTGGTCATCTTTTAAATGTTTTAATAGGAGCTTATAATCTTGTATCTTAATGTGACAAACTCACATAAACTTTATCCTGAGGAGGATTATATTTTGTTTATTATGTGTAATTATCATGTTAAGTGAATCAAATACTATATTCTTCTCTTTTTTCAAGTTTTCCATTTAAAATCCATCATTCAGCTGGTTTCTATTTCATATTCATACCTATATACGGTCAGTAATCACATGACCTACTAACACTGTAGCGGTTCAAAAAATCAATTTAATTCAGAAAGCAGTAATTTTTATGCTATTATGTATAAGAATTCAATCTACGGACTACAAATCTACGAAAAAAACATTTTAGTGTTTATACCCAAATTACTTTGCGTAAAACGCTTCTTCTTGAAATCTCATAAGTGGCAACAAACACTTGTTGTTTTTAAAACTTTTTTTTTTGATTTGTCACATAAAAAGTAATTACACGATTAAAACAAGCTTGGCACTTTCCATTCTGATATGTAGAGTGAGAATCAAATCAAGTTGTGCTATTTGTAAATAAGTCCATCAGGTAATATTTTGTTATTTCTTTATAGATTTTATCATATCAATTTTTAGTGGAAATGGGACACTTATAGTCTCCGTTCTTTACAGGAAGAAACAATAAACATCTTTGAATATTTAATTTTTGACTTTTCTTCTTCAAAATTCCTTCTGGTGGACGTTACGTCAGACAGATGTCAGGTTGACGTAATATATATATTTGTTTAATTGATTTTCATCTTAAAAATTCGTTTTTTTGTTGTTTTAAAATAATAGTTGTACCTTATATATAATTGTATCCACGGTGCCTCGTGCTAATGGCCGAAGCTGTCACAAGCACGTTAAATTAAATACAAAAAAAAAATAATAATAGTAGATGCTAAATTTGAATTATAATGTAAAATGTTAATAATTATACAATTTTTTAATAATTCAAATAGTTGGCTATGAATATAATTGTTGATTTGTTTTTGAAACCTGTTATACAGGAGTATCAAAATTTGTTCGTAAGTATATATTTTATGATTACCATAATATATGTAATATCTATATTTTAACAACATTGTTTTTTTATTCTTGTTAAAAATTTTATTGGTTTATGCCTGGTCTTCTTTTTCCAATTTTTAGAGGCAAAAAATTCGGTGGCTACCATTGGTAATTTATTTATCATGTGTTTTTTTGCTATATTCATTCGATATTTATGTTTTAGCTCTAGTAGGTAGTTTCGTTTGAACCTTCGAAGAGAGAAGTCAAACAACAATAACCGGCTTACCGATTTGTTATTAATTAGTGTTCAAGTTTTTGTTTTTTCGTGTTGCTAAATTTATCAAAACAATTTAAATAAGTTAGATTTTAAAAACTTCGCCCCCGCCATGGGGAGCGTAAAAAATAAGACGCCAGATGGTGATAGTGGAGTTATTTGTGAAAGTGATAGTTTTTCCAATATGGAAAGTACTGCTGCCGTCATGGAAACGGGAACAATAGGTGCTAAGGAGAACGAACCAAAACTATTTGACTCGATAAATCCAGATAAGTACTTGTTAAATAATTATTGCGTATATGTTGAAAAAACTAATCAGCAAAGTTTGGGTCGTTTGCATCATATGTTTGGAGGACATATTTTACACAAAAATCTAAAAGTACAAAACATTCAGGAAATTAAGGGAATAGGTAGAAATCGCGTTAAAGTAATATTAAATTCAATAGCAGAAGCTAATAAGTTGGTCACAAATAAAAATTTAAAAGAATTAAACTTAAAAGCTTTCATACCTAATCACCTTTTAGAGGTCAAGGGTCTGATCCGAGACGTTGACACAAGTTACGACGTTGATTATTTAAAACAAAACATAAATTCAAACTCAAGGGTTCTAGACATCAGACGAATGCACAGGAAAATTGAAAAAGATGGTAAAGCTGAGTATGTACCTAAGAAGACCATTGTAGTCAGCTTTGAAGGAAACATATTACCCAGCCATATATCCGTTAATTTTGTTTATTTTAATGTGGAAAAGTTTATAGGCAGGGTCACACAATGCTATAGATGTTTGAGATTCGGACACATATCAAAACAGTGCAAAAGCAGCCAAGAACATTGTATTTTATGAGGATCTGTCAAAACCGAAGAACATAACTGTTCTGAATTTAATAAATCATGTATACATTGCAAGAGTACACAGCATACATCGATTTCCAAACTATGCCCAATTTACGAGGAACAGAAACGTATTAAAAATTTGATGATAGAACAGAAAGTATCCTTTTTAGAAGCCAAAAAGCTTTTTCAATCTTCATATTCAGAAATAACAAAGAACAATCGCTTTTCTGCCTTAACAAACTACGAGGCAGATTTCCCGAAACTACCTCAAAGTTCTGGTAATAAACATGCTTTCCAGCAGCCACAACCTACAAATTCTCTACGTTCGGATAGTAGCAGACCTATGGCACTAACCCATAACAACAAAAAACGTAAAGCCACTACTTCTCCCTCATCCCCAAACTTACAGAACCCTCCCATGTTTAACTTCCGTTTTGGACCATCACATCCTCTTCCCCAGTATCCAAAGCAATCTACCTTTCAACCCACAGAAGGTGATAATAAAGATATTGCTCAGGCAGTGACGGAGTGTGTCATTAATTTTTTAAAAAATATTCACACACTTGAGGATTTAAAATCTGTAGATAATGAGAGCATAAATCAAAAAATATTTTCAGTATTGGAGGGTACTAAAACATTGAAATAAAATTCTTAGCATATATCAAAATCAAAATTATTTATCTAAATTATGTAATTCAAATGGAACTTTTTTCTGGCAGTATTTCTTATTTAAACATTAATCCAAGATCAAAATGCACTATTAAAAAAACAAATATGAATGTTTTCACTTATTTTATTATACAACTTTTTACTTATTCGTTAGAATCAGATGTTGGAGGACATCTTCAGTAAATAAGGTTTTCCAAGGACAAACAACTCTGAGAATTTTACAATGGAACGGAAGGTCCGTTGCATCCAATAAAAATAGTTAGGTTCATTTTTTAACAGCTGAAAACATTGATATAGCGTTGTTAAGTGAAACATGGTTCAAACCAAATCAAAACTATATATTTAAAGGTTATAATATAATCCGCCAGGATAGATACGATGGATATGCCGGTGTAGCAATTTTGATTAAAACTTCTATCTCATTCTGTCAAGTGAATATTACTAAAAATTTCAATGATAAAATTTTATTTTGTGGCATCTCCGTTAAATTTAACAATTTAGAATTAAGTTTCTTGTCTGTGTATAGGCCTCCTAAAGTCCATACTTCTAAAGATGATTGGAAAAATATCTGCTCTCAAGTTACATCACCTTGTATAATTGGAGGGGATATGAATGCTCATAACTCTTTATGGGGCTCACTGCACAATGATGCTGCAGGTCATCAAATCGTCAGCAGTGTCGAGGACCTAGATCTTATTATTTTGAATAATGGGGAACCCACATATCTTTCCAAATATGGTACTCAGAAATCTATGATTGACATTTCTCTCTGTACAGCTAATCTAGCCAGTAAAGTTTCCTGGTCCGTATCTTTAGATACCTTAGGGTCAAATCATTTTGCTATAACCATGAACCTTTCCACAACTAACACATCACATGAAACAATTTATCCAAAAAGCAAATGGAATCTCAATAAAGCCAATTGGTCACTTTATACATCCTTAATAGAAAACATGTTTGTCAACTATAGTATCTCTTTAAACACTTACGAAAATTATAATTTTCTTATTAATTGTATTAATGAATCTGCTTCAAAATCTATCCCTCAATATAAAATTCTTAAACTCAAAAATCGTCCCCCACCACCATGGTGGGACCCTGAATGTGATATTATAATTAATGAAAGAAAAAAGGCTTTAAAAGCTTACAAACTTTCATCGAGTTTTGATAACTACTTAAAATGTCAGGAAGTTACTGCTCGAACAAAAAAGCAGTTGAAGCAAAAAGCTAAATCCAGTTGGATCAAATGGTGCTCCAATTTAAACAAAAATACCTCTGCTAAGCAAATATGGTCACAGGCCAACAAAATGAATCTAAAACCGCAGAATAGTATAAAACCTTTCAGCAATGAAGTTTTAGATGACTTCTTTAATAAAGTTTCTCCTCCCTGGGTTCAATATTTCTCTAACCAATCCGAACAAAGTCACCAATCCAATCACTTTTTGTTGAAACCTTTCACTAAATCTGAATTAGATTTCGCTCTTAAAACTTGCAATAATACCTCCCCAGGGATTGATCAAATCAAATACCCCATGTTAATCAACCTACCAAGAGCCGCTAAAGATCTGCTGTTACAGGTATTTAATGACATCATTCAAAATAACATCGTTATTGATTCATTTAAAAACGCCATTGTGGTTCCTATCCTAAAGTCTGGTAAAGATCCAAATATTGCAAATTCATACAGACCAATATCGTTACTTTCCTGTGTTTTTAAAACTCTAGAGAGACTCATAAAATTTAAACTGGATTGGTGGTTACAAAAAAATAATTTGCTACCAGAAAATCAGTTTGGTTATAAAATAAGCTTTGGAACACTAGATGCTCTAACAACCATTGTGGTAGATGTACAAAATACCTTAACCAGAAACAACTATTTAACAGGACTATTCTTGGATATTGAGGGAGCATACGAATCAGTTTGCTTGTCAACTTTAAGAAATAAAATGGTTAATTTATTTCATATGCCAATCGCATTCGTGGATACAATAATTGGATTTTACACAAAGAGGATCATCTATGTAAGAGATCATAATAACAAGCTAATTGGACCGCGATATAATTATCAAGGTATACTACAAGGCTCAGTTTTATCTCCAATCTTATTCAATATATACAGCTCTGACATACATAACATCCAAATAAATAACAGTTCATTCAAAATCGTACAGTATGCCGACGATTTCTGCATCTATACAGAAAACAAAAAATATGAAACCTGTATACAAAGCCTTAGCAAAGTATGTGAATCCCTTTTTTCATGGTTCTTAGAGAATGGTCTCAATTTATCTATAGAAAAATCAGTAGTATCTATCTTCACAAGACACAACATTCCTACAAATGAAAATATCATTCTGAACGATCAATGTTTTAAGCTTCAAAATCATGTCAAATATCTAGGCCTTATTTTGGATAGGAAGTTAACTTGGAGACAACACATAGAGTACATGCTTGATAGATGTAACAAAGGCAGCAATTTCATCAGAATGACAACTAAAACGTGGTGGGGTTGCGATGTAGAAACATCCTTGTTGTTTTATCGCGCATATATACGATCTATTCTAGATTACGGTGCTACTCTTTATGGTTCCGCCTCTAAGAACCTTTTAAGAAAAATCGACACGTTTCAAAATTCTATTATGAGGATATGTTTGGGTGCTATGAGATCAACCCCTATACAACCCTTATATGTTGAAGCCGCTGAGCTACCCCTGGAAAATAGAAGAAATTTTTTAAGTGAAAAAAGCCTTCTTAAAATTCTATTAACTAACTCCCAGTTATTTTCAAGCGTCCGTCAACTTAACGAGTCAGATCTTACAAACAAATATTGGGAGAAAAAACCTTCCCCGCCTTTATGCATGGCATTACAGAATAATCCTATTTTTTCAAGAAATTGGACACGGTTGACAGAAGCTTAGACTACTATTCTTTATTCCACAGAACTCAGGTTATAATACCCACTTATAGTGAGAACACCATTATGAGTAGCAATCTTCTAATATCTCTATTGCAGGATTATAGGGAAGCCACAGTAATATACACGGACGCATCAAAAACAACAGAAGGGACGGGATGCGCATACTTTTTACCTGCTACAAACGTAGATTTCAAGTATAAACTACCATATGAATTTTCAATCTTTTCAGCGGAATCAATAGCTATACTTGAAGCTCTAAAATATGTTAAAAACACCTGTAATAGACATATCTTAATTCTGTCAGATTGCCTTTCAGTTTTGCAGAGCATAAAAAACATTGAATTACCCTCAACATTTAGCAACCCCTACATATTTGAAATAAAAGACCGATTGTATCATTTATCATCGACTGGAGTCAACATAAAATTTATTTGGGTCAAAGCACATATTGGTCTCAAATACAATGAATATGTAGATCACTTGGCTAAAATGAGTGTAACAACTGGCTCTACGTTGAAATATATGCTTAACACATCAGATGTTACTACGATTTTCAAAAAAAATCAGCAACTTAGATGAAGAGCAATGGAAACATTACTGTTCTACAAACTCTAAAAGGTATACCTCTTTACAACCAACTCTACCTCAAACAACCTGGTTTCAGAATTTCAAAGCTCCTCGTAAATATATTACTACTATAAATCGAATACGCTTTGGACATGCATGCTACCCATGCCATTTATTTAAAATTAAAGTCATCGATGATGATAGTTGCAAACATTGCGGCAAGCTAGGTGACCTCGATCACATCTTCTTTGAATGTCCTAAATTTATTCAGCATTCAAACTCCCTGTATACAAAATTAACTAAATGCAATACATACGCTCCATATAATATACAGTCTTTGTTAGCCATAGGTTCTGTAACAATATATAATTTAATTATAGAATTTTTGTCAGACACATGCATAGCTTTATAAATCTGGTACTCGTTCATGAAAATTTTCATGAGCGTGTATAGGATTAGACTTGTACCCTTTGTTTATCCTATATGTAACAATACCTTATCCGTGGTCCAGTATTGTTTGTCTGTTAAAATAAATGTCTTGACGGACCCCTAGACGAGAAGCGAGTGTCCTTGTATTTTCCTTCGACGTGTTCTTCTATTAATTATTCGTCTATTTCGTTTTAGGGATATCGCTGTGCATTTGTCTGAGAGAAATAATCTGTACTTATCTGTCTATACTTTTTTAAGGAATATATTATAACCTTTCGAGACTGGCTGAATGACGAAAGTCAATGCCACAAAAAAAAAAAAAAGCTCTAGTAGGTATCGTCTTGTATTCTTTTCTTTTCTTTCTCCCCAATTTGATTTTAGTTTGTATACTAGTGGAAATGTCTAAAGGACCACTCCCACATCTCTTCCGATTCTGAGCAACGCGGTCTAGTTCATTTTGGGTACCTCAAACACTCTACATCAGCCGATGTATTACAATAGCTTGCTATCATTGAATGTTAAAGACGTAACTAGGCCAATACAAATTCTCTTTCTTTTAAAATTATTATCTTATTAAAAGAAAAAAAGGTTTGTAAAGTAAAAAAAAGTTTGTAAACTTTTTTCTATCCTGGCTTTACCACAATAAACACAACAACAAAATCTCTTACAAAGTCTTTATTATCTTACATGAAAATATAAATTTACTAGTAGAATAAAATAGTGATAATGCAGAGAGAAGTTTACGTATATAAACTATCTAAATAGTATCACTAAATCTACTACTTACCACTTTTCACAAAATAAAAAATATTAAAACAGCATTTCTGTTACAGGTTTACAAACAACAATATCGAAAATTCCGTGTACTTTATTCAATATCGAAATTCTCTACATACATCGTAGTAACTGTTTATCAGACATCACATCAGTAGCTTGTAGGTGCTTTTTTTTTCAGGATGTCGTCGGCTGTAAAATTTATCTTAAGACCTGTCTGTGCAGCAGATATAAAGTTAAAAACCAATATGTTTGAGAGGAAGAATGTGGCTAGCCTAGAGACCTACAGAAATTATGAATGATACGTGTGTAACAATATAATATTCAATAAGTTTCATGTTCAGTTAAGATATAAAACTAATCATTTATATTATCTTTAAAAATTAGTACTACTTTCTAAAAAAATAAGTACCGAATATAAAAATTATATTTATTTATTAATTTGTTGAATACAAAGGGGCGCAGCGTGAGAAAGTAAGTAAGATATGCAATAAAATCTGATAATGTCAATGCGCAGAATTTTAGTCTAGTTTTATTTTCCCGTTTTTGTTCTGTCCAGAGAAAACATTTACCATAGGATCTTTAGAAGTTGCTGTTGATCCCCTATTCACTAACAATACAATTTTAATATCAAGGAGTTACATAGGCCCTGAAGAAAAAAAAAAAAAAACACAACTTTTTCAAATAATTCTATTTTAAAAACCAAAAATCTATTTTTTGTTAAATTTACACAAAGAAAAGTTTAGCATTTGAATAACATTTAAAAAAATTTTTAGCTAAAAATATTAAATATTGTTGATTTTTTTCATACAGTTTTCCTTGTCCAGCCTTTTTTGTGGTTTGCAGAATATTTCGCTGCATGTTCATCTCAATTAAAAAATTCAATCGGTTATCAGCAAAAGTGTTTGTGCGACTTAACAAAAAGTAGATCCGACTTATTACACAATATTTTAAATGAAAAATTTTCAAAACCATAAATAAATTTCATAACAGCAATGATAATACCAACACCAACAAATTTATAACTACTCAACTGCTCTCAATCGACAGCCCACCGGTTTTCCATCAAAAGAGCTAGTTTTTTCATTCTTTAAATGGTATCAAATTTAAATAATATCTCTTAGCCATTGTAAATACTGGTAATCCAAACAACATCTTATTATCTTCAAGAATTTTTAATAACCGAAAAATAATACATTTAAGACAGCAAAAAATTATTAAGGAGAGAAGCCGCATGGATTGAAATTGACTAGAATTCAATTAGAAACTCAATTAGAAAATAAATAAGAAAAGACATCAGGGACAACACTACCGAAAAAATCGAAAATATAGTAGAAAAAAATAAGAGCATGAAAGTATTGAAAACTCTAAATAGCAAAGGCAGACCACAAATACACTAGATAAAAGACAAAATGGAATCACTATAAACGACAAAAACCAAATAATAGATATTGTTAAAGATTACTATACAGAATTATTTTCCTCTATCGTAGCAAATTCCGAAAGCGACGATATGGAACAAAGAATACTAAATGTAGGATCTGAAACACTACCAGAAATTAGTAACGAGGAAGTTGAAAATGCCTTAAAACAGATGAAAAATAAAATAGCTCCTGCAGACAACGGAATAACAAAAGAGATGATTACAGCTGAAGGTGAAATTACTTTGGATGCAGTTCAAGTCATAATGAGGAGGACGACTGGAGAACTAAGATGGAAGATTGGTTGTTGAAAATCGAAAGATTAGACAGAACGCACAATCCAACTACACATACACACACACTGGTCTACACGATCGACGAGGTCTCTTACAAAGCGTTGATGGCATATTTTAGGCTTGGTGAGGCATCCTTCAAAACCATCAGAGGCCTTGATAGTCAAATGGCACTCGATATGAGAAGGTTTGATGTGACTTTGATATAAGAAACCAAGGTTTATAAAAACCAAATAAGAGAAGCATTGGTGGAAAACTTGTATATAGCTGATCTGCCAAAGTCCCGAGGACCTGGATATTAGTCAAAGGACATACCAAAATACTGCCGTTGATGAATCTTTGTTTCTTTGTTTAGTCTGTTCCATATATTTAACGATAGGCAAGGTGAAGATCATACAGGAAATTATTTTATCTCTTTATATTTTGATATTTGTCTAGTTATGATAAACATATTAATCTATATTTCTGTTTATATATTTCTATTATTTTACTTTGGGTAATTGTTTTTGATTTAGATACAATTAAAAGCCTCATCCAGCACTTTATGTATGACAACATGGTTTGTTGCATACATTCATGGTGTTTTAGTTTTCCTAGGATACATATATCCTAAGGAGATTTTGGGCCAGATTATATGAATCTGTGTCACTTTTTGGTCTTTTAGAGACAATTAATATATCGTAGGTATATATATTTTTTGATGATGTGTTTTTTCTTATTTCTTTTGAAGTTAAAATAATTCTATGCAATCTACTTTTAGAAATCTGGTGTAGAATTATGGCGCTTTGAAGTTTGATTGTAGTATATCTACTTTCACTTATTTTCTTCTATCTTTTGTAAACTATATGTATGCAGTACTTTATTTTTTTGTGTAGATCCCTGGTTTATATTTAGTGAGAATAACATTTCTTATGTATCATTATCTTATTTTCATTATTAACTTACTCTTAGTCTTCTATGACTTGTTTTCATATCAAGGAAAGTTTATATGTATTTTCGAGTTGTTTATGAATAATTACATTTGCATATCAATGTCTACATGTTTTTACTTATCTTATAATTTTGATATTATTGTTACCTTACTTTAGATTCTGAGTACTAATTTTTTTTGTGATTCATTCATTAGCAATGTTCATTACCTATTAATTTCTGTGAGATATGATCTCTATATTATATTTACCTGACTTTGCTTATTTGCCTTTATTTTTATATACTTACCTGATTTGACTTATTAACTAGACTTCATACTATGTGTATACAGTCTGTCCCAAACCCTTCTTTCAGTGCGTCACTAATTTTGACGTCATATAGGATTTTAAGAATGTCGAGAATTATTGCATGACATTTTAGTTAAATTTGACAGTTGCAGGATCGAGGATCGTAATCTCTCTTTTTCTAATTGAAAATAATTTAATAATTTTAATATTAGTCTTTGTTATTTCTCGATATATCTCGGCATATTTAAAATATTTTTATGACAATAAATATAAAATTAAATTTTCACTATAAAATGTCTGATAATACTAACCTGGAATGACAATTATCATTTTATCAGTTGTTATTGTGAAAGTACTACTGTCACGATCGAGACAATCTGCGTCAAATTATATTTATGCGCATCATTGATTGGATATCTATTTAGCGTATTCTAAACTCCAACCAATTATACATCCGTAAGTAGAATTAGCTTTACGATAAATAATTTTTTATGTTCTATGTATAACAATCACAGACTCACGTTTTTTTCTGTCACTTCTAGCTTAATGTGTTAGAGAGAATTCGATCAACTATGACGCACTGAAAGAAGGGTTTGGGACGAACTATAGTATGCTATCCTTGTAAAGGAAGTCGTTGTACTTCCGAAGAAGAATTTCTTATGACAAAATTCTTCAACAATGTATATCTGAATATATCAGATGCATTGCGCCTTTATTATTATTATTATTATTATTTTTTGTTATTGTGGGCCTGAGCTCTGATGCAGATGTACATTCGTACCACTGAATCTTCCTTAATGGTGGGTTATCTCCAGGGTATGGCGTCGGAGGGTTCATGGCACATAGGGCAGTGGCGGATCCAGAAAGTTTTGTCGGGGGGTGTCATGGGTCTTGAGGGTGATTTTGATATAGGATCTAGATTTTTGCACCTTTTAGTGGCTGATCCCCAGAAATTTTTGTCAGGGGGGGGGGTCATGGTTCTTGAGGGTGATTTTGATACAGGATTTAGATTTTTGTACCTTTATCAGATTGATATGAGTTGTGCTACATGTAAGGGAACCATTTTCCAATAATTATTTTAAGCATTATATTAAACCAATGAGAAATTATTAAAACGCAAATACCTTACGGGTGCAAAGAAGGGTACAACATTAAGGGGTCTTTAACTTAAACCAAAAATAAATAAATTTAAACCCACATACTCTATGACAGTAAAATCAAGTGTACAAGACTATTAAACCAAAGGAAAATTATTAAAATATAAATACTGAAAAATCAAGGACTGTCAATTTAAAATAGGTATTTTAAAGATAATTAGTTTAAACCCACCTATCCCAAGGCTACAAAATTAAGAACAATCCAAGGATAAATAAGTATAAACCAAAGTTAAGTAATTTAAATGCAATAACTCAATGTAAGTATAAACATTATTGAATCTATTAAACGTTCCTAATAAACTGTATCTTATTTTTGGATATCCGATATCAATTTGTAAAAACATTTATTTATTCCTTATTGCTATATGGAGTGGAAACATAGACTCTCGGAATTACAAGTTTGAGGCGTATAGAAACTTTTGAAATGTGTGTTTTTCGAAGGATGCTGAAAATTTCGTGGACAGACCACGTGACCAACAACGTGGTGCTGAGAAGAATGAGGACTGAGAGAAAACTTCTAAATATGATAAACGACAGAAAAACGAGTTATCTAGGACATATTTACAGAGGAGAAAAATATAACTTTCTACGATTCATAATGGAAGGCAAAGTAGAAGGAAAAGAGGTCCAGGAAGAACAAAATGCTCCTGGCTGAAGAATGTAACAGCCTGGACATGCATGAACACACACTCGATACTAAGAACAGCTCAAGATAGAGAGCAATTTGCTGTAATTATCGCCACCCTTCCGTAATGTAGAAGGAACCTTAAGAAGAAGTGTAAACACCATTTTATTTAAATTAATTTATTCAACAAAAAACATAATATAATTTAAAAATAGTTATTTCTATAAGGCATATTAGGCTACAAGTGAGTGAAATATTTTTTTACTCAGTATTGAAATTTTTCTCACGAATTGCCAGCAACAACCGGCAACGAGTGGTAAATAAAAGTTCACTGATCAAAAATACTATAAGAATAAGATAAGTAATTATTATATAATTTTATAAAATGTATTCTTTTGCATCAACATCTAGAGAAATTTCAAGATGCACATTGATGAGTGCTAAACCAGAAAGTAACCTCTCCTCCGAAGTTCTATTTCTAAGTCTTTAGACGCTTAAGCGTAGAAAACTACGCTCTGCTGTTGCTGCACTGACTGCCAGTGTAATTAATATTTGCAGAAATATTCTGATATTTGGATACATATAAATAAGCAGTTTTCTAAACTTCTAAAATATAATCAGGAAGTTTTTCATTATTTTGCACGACTCTTTTCCACTTTTGAATTCACAGTGAAAACTCTACTGTGCAATATGTAGTAGATGGTCCAATAATATCCTGGAAGGTGTCAACAATTTTCTTAATACAATTTTATCCTCTGGTGTGTTATCAGTTTTAGGTCAAACAACTCCATAATTAAATAGATTCATAACTTTCGGTGAAAGTCGTTCTTCTAAATCAGTTAGCAGGTTGGTTTTGACGACAGGTTTGACCAGAAACTATACGAGGCATCTTCAATTGACTGTCTAGTTGTTCAGCTATTTCCTTTACTTCATAGTAAAGTTTGCTAAAAACAGATTCAGCATTTGCTCTTTTATTTTGAAGAATGCATTTAGTGTCCTCTATGACCTCAGTAGCCTTCTTTAAATCTAATTTTGGTGACTGAAGAAGAAGATTAAATGATACAGTTGTACCTAAAACATCTCTAAGACAAACTACTGAAATAAGAAATTCTGGGCTCCTAATAGTTTGCATAAATGAAAATGCATCACCTGACATTTTGTTGTCCTTCCACGTAGAAGTTGTTTCAAGAGCGTTGTATATTTTGATGATTGATTCGCCATGGAACTGAAGATGACCTTCATGCCTTTCAACCCAAAGAGTTTCACAAATACCTTATTTTGTATTCACATACAAATATACTCTAGTTCCTTTATTTGTATTCACTAATGTATCAGACAAAGCTAATCCAACAACACTATTCACTTTGATATTTAATATAGATAAATTATAAAATGTAGCCCACAGTCTCAACAATTATAGTACATATTCAAATTACAAACAACCAGTTCGTAGCCAAAACTGAAAATAAGACATACCTAATACAAAATAAAAATGTGCTGATTTCGTGCAAAAAGTCATGTCATGTATCTTGAATGAGCAATAATCTGTGGGTGGTAATTATATCTTATCGATAATCGAACGATTCTCTGGAACTTAAATGACGAATTAACAAATTTTGAAAATCGCGTAACTCTAAATTCGCGGAAGTCGGGGCCGCGTTAGTATAGGTATTACTGTATTCAGAATTGTTGATTTTTCAAAAGAGAAATGTACAAAGGCTTCCGTATAATTCTGACTTACCACTAGAATAAATGAGTTTCAATCATTTCAACTCTTAACTTCCTGCTTATATGGTTGATGGGTTTTAAATTATTTTTTTATGATTTTTTGATTGATATTTAATCTTGTTTGGAGGGGGGGGTCATGACCCCCGTGACCCCCCCTTGGATCCACCACTGACATAGGGCTGTCGTCTCCGAGGAGCGCTGTCGTGGTTTAACCATGTGCTATGGGCTACTGCGTTCATACCAACATGGTTTCAATTGATCCTTTAGTAGGGTCCATGTACAGTCCCCGAGTCTGCAGATACCCGATTAATTAAAATTATTTTTTTCCTTCATTTTTAGTCTGATGAATACTAAAATTCATTGGGTAATATGCTACACCATCTTACTTTATAATAGTACCTTATTTAATTTCAGTTTAATGAATACTGTAATTCATTGAGTAATTTTTTATTTTTCCAGAGATATTCTCTGTAGTAATTTATTAATGAAAAATTATTAATTTCAGTGTGATGAATACTACAATTCATTGGCTATTTTTTTTTTATTTTCCCCAGATTAACACCTGAAAATTATTTTGTTATGATATATTTTTTTTAAATATAACAAATTTTAGTCTGACGGATACTATAATTCGTTGGGAAGTATTCAGTTTCCCTGAGTAATACTCAAAAATTTTTATGATCAATATTTTTTTATTATATTCATTAACTTGATTGCTTAATTATAAGTATTTATTTTTAATTTGTTCCTACAGATTACTACTGCATATACTTATTCCTAGGTAGAACATTGTGTTCTTGTTTTCTTTGAGAACAATTTTTCAGTTGTGTTCGAAATTTTACTGATGGGTGGCAGGAGTGTGTAACGTTATAAACGTCACATCTTTATTAATTGATATTTAAATAATTATTTTATTTTAATTTCTTTATTAATTTATTAATTCCTTTACCTTCAGTTTCTTTTTTTACTATTTTTTCTTCAAAAAGTAGTTGGCGCCCTCTGTATTTCTTTTCTTTCTCTTTCTGTTCCGTAGAATAAATATTCGCCTTCTCTCTCTGTCCGGTAGATTAAATATTCTATTCTATAGGTAAAAGAAATAAAATAAGACTTACTCACAATCAATTTAATTTTACTACCAAAACGACTGGTTTCGCTTTCCACACTTTGCAAAGCTGCTTCAGGTCAAACGGTACAAAGTAAATTAAATGCTGAAATTATAAAAAGCCCATATTAGGGTGCTGTCTTACAAAGATAAAGATAAAAAATTACAGTAATTATGCCAATATTACATGTCTGTGTTTATTAATATGAATAAAATTGATTAAGCAGACAAAGTAAAACCCACAAATTGGTAAGAGATAATCCATTGAATTGTAATAAATTAGTAAAAAACAAAATACTACTTAGATGCCCGTACAAGAATTATTAGTTAATGATTCGGGAAACATAGTTCAAACTATCCTGTATTGCTGATGATGGGTGATCTTCGGTTTTTATTGTGACTGTTTGATAATTAGCGGGAAAGTTTCTTGAAGGGAGAGATGTTAACAAATGAAATAGGAATAAGGTATATGTGATTGTTTGTTAAATGAAAGTGATGTTTTATATTATTTAAATTATTAAAAGTTATTTATATTTATTCAAGAGATATATTTTATATATGTGTGTTAATTTAATGAAATTTTTACAATAAAAGGACAGTTGTATGACAGTGAATAAAATTAGATGTACAATTTTGTGGGTGTGCAGTTTCTGTAACTTGTAATTATTAAATTTTTGATAAAGTGAATTTGATTTCTGTTTTTGCAGAAAATTGTGATGTCAGATATGTTAAAATTCTTCTTCTTCAAGTGCCATCTTCGTTCCGAAGGTTGGCGATCATCAGGGCTATACGTATTTTCGAAACTGCTGACCGAAACAATTCGTTGCTGCTACAGCTATACCATTCCCGTAGATTCTTCAGCCAGGAGTTTCGTCTTCTTCCTATGGACCTTTTTCCTGCTATTTTCCCTTGCATAATTATTCGAAGCAGTTCATATCTTTCGCCTCTTGTAATGTGTCCCAAGTATTGCAGTTTTCGTTTTTTGATCGTAAATATGACTTCCTTTTCTTTATTCATTCTTCTCAAGACCTCGACATTTGTGACTCTCTCGGTCCATGATATTCTCAGGATTCTGCGATACATCCACAGTTCAAATGCCTCTAATTTTTTGGTATCAATCTTTTTCAACGTCCATGACTCCATTCCGTAGAACAGCACAGAAAGTACGTAACATCTCATCAGGCGAAGTTTCATTTCAAGGCTCAAATCTCTTCCGCAGAACACTCTCTTCATTTTAGTGAATATGGATCTGGCTTTTTCTACTCTTATTTTGATTTCTGCCGAGCTATCGTTGTCTTCATTTATAAAAGTGCCTAAATATTTGTATTTGCTAACTCGATCGATAATTTCATTGTGTAAATATAAATTTTGAACATTTTGTGTTGTGTTTTTGTGTTGTCGTCGGCAAATCTCAGATTGTTTAATCTAACACCATTTATTTTAATACCTACGGATTGCTCAGAGAGTGTTCTATTCATTACGTCTTCGGAATAGAGATTAAACAGGGTTGGTGACAGTATACACCCTTGTCTCACACCTCGCTTTATTTCAATTTCTTCAGTGGTATTATTCTCTACTCTCTATGTTAAAATTATTAAAACTAAAACAATTAAGGACACTTATTCTCATGGTTTAATTCCTAGTTAAAGACAAGACGAACTCACACTTGAGATACTGAGCTAGGCGAAGCATATACGATAAGCTCCCATGGTTGATTGAGTTATTATTTTTATAATAGTATTTCAATTCTCATTGACAGTCTTATCGTTACAATATATCTTTATGGAGTTTCTTTAACCATACTATATTTAATATAAAATTGGTGTTTCTTGGGTTTAGGTTCAATAAGTAATATTATATTTGGAACTAGATTTAATTGTCCATTGAAATAAACGGTTCGGCAGGAAACTCTTCTTGCTTTTGTCAAGATTCTAAAATGTACAAGTTAAGGAACAAAAAGTTATTGTAAAATACGTTAAAACCTTATTAATAAATTGACAGAAATATCAATTTTTATTTCTTCTTCAAACATCTTCCCTTCCCAGATTTTGATTTTTATTTCACTTTGCTTATTCATAGTCCAGGTCTCACACGCATACACTGCCACTGGCCGAATAATTGTTTCATATTATATTCGAATTTTTGCTGCCCTACATACGTTTTTTGCTTTTAGAATATTGTTTAATGATCCCATTACTCTACTTCCTTTTAATAGTCTCTTTTCTATTTATTTTTCTTCTTCCCCTTTATTCGTTATTGTTGCACCCAAATACTCGAACTGGTTGCCATTTTCAAATTTTGTAATCCTTTTCTCTCGTTTTAAGTGTGACGAATTCATTGCGTTCTGTTATCTCACCACGTATTTTCATATACTTTGTTTTCGCTTAATTTATATACAACCCACATTTTCTTGTTTTATCTTCAAAGTTCTTAAACATATGGTCAAGTTCTTTTTTATTCTTAGTTATTTTTATTCTTAGATCTTGTGCAAGATCTTACTTTCTCTCTATGACCTCTCTACTGTTTGTACTTGTTAGCGACATTTTCAATAATTTTATTAACTTTTGTGTTATTTTTAAATTTTGTAGAGCTTTATACAACTTTTCCCGATCGATAGAGTCATATGCCTGTTTAAAATCAATGACGAGCATGTGGAGTCCTAAGTTTTGTTCGTAAATGTTTTTTTGTATCAATTTTAAAGTAAATATTTCATCCACTGTCGATCTTCCTGCTCTAAAACTTTCTTGGTATTCACCTACTATGCCATTCTCGTATTTTTTTAATATATTACGTGTGATCTTTGCTAATATTTTGTACACATCCAGTAGCGCTATCCCTCTGTAATTTTCACAAAGGATTCTGTCATCTTTCTTGGATGAATAAACTATCTAATCGCAAATTAGTTTTTTTTTTATAAAATTATATTAATTATGTTTAAAAACACTTTTTTGTTTAAAACCAATAGTGGGCCAGCTTGAGACAAATCCAAAGCAACTAAAATTCTTTAAAAGAACCGTTATATATATATATATATATATATATATATATATATATATATATATATATACATACATACAAATGACATATATAGATAAACTTCAACAAATCGAGTTAAATCAGTATTCTCAACAAATTAAGAATTGGTAGTAGCACACATCTAACGTCACTTTTATTAACATGCGATATGTCCTCAACTGCGTAAAACAAAAATGTATTTTTACTTTTAGCGTTATGACGCAAAAATGTGACTTTAAAGTCGTTGTCCTTTACTTCAATAATTTTTGCTACATAAAAACTGATTTTATATTACGAAATTCCATCAGCACTTAAGAATTAATCTCAGACAAATCTTGATAACGACCAAACTCAAAATATGTGAATGATTCGACATCTGAGGAATCAGACACAAATAAATCAGTGTCAGCGTCAGTGGATAATGATGATAGTGTAACAGCTGAAATACACTCTGTTAATTTTCCTTTGGAGCTATTAGAGAGCAATTGCCTTCTTTCTTTTTTTCTCATGATGCTTTTCCCCGATTTTTAACTTCTCGGGCGTATCAGTTAAAATTTTGCTTCGGCCTTTTCCTCTCATTTTAAGATTTTTTCAGGTTTCTGCTTTAATATAACCAAACAATTGTTCTGGACTTTTGAAGAGGTAATGTTTCTCGTCAGTTTCGACAATTTCTTTAATATTTTGTTCAATGGCTAATCAAAAAGTCACTCTCATTGAAGACGTATTGATTAAAAAGCATTCCGAATTTTTTGAAATCTGCCTCTATGTTACTGGGGGTCATAGATTTATTAAACGCATACCCGACACATTTCGCGATTTGAAAAATTGTTATTGGCTTTCCTGGATTGCTCATCATCCATGAGTCCTTAGCACTGTTATAATATGTTTTATTAAATAGAGCATAAACAGTCACATCCAGTGACTGCAATTTGTTGGAACAATGTGGTGGTAAAGTGAGCATGGTAATTTAGTGTCTCAATGGAGAAGTGGTTTTCATTATTATTCAAGATCAGTATTCAAAACTACCTCTTAATTTCGAAAAAAATGCATTCACATTACAACAATTATATGATGTAGCCTCGGATAAACTGCAACCTATCCTTGGTAGATACTGAGATCGAGATATCTTTTTCTAAAACGATGAAGCCAGTCAAGTCCAGCAGACTTTATTTCTTTCCATTTCTGAGACATGTGAATTTTGTTATACAGACAGGGTTCATAAGTAAGTTGCCTCACGTCTTTTTTAGACTTTCCGTAACACATTTTCGTGCATGGCATTACGTAATTCTTAAGCAATATTTCATATTCATAAGTTAATATCCTTCGAGTATCCTAGTGGCATTTACATAATAATACGTATAATACGTCGATGGGAGCTTCTTTAGCTTTCTTTATGTATCGCACTAATGTTTGATGTTTATTGCAATTTCTCTCGGCTGCTACTCTGAGGCTAAAGTTATGTTTAAATACATCATCTAGAACACTTTTCATAGCTTCTGTGGTAAACAATCCTTAGTTAGATTTTCTTTCTCGCGAGGCATCTGTAACAAGAGTATGCAGATTAAATTACAACATTGTGGGCTACCTTGAGCTGCATTCCATGGTGGCCCAAAATATCACAAAGCAAAACAACACCAATCGGCAGAAGAAGTATCGGACGACCGCGCAAAATAGGGAGTTACAACCTTCCATAGACCTATTAATTCGCCAATGAACAAGCAGAATTACTTATAAAGAGGAAGAAGAAGAAGAAAGTTATTTTAAAACCCAGATGGAGCTATGAAATTTAGTTATGGGGAACAGCAGCTAGATCTAGTATTGACATTCTTAAAAGATTCCAATCGAAAGTCCTCCGAATGATAACTAATGCTCCACGATACGTTCTAAGCAAGACGATTGTACGAAACCTCAAAATGACAACTGTCAACGAAGTCACTAAACTCCTGCCAACAATATGCTCAGAGACTAACAGACTACCCCAATAATCTAACCCAAAATTTAATGACACAACAAATCGGACGAAGGCTCAAAACGAAAGACTCCAGTCCATCTGTTAACTATAAACTAGTTAATAGATGGGCTGGAAGCCCAATAGAATCTAGAATGCCTAGCAGTGGCGCACCCAAAATTTGTCTGAGTTGGGGGGGTTTTGAAATTTTTTTATGCAACCTCCATTGAGTCCCTAAAATTTGGGTTTTAGTTTAGTTTAAAGTACTAAAGATAGCAGTGCCAAAGATTCAGGTATCTATTATCCTGCCTACCACCTAAAAATACCCTCTCTTACGCTGTTGACTGTCGCACGTACCGTACTCTGAAAATGGGGTGACCGCTGTAAGGCTGAAGACATTTTTGGAACACTCCCTTCTAGATCTTATCTATTGTTCTAAAGCTATTTTTTTGTGGCATTTTAAAGTAACTACTATTTCAATGGGAATAGACCACAATTGAAGGTTAAAATAAGTTTATTGACGTTTGACGTTTATCCAACTTGTAAATTCAATACATTTTGGAGACGGCTATCGCCGTATTCTCGTTTTCCTCCGCCAATCCTCCTGGTTCAAGGCAAGCTCCTCCTCCAAACCTCTCGATTCTATCGCTCTTCTAATTCCTTCATTCCATGAGCGTCGATGTCTACCTTTTTTTATTTTTTCAGAGGGCTTCGATTTGTGAAGTTTTTAAGGCCAGCGTTCGTCAGGCATTCTCAATAGGTGTCCAAACCAGTTTGAACCTCTTCTTTCTACTCTGTCAATGACCGTTTCTCTAGCAATAATGTTATTTCTTATAGATTCGTTGGTCTTCCTTTCCTGCCTTGACGTTCTAGCACTTTTCTCAAATGATCCATTTCAACTGCCAACAATCTTCTCTTCAGGTCTCCATTAATTGTCCATACTTCAGAGCCATAACAAAGAACTGATTCAACCATGGTTTGCCCTATTATTTTTTTGTTCCTTTTGGAAATGTTGCGATCCCACCATAAGGAGTTCAGGCATCCTATATTTTTACGTCCCTCATTACTTCGGTGTTTAATTTCGGTTTCTCCCAAGCCATTCTTAGCAATGAATGCACCTAAATATTTAAATTTGTTCACTCGTTTGATTTCCACGTCCTCGTCTATCAACACTTCAAACCTTTCATCTGAATTAATAACAATATTCTGTTTTCTTCATGCTGACTTGTAACCCCCATTTTACATATTCTCTGTACTTTATCATAAATTTTAGATCATAAGAATCTTGAGCTAGGACGACTTGGTCATCCGCAAAGTTCAGGGAGAACAGTACGTCATTTCCTATGGGGATTCACATTCCCTGGCAGTGATTTTTCCATACTGCATCCTTGTTTTAGTCCTTTAGTTACTTTTATTGGCTCTGATAGTCTATTTTCAATTTTTAGGTAATTAGTGTTATCTCGGTATACTTCTGTGATTATTCCTAAAAGGTATGGACTAATGTCGAGTTGTTGTAAAGCTTGCCATAATTTAAGTCTTGAAACTGTATCATACGTCGTCGTTTCTACGCTTTTTATAGGTCGATGAAGGCTAGATGTACTTCGGTACCAACCGCTACTCTTTTTTCTATTAATTGTTGGAGTATAAACAAGTTATCAGTGCAAGATCAAAGATTCAAACGTCAATAAACTTATTTTTTTTTTACTAAAGACACAGAAGTGTACTTACATTAAAATCTGGTCAGTAAGACCAATTATCAATTTGTTTCTAACTTAAATTACTAATGAAATCTTAAAATTAGGTGTCTACTCACTAGTATCTTTCCTATTATTTCTAATCACTAGCATTAAATTTAGCATGCATACTCGCACAACACTTTACTCTGCTTTTCACTCACTCATTATACCAGTTCAAAAGGCTTTGTTCTTTTGAGCCTTCTTTCTAGGTTCATATTGTCGAGGAGCTGGATAGCCTCGACGTTTACATGATGATGGAGTCGTTGGAGTCGTCTTGAGGTCCCGGTGAAGGTCGTTGTTCCTAACATACCAAGGCGCATCTACGATGTTCCTCAGTACTTTATTCTGGAATATCTGGATTACTTTGATGTTACTAGGCTTGGCACAGCCCCAGAGTTGGCAGCCATAGGTCCATACTGGTCTCAGTATTTGTTTATAGATTAGTAGTTTATTATTTATGGATAGAGAGGAATGTCTTCCCATTAACCAATACATTTTCTTGTAGCGGATGCCTAGTTCTTTTCTATATAATATTTTTATATAAATAATAAACTTATTTTAACCTTGAATTGCGGCTTATTCCCATTAAAATAGTAATTAGATCTTATCAGTGTTGTTGGCCCGGTGGGTGTTTTTCTTCTTTTCTTCTTTTTAATGACTGCTCGGATATAATTGTGAACACTATTCCATCCCTCCGTACTTCCCGTCATCTTCACGATCATCTCTCTTACAGTCAGAGGGTTCATACCTATTTCTTTATACATTCTGTTTCTCTCCACTATACATCTATTACACTCCAGCAGTGTGTGAGTAACAATGTCGGAATATTCGCAGTATAGGTATTTATCTGTATTTGTCTTTCTGAACCTATGAAGATACGCCCTAAAACAGACAACTACTCAGTCGCGTAGGCTCGGGATCAGCATCTTGGTTCACTGGGCAACATCTTCCTGGTTGTTCCACTCTTCTTGTCATATTTCCATTGATTTTTTCCTTTCTTCTTTTTTTTATAGCTCTTGTCAAATGCTCTATCATAGAGATATATCATTTCCACTGCTAACACGTGCAGAGGAACACAACCCGTGATAGTCCACAAGGCCGCCGCATATACAGTTCTGTAGGCGCATGCTACTCGCAACAGATTCGTTCTGTCTACTTTTCTCATAAGCCTAATATTAGGTATCTATATCTAAATATTATGAAAAATATTATTAATTATTGTGTATTTATACAATAATTATTGTGTTCTACATATTTAAAGTGGTAATTTAATTATTCAATTAGCGTTTTGGATTTTTTGTATTGTGCCTGAAAGACAAGTTACATTTTCCTACTATTCTTTGTATATTTTTTACTTTATATGCCCTGGGGGGTGGTTTAACCCTCAAAAGCCCCATGGGTACGTCACAGATGCCTAGAAGCAGAAGCCCAACCAAACTCTAAGTAGACGCTCATAACGAGACGCCGACCTTCGCTCCCACCATAGAAGCGTACCTATTATCGATCGATAGGTAAAATAAATGCATTATTTTAAATGCGAGCGTCCGCTGCTAATGCTATGCTCTAGGCGAGAATACGATGCGATATGGTCTCCGTTATGAACGTACCATAAAAGACATCCGTGTCACTATTACAGTGCCAAGAACACACAGGAAATTGTCAATGGGTAATTTTCTACAAGACATTTTTCCTTAAATAATATTTATATTGTTAAATAATAAAGAATATTTATACAAATAATATCAAGGCGTCACTACTTTTGTATGACATTTTAACTTATAGTTCTTATGAAAAACAATAATTATTTACGAAACAATATTCTTATGCTGTTGTTGTTGATATGGAAAGATAAAACGTTTAAGATATTTATTTCTGTAATTTTAATATATGTATTTTATAACAATTATTTATAATCCAGTTCCAATGTCATTTATTTTATAATAATTTCGTTTTCTTCTAACCTCAAGCAAAACATTACTCTTTTGTATACCAAACTTTGTTCTTTCAATAAACTCTAACAAGAAGTACTGTGCTCTAGATAAAAGCCTAACTTTTTTATAGTAGGTTCACGGATTTTACCACGCTACGCAAGACAGAGATATATAAATGATAAAGGTTTTGGTATTTGGTATGCTCTTAATTAATTAGTTCCCGTTTACTAAAATTGTAGTTTATTCCCATTAAATATAGAAGATAATATAGAAATATCGCAATATAATAGTTTCAGTAACAAATCATTACCTATTTTGTTAATACATTTGGAGAACTTTTTTGATGTAATTATAATTAGACACAATGATTGTATCTTCTTACCAAAAATTGTTACGTATACCTTACCCTTACGTATGAATGCCATAATATATATTTTTTTTCAGTTTTAATGTGGTAAATACCAGCCGATGAAGTTCTGGTACATTAAAAGAATCATTTTATAATTGTAATGGGTACAACTTTTTTGCATTTTAAAGTACCCAAACGACAAGTGTATCTGCAAGTACGCGGTAGGTAAGTTGGTTTTACAAGGTGAGCCAACAACATATATTACAAATCGCTGTTTATTTAATCTCTATAAGTCTACTAAATAGTCATGAAATGTGAATTTTGTAGAAAACAAAGTAATCAAAACGATTTTATCTTTTAAATTGATATTTCCACAGTGTTCTATCTTAATGGAGTTTGCAAAGTTAATTAAGGCTTCATTTTTGTACTATCTGCCTTAAAATAATGGTCATTAGTATGTCATCATTGAGTTACTTTGTTTTCTTTTAGTTTAAGTGTTTGCTGAAAATACAGAACGCTAATGCTGTATTGTAATGGAGAGGATTAAAGTACTGCTTCTTTAGCTTTTGTTGGGAAGTGACAAAATACCTAATATATATATATATATATATATATATATATATATATATATATATATAGATATATATATATATATATATATATATATATATATATATATATATATATATATATATATATATATATATATATAGATAATTGTTCTTCTCTTATAGATAATGATAGATCTTATGTTTCACTTACATCCAATCCCACTTCTTCTCTGCAAAGGAAATGCAATACATTAATCGCATCCTTAGCCTCTTCCAATGAGATTGACCGTAACACAAAGAAAAAACTAACAACATATACTGGGAACATTGCAAAGTTTTATGCTTTGCCAAAAATCCACAAACCAACACTATCGGTTCGTCCCATAGTAGCTTCCATTGGAACACCCACTGAAAATATCTCAGCTTTTGTTACAGACATACTTACTAATGCATATAATTATGAAAGTCAATACTACATTAAAGATTCTTTTGAGATGGTAAATAAATATAATGGCTACATACTTCCATCAAATTATGTCCTCGTTAGCCTTGACGTTGTATCCTTATTCAGCAATGTTCATCTAGGAATATGTTTGACATCAATAGAGATCAACTGGGACCGTATTAGAGGTTGTTGTTCCATGTCTTACGACAGATTCATCAGCATCGTCGAATTTCTCTTTAACAACACTTACTTCTCATTTAATGATAAATTCTATCAACAAACTTTCGGTACCCCTATGGGAGCTAAGATTTCTCCTATCATTGCAACTTACGTTATGGATTATGTATTAGACTCAGTCATTCCTTTACTATCCTTTAATATTCCATTTATTAAAAAATATGTTGATGATATCATTTTGGCTATACCCAATGACAAGGTAGATGAACTATTAGACACTTTTAATGGTTATGACCCCTACATCCAGTTCACTATAGAGAGGGAAGATGGTAATTGGTCCGTCCCCTTTCTCGACATAAGGATGTTCAGGGAAACCAACAACATCAAAATAGATTGGTATCAAAAACCGACCCATTCTGGTAGATACCTTAACTACAACTCATACCATAATAATTCTACCAAAGTCAACTTAATCAAACAGATGAAAAATAGAGTAACAAAACTATCAGATCCTTCTTTTCATACAAAAAACCTACAAATCCTACAGAAACTTTTTATTTCAAACGCTTATCCAACACCATTAGTTAATAAGATTTTGTTTAATACTATCCATGACAAAGATATTTCACCTTCCTTCGCGACTAACAATGCTGATCCTGATGTCTTAAGTGGGAACCCAGTCTCGGATACTCCTATAAACAAATATTTTTCATTACCATATTTCAGAGATATCACTCCGGGGTTAACAAGGATTCTGAAAAGTGTTGAAAATAGCTTTGGCAATAATAATAACAACATTAAACTTAATGTGGCTTGTAGATCAGCCCTAACAATTAATAATCTTTATTCTAAGATAAAAGATAAGACTCCCATAGATAGGCTTAGTAATATTGTCTACAACATTCCATGTCTCTCTTGCAACAATTCCTACATCGGTCAAACATCTCAATTATTGAAATCACGTATTACACTACACAAAAGTGATTCCCGACTTCACCCTGACCGTTGTGCATTAGCCAAACATGTCCATTCCACTGGTCATCTCATGGACTATACTAACACCACAATTCTCCACCGTGAGAACAATAAATCTAAAAGAGAGTTCATTGAAATGTCTTATATTTTTCTTAACGATTTCTCCATTAATGTTAAGAGTGACATCAAGAATCTAAGCGATATATACCACCTGTTACTTCAATCAGATACCAAGAACAATACTATATCACAGATAACTAACTTGACTGATATATCCATTAACAACTAACATACCTTTATAATTAATTTTCATTAACAAAAATATATAACATTCCCTTGCTTTTCTTAGATACGTCTCAATAAGATTCAATAATACATGAACAATATAATATAATTAAATAAAGAAAATCAAAATAATATTTCCCTTTACTGGGATTTAAATTCATTCGTTTTTTTACCAATGAACCTTAACGACATAAAGATTCATACGACCTACTGAAGTTTTGCGTTCTGGCTTAAACAGAACCTCACTTTTAACTATCTAAAAATCAAAAATTTAGTTATTGCCGACAATTCAAAGAATTACCTCCTTTTAAATGTAGTTGCATTGGGTTTTTCGATTAACCTTGAAGCTCCCATGTTTTAATAGATAATATATGGTAGCTAATTATAATTTATTCTCTTTCAGCCCTGAAGAAGCCAAATTAATTCTCTTTGGCGAAAACGTTCGGCGAAACAATTGATACACATTAGAGTATTTCTTGCAGATTTCCCCAATATTTAAGAGTTTACTATTTAACTAATCTGCAAAGATTAAATTTCTTTTCTATATATATATATATATATATATATATATATATATATATATATATATATATATATTAATGTAAGTAGTAAGGTATTATTTAAATTTTTATAATATATAAAACTTTATTTTATATATTATATATATTTGTATATATATGTATATATATATATATATATATATATATATATATATATATATATATATATATATATATATCACGTTCGACGATGATTAGTTGTCGGAAAACGGAAAATAAAAAAAAAGGTACTCCCTGTATGTGTATATAAATTGTTTATCGGTTTATCGAGACAAAGTTATGCACAAAGTATTTAAGAATTAAATATTATATTTATAGTTCAAAGTTATGCAAAAAGTATTTAAGAATTAAATATTATATTTATATGAGGTTAAGTTAAGTTATGTTTGTTTTAATGATTAAGGAATTAGAGCTCGAAAATGTTAATGTGTAACCATTCAACTACTTCCGAAAGTTGGGAACCAATGTAGAACAAAAATACTAACAACTTTCTTTGGGAGTCAATTGTTAGGCCTCGTTTAGCTGTCTCTGAGGTGCGAGAACGTCTTATCTTAGAAGTAAATCCGAAAAATAAGTTAATTCAAAGTAAAAATTGCCTATGGCTTTATATAAAAAGATTTTTAAATGATACTCAAGGCTTCTGATGTTGTCTTCAAGTAGCTGGACAGGATGTAGTGGTTAGTTGCTAATGTAGCTGAATCTAGATACTTTCATGTTTGTATCTTCAGGTAGCCTTGAGTTCTGAATAGGAGCTGCAGTTATTATTGCATGGTCGACCATGTGCTGTGGAATTCTTCACCAAAAATTAGGCAAAAAAAACCTAGAATAATTAACTTTGTGTTAGCCACTGCGTATGTTTAAAAAATTTCCTTGCCATATGAAGATTGAAAATAATTACAATTTTAAATATCAAATGGCAGGGATAAAATGAATATAATTATTAATAAACAAATTATTTAAAATAAATAAAAGATACTTACTACATATGAGACGAATTATAATGTTAAAAGAAACATGTGCGAAGGAGATTATGTATATATAAAAAATGAAATTATCAAAAGACAGATATAAAAAAATTGATTAAATAGAAATATAATTACTCACCCCAGGAAAAGATTTAATATATAAATTAATTTTAAATCGAAGCATGCCTTTTTATAGATGAAGGATTTCCGTTTCCATTGAATTATCCCTACTTCTGCATTGAATTAAACCTGTCAGAAGTTGAGAGTTGTCAACTGACAAAATAAAGTTTGTCGACTAAAGTGAGGCATAGACATTTATATGTCTTCTATCATCTCATAAAACATAATAGTGTCTGAATAAAGAAATTATAACTAAAACAAATGATTATTGAAAAATAAAGATTAAATAGGATATTTAGTTCGTTGAAGAGTTAAATGGAGAATTGAGCGTCAACTATTTTTATAATAAAAATAGTAAATTATACTTAAATATATTAAAGATAAAGTTAATCGATGAATATTGAAATAAAATAAGTATTTGAAGAAAAATAACAAACATGTGACGTTAATAACGTTATAATCTCAAATATAAACAAACTTTTGCGGAAGTTGTTACTACATCTATCGGCAGCAGTGTGCCCATCTTATGTCAAACAAATTCCTTTAAGAAGTTTACAGTCATATATAAAAAAAACAACGTTTTTTATATTTATTACCTTAAGTAAAACAATGATTTACTTAAGGTAATACGACAAGGTAAGAATGAACATCAAATAAATGCAAATAATGAACAAACGGAAAATATTAGCGAAGGTCTATCCCATATTAAAATGTGACGACGATAGAGAAAAGTTTCAAACAATGGTTAGTAAAAGAAAATGACAATGAAAAACCAATTGGTATTTTTTGTGTAACTTAACACGTGAAAACGTATGATCAACATAAAACTATGAGATTAATGGTTTCTTCTTAGCTGAAGCAGTATGTCGAGAGGAACTAAATAAGCTTGAAGGTATGCGATAATAAAAAAATGGAATTCAGCATAATGTTACCTGAAGTAACGGCCTTATCTGAAATCAGAATATATGAATGCACTGTTTGTGAATGTGTTGTTCAGGGTAAACAGTTTCTAATTCTGTCTGCTTGTACCTCTTAGCAGACAAACAGATGCTTTTCTAACAGGAACACATTATAATGAATATTGTACTTTTTAATGGCTATATTTAGTTGGCGATTTTAATATATACGTATGGTAATGCATATGTGGATGATACTAATAAAAACAGAGATAACGAGAAATTATTTCTGTGTTAGGATCCTATAATTTGCTTCAGTATATGAAGAAATATACTTGATTTACAAACATCATTGACAACATTTTCTATAATTATAATATATTCGTGTAGGTATATGCCACACATGTAATTATCGTCATAGTCCGATTCATCCATTTCACTATCTTGACATTTAATATTTTTAACATGGGTTGACTTTTGTCTTTTTTGTAGCAGTTACCTTCTTCTCGTTTCTCTCTTTCCGCTTCAAATCAGATTCTTTGAGAACATTCTTTTTTGTAGAATTTTCCTTTTCATCAGTTTTCTCTTCAAATCAGGTTCTTTGAGAATCTTCTTCGTTGGTGTGGATGTCATGATTTCAGATTGTATTACTGTGGATGTCCTAGTTTTTTTTCTGATTTTGTTGTTTGGTAGTGGTAATAAATTTGAAAAAGTAACATTGGCTTTTGATTTATCAGGAATTAGATCTATTTCAAAATTTACTTTTGGAGCTGCATCTGGAGTGATGATGCCATTTTAATTCATCACCTGATCTTCTAGTTGCTTGGTATCATATGCTCTATGTTCTTCTGCTTCATCTTCTACAACTAGTAGAAGCTGTTGAGCAGACAAAGATCGTCATCTTTAAATTTATCTGGGTCGAAACGACAAATATTAGCAGATCTACAGTTAGCAATTTTTTCCATTGTAGCGAGTAGCAACTTGCATATAGAATTTGTTAGAAATCTCAGTTAACCGACAATTATTCTCTGATCTGGATGTACTCATTATTCACATTCTTTATTATAGACTCCCTTAAGAGGACTAAAAAATAAACAGTCAAGATGCTGTAGCCTATGGAAGGTATGCGGAAGCATGTATATGACGTGCATTGAATTAGCTTTACAAAATAAATATATCTCCAGTGAAATATGACTGGTGTGATTATCAAGTAGTAATATATGTATATATATTGAAATGATTTCAATATGTTAAAAAGGATACAACTTAAATGGATTTTTATATGAGTTTGTTGTTCATGAATTTCATGAAGCCATCACAATGTGGGTTCGACTCTGAAATAAAAGAGAGAAAAAGATTAGTAAATTGTTAAATAAATTAATTTTGACTTACCTGGTATAGTGTTAATAATTTCTGAATAGTATAGTTGCCTAGTGTATAGGTGAATCGTCTAAACCTTAAAAAGAACAAAAAAAGAAGAATTCTTAAAAAAATATTTAAACATAGAAATTTTTAAAACGTCAGAAAATAAACTGTCAAGCAAGTCTATGGGAGCTAAATTAATAGGGGTTTTGTTAAATAAGAAATTACAATGATGTGGAGATAAAAAGAATAAATTGTATTAGCATTGTAATAGAATAAGTTTTATATCTGAACATTTTTTTTATAAATTCCCAAATTAGATGTGATTAAAGTGATTATGAGAAATTAATGTGGATTGACAAATGTGTCAGAACAGGACAGTTTTATGGTTTAAAAAAAAATAGAAGACGAAGAGAAAAAAGAACGTTGGTTGCTGTTAGCAACGGATAATAGATTTTGGGGAGAGGCCGACAAGAATTTTTGAAAGGAGAGCCCTGAAATTGTGGAATAGATCGGGAGTGTTTTTTAACTCGTCTAATTAGAATTTTAGTTTTTCCACAGTTTCCACAGCAGAGATATCCAGAATTTGTTCCAGAGAGTAAGAGAAACAATTTAACTTATAAATCATTATTGGAGTACAGAAATGTCATTTAAATTGAGAAAATTAAAATTCATGAATTAACATAATTGCGATAGGCCTTAAAAAATTGAAATATTAATGTTAAAATTGAATTATTAATCATTAAATTAAAAATAGAATAGTACGTACCTTAACTTCCGAAGAGAGGATTGATATTCCAGTTTCACCAATTATTTTGTGAGTAGTTAGTTTTCTTTAAATAAATCAGAACTGTTTTAAAGTAAGGTTGGATAATAATTTTGGGGATCATTTGAAATTTTGATTATATTTGAATGCAAGTTAAAAGTCAGCGGAATAAAGTGTTCATTTTCTTTTCTTTATAGTTCATTTAAACACTTTATAAAATTGCAATATTTATTTAGTTTTTAGGTACTTGTATAGAGTCTCCACATTTTGTAATAAAATTTTATTGTCACGACTCTAAACCACATTAAGATTTATACGATTCCTATTTTTGTAAATTTTTAAAGGCAACCCAAGTTGCAGACGAATTTTATTGTTTATATTAAATTTGTTCAATATTAATAAATAACGTGCTTCATTTGGGTTAATTTATCAAAGGTCTAAAGTAAATTTTGGTTTAATTTCTTTTTGAACTCTACCAGGAGACTACAGAGTCGACGTCACACAGTGACAGATTGCTTAGAACACATAATTGAGCTAGCTGAGGTATATATTAAATTAAACAACGAACCACAGATTTTAAAAATTACAACATTTATTATAAATAAAAATAAAATTAATAAAATACAACTTTTTCAATATATATATATATATATATATATATATATATATATATATATATATCTATATATATATATATATATATATATATATATATATATATATATATATATATATATATATATATATATATATATATATATTTAGCAGATTTTCCGTTTAAGAAGGAGGACTACGATCAATTAGAAAATATACAATAAATACCATTAGCAACAAATCTACCCATTTAGGATATAAGGAATATACGGTGATCAGCTAATATGAAAAACTGATCAAAAATATAAACGCGATAGAAATTAAATTCATAGGTTTATAATCATTAAATATTTTTCAGTTGCATATTATTAAGGTAATTATCTAATTAGTTAGCTTCTTGAATAACCAAATGTTTCTGTGGTCATATACGGAAATAAAGACATCAATTTAAAGTTACATATAAAAAAAAACACCCTTGGTCAGTAATGTTCATAACTCACAGCAGGTTTTCAGATTACCTTATTACATAATGGTCTTTTCAAAGGGGGGAAATTTTTACCATAGGCGTAGGGTGTAGGTATATTTATATTTTTATTTATATTAATTTGTTTTAAATTAGTTTTTTTAAATCAAATCAGTTGTCACACTTATCAAATTTTTGTCTCTACGGCGATATTGACTTTTTGGTTTTGTTTTTCGATAGTTATTTATTTCAAAGACCTTCTTCAAACTAATTTAAATTTATTGATTTATAGCTGCCTGATTTATATTTTTACCGTTTAAGATTTTTTCAGTTTTGGATCGTCCTACCTATAAATCCGTTATCTTAAATTCGGTTGCCACTCGTATAAGATAATTCGGTAAGGCTAAACCTTTTTTGGTGGTACATTTGAGTTTTTTCTGAATATTTTTGAATAAATCTTTACTTGACATTGACGTTAGACTCGCTGAAACATCCCTATATCACAACACCTTATGTTCATATATTTTCTCCATTTCATTGCAATTTATTTATCTTTTTGCGTTATGTTTATCGGCCAGTCTACTATGTAGACGAAGTTAATAGTACTTGGCCATGTGAACTAAAGGAATTATAATAATAATTAGAGTATACGTTATATAAACACTTGTTCTCTAATTACTTTCATCCTTAAAAACGTGAATGCTTAGATATAGAGGACATTCGTAACTTCCTAAGGTAAAAAATAAATAATAAAAACGAATGCTCTATTCTGCTGACAGTTCTCTGTCAAAAAAAACTTGGGAGTAGTTATGAATTATTTGAAAATACAGCATATATTTTTTATAATATCTTAGAAATAATATCGTAACTAGAGAATGAATCAATTTAATGGAGAAAAAGTTGTAAACAAGGATATTATCGCATTATCACTTTAACAGGAGAAAAAAATACAACATGAAACTATGTCATTAACATGTCAATTCCAGAAAAATTCAAGGAAGAAAATGATATACAACAGAGGAAAGTATAGCAGTTTCGATGCCGTATGGGACAAACATATTGCATTTGTTGTTTTTTGTAGTCCAGTTTCTCTGCATTTGTGAGCCATAGCCCACCTTCATATAAATCTAAATATTTCTGAAATACTTGATTTTACACATTTGTATAGCTATAGTGTTGTACAGGCGACAAAGTGAAATTGTTCTATTTTTTAATATTCTTGTAATTATTTTTATTTTTGAGGACGATAGTGTTCTTTTGCAGCTTAGGTGATTATCATTTCTTATTAAAATGTAAATAGTACACCTTATTTTTAATCAATGATGAATGTGTAATCGTTACAAGTGCAAAAAGTAGAAAAAAGTATGCGTCATGTGATAATTTACAGAAGATTTATGGACAGGTGTTCAGAAATCTAAAACAGCAAAAGAGAAATTACAAAAATATATTCTTATTTTGTTTTATCCGTCATTTTAGTTCCCTTAATATATTTTTTTTATGAAATGTTCTATTTTGAAAGAATCGAAAATATTCCGTATCCAGAATCGAATATATATATATATATATATATATATATATATATATATATATATATATATATATATATATATATATATATATATATATATATATATATATATATATATATATATATATACAGGGTGGTCCTTAAGTAATTGTACAAACAAAAACCGTAGATTCTGCACTTTAAAATATTACGATTTAAGCCAACTTGCTTTAATAAAATGTTGATATTAAGAAAGATACAGGGTGTTAAAGTGGAAATTTAAAATTTTATTTTTCGCTATAACTTTTACGTTTGTAAATATTTTTGGACAAAAATTTACAGTTGGATGCTGTTGAGTAGGATAAATTATAATTTTATACTTACTTTAATGTAACTAATAGAGGGCGCCACATATGCCACATATGTGGCATAAATTTGCGCTTAACTTTTTAGCTCTTTAAGTTAGCTCTATTAGTGTTAAAAAATATTAAAGATACATTATTTTTACAAAGAAAAGGTATACTTGTTAGTAACCCGAGAATTCAACCGTTTTCGAGATAAATGCATTTTATAAGTCAGCTGCACAATAATTCTTAGTTTGATATTTGTGCGGTAAAGCACTGAATACCTGTAGATAAGCAAAATTCATAGTTTATTCTTATTAAAACAACTCAAAGATGATAATGTAACATCACAAAATGTTTTTTTATGGGTGCTAAATGTCTTATTGGAGAAAAGATATTTCATCTTATTCTTTAGGTGTTGTGTCCGTATTCAGAACGTTGGCCGTCATCATGTTTACAATTTCCCTTGGCTATCGCTTCTTAAATTTCTATAATGGCGTTGTATTACTTTTTTTCTATTGTTAAATGCTAAGCACCCAAAATATGTGGTTTATGCAAGATGGTACACCACCACATTCTAGAGAGAAGGCAGTTAGAACATACTAAAATACAACTTTTTTGAACGTTGGATTGGTCGTGGTAGTCATATTCCTTGGCAATGTGATGAGATATTGATATAATTATTTAATTTATAAAAAATCCGAAAAGAATACTTATTGTTTATTACGTAAATTGTTTACCCATTTTTATTAGGACAAATAGAAACTAGAGCACAGGTACTGAATAACACATATGTGTCCTATTTCATAATACTTTTGCTACAAATCTAACCTGAAAGACTCAGCATTTTTACAAATTCATCATCGTTGTCCTAATAACCGATATTGTTATAAATATAGTAAACACACAGGCAATTTAGTTCAGCATAATATTAGTTCGCTAGTAAATCCTAATAGTCCATTTGTTCGAGATGTAATTATAGTTACTCGTAAGCTGTAACGTAATCATATAAATAAGTAATGTCATCGATAGGTAATTCCGTGTGTATATAAGTAACCAATGAACGAGATAAATCACAGTTTAATATATTATTTAACTTCTGCGACAAATAAGATGTAGTTCCATAATATACCATAAGATTTGGATATGTATCCAAAATAATATATTCATTCATTATACATTATAGCCACCACGTAGCCCCGAATTTAATCCGCTTTATTTTTTTTTGTATGGGACGCATTAAAACAACGTGTCTATAAGAATCCCATATACATTCGCACCCAACTATGGGAAGAAATAAATACTGCAGCAGTTTCTTTAGAACCAATGATGCTATTTAATATGAGACGATCTTTTATGGAATATATTGACAAATGAATTAAAGAAAATGGAGGACATATCGAACACTTACTTTGACAAAAAGTTATGTTATTTAGTTTAACTATTTATTAATTTGGTTTGTAAACAAAATGTTTTGATTATGACTTTATTTTAACATAAAACGTAAAATGTTTGATGTAAAATCCTATTATTCTGTTATTTTGTCAAATCGTATTATTAATTATCCTGCTTATATATTTATTTTATTTAATCTTTCGGTAACTATTAACTTAAGTTAATGGTATTTTATACCAAAATTCAGAAGTATTAATGTTTTTGTCTATTTTTTGTACGTTGCCTGGAGTAATTGCCTTAGATCAGAATTATGCAGCTGATTTTTAAAATGCGATTATTTCGAAAACTGTTGAGTTTTGAAGTTATTAACAAGTATACCCTTTTTTTGTTAAAATAATTTGTCTTTAATATTTTTTATCCCAAATACAGGTAACTTAAAGAGCAAAAAAGTTAAGTGCAAATTTATACCACATATGTGGCATAAGTGGCGCCCTCTATCAGTTACATCAAAGTGTGCATTAAATTATAATTTCTCATATTTAACAGTACCCAATTGTAAATTTTTATACATAAATGTTTACAAACATGAAAGTTATAGCGAAAAATAAAATTTTAATTTTGCACTTTAACACCCTGTATCTTTCTTAATATCAACATTTTATTAAAGCAATTTGGCTTAAATCGTAATATTTTAAAGTGTAGAATCTACTGTTTCTTTTTGTACAATTACTTAAGGACCACCCTGTATATATATATATATATATATATATATATATATATATATATATATATATATATATATATATATATATATATATACACGTTGGAATTATTGGGTAAAGTGGTCTCTAATAAAAATCTTTCTTTTTTCTAAGATACTCAATATTTCGCTATTTATTTGATAGCTTCCTCTGGAGTAAACTGAAACAATTTGAACATTACAAAAAATGACGTACAAATACATTTAAAAACACTCACAGAAATTAATATATATATATATATATATATATATATATATATATATATATATATATATATATATATATATATATATTAATTTCTGTGAGTGTTTTTAAATGTATTTGTACGCCATTTGTTGTAGTGTTATATATATATATATATATATATATATATATATATATATATATATATATATATATATATATATAATAGAAGCAAAACGAAACCAAAATATTAGAGGGGAGCCACAAAAAAATAAATGGTAAATCTTAAAAGATGAGAAATAAGGCTTGTTTAGGCAAAAATAAACAAGAAAGGAACATAAAAATATAATACAAAGAAAAGTAATAATACAATTTGGAGAAATATGCTTACTATTATTAGGGACACTGTTATTGAATAACTTGGAAAAATCTTAGCAAAGAATTTTAAGAATAAAGGGACATGGTGGTAATTAAACGCAAAAATGAAGGAGACAAGAAAAGTATATAAAGAGTGGCAGAAAATAAATCGGATATAGATTTTCAAAACTAAGTCAAAGATATATAAAATAGCCAAACAGAAAGTAAAGATTTTATTCAGATTAAATGCATTTGAGGCGAAATTTATAACATACTAGTTCACGGAAAAATGTCAAAAAATGTTGAAAAAATTCTTTGACATTCCTTAAACGAAGAATTTTACAGAAAACTAGTTGAATCAACGGAAGCAGTAACAGCAATGGCCATCAAAATAATAAACGAAGAAAGTGCTCAAGTATTTCAAAAAATAAAGTAAGGCAAAACAGTTGGACCAGATGAATACCTGGTGACGTGTAACAGCTTTAAGATAGACTAGAACCAGATAGCTAACTGGTTTTGTTTGGCTAACTGATTTGTCCCACTGGAAATGGGATAACGACTAGAACTAATGATATTAGTATGTACTACACCTTTCACTTTTTCTTAAAATTTCTGTTCACTTTAGGTTTATTTCTGATCTTTTTATATGTAGATTTAGTAGAAATTATTATTATTTAAAAAGATTGCTAATTGTATCGAAATAATTTCGATCTACAATTTGGATGTAAAATAAAAATTTATACAGAAAAATTGTTATAATGTAGCCCCTATATATATATATATATATATATATATACATATATATATATATAAATATATATATATATATATATATATATATATATATATATATATATATATATATATATATATATATATATATATATAGTGAAGTTTTGGGAGACATTCGTTGGACTTTCTGAGTTTGAATTTGTATCAGCCCAAGTGTCTGATGAGGCTAGGATAGGCCGAAATGATCATAACACTTTATTGATACCGATTCGAGCACGAGAAGTTTAACGAATTTGTCCTCCTCGGCCATATATTTGGCCATTTAATTTAATATATATATATATATATATATATATATATATATATATATATATATATATATATATATATATAGAGGGGCTACATTATAACAATTTTTCTGTGCAAATTTTTATTTTGCAAGCAAAGTTGTAGATCGAAATTATTTCGATACAATAAGCAATCTTTTTAAATAATAATAATTTCTACTAAATCTACATATTAATATATATATATATATATATATATATATATATATATATAATACATTAATTACTATTTAACTGGGAATAAGCCACAATTAAAGGTTAAAATACGTTTATTGACGTTTCAATTTCCACTTCGGAAATCGTTCTCAAAATACAAACATTACTAATGTTTGTAAGTCCATTGACGAAAAAGAAAAAGTAGTTCGAGAACATTCAAGATGACATCGAAAATTCTTGAAATGTCTAGTGAAGTTTGGAATGTCAGAATATATATATATATATATATATATATATATATATATATATATATATATATATATATATATTTAACAGATGTTTTTGACAGTTGGGGGACAGTTGTATTTTTAATTTGGAATGTTGAAGTATATAGTTGTCAGTTAGTTAAAAAGTATTGTAATATTGTTGGTGTTGAATAAAGTTAATTTTCAAGAAATGTAACAATATATATATATATATATATATATATATATATATATATATTCATTTACACCAAATACAATAATATTAGAAGTCTAAAAACATGCATAAATAAGAAATAAAAAAACTGCTAAAAGAAAAAATAAATTAAATTTAAAATTATATATATATATATATATAATTATTATAATTAATATAAGATACTACATACCGAAAATTAAAAATTAAATTCGATATATTAAATATAAAATAATATATAAAGCAGTGCACTCACTGTTGGTGAAAAGCAGTTCTCCCCCGTAAGTTACGGCAATGTCATTTTATCGTAATATAGTACGCTAAGTGTCCCTAATAAGAATAATAGATGAAACACTGTAATGATTCTCTTTTGTTTTGTGAAGTGTTGCAAACAATGGGTAACACTAAACCACTGTTTAGCATCTAGTGGGCCATAAATATAAAAGAGAGAAAGACGTGGGAAATATTGTTCCAGTTGATGCTACATTGTTTTGATCATTTCATGGCTACTGTGTTCTGCCATAATGGAGCTATTAAACGATTGTTTCAAGAAAATGGGTTATGGTACTTGGAATGAAATAACTATACTTTTCATGGTGTGGTTTCTGAATGGCTAACTAAAAGAGAACTTTAAATGGCCCTTAAATCGCTTTATACTAACCTAAAAGAATTGTTTGAGGTTGAGACTATAAAAAATACGACTACTTCAAATGATAAAAGATATTTAATGTAATATTTAAAAAAGTATTGACATACAAACCGATTATTTATTTTCAAATTTCGTTGACAAAAGCATTTGATACTTTTTTAAGAAATACTTCTTCTTCGTCCAGTATCATCTAAAGTTTTTTGTCTTTTTTTTTGTGTTTTAAACATCGGATTAGAGATTTGTATTATATATCAGTAATCCGGCCTGTAATGAGATCACATACGTGGTTTTTATCTTCAAAATTAGCATTTTCACTCACATATAACAAAAAAGTTATTAGTAAAAGTAGTTATTAAACAAATTTTAATACATATTTTACATTTTATTTTGTTTTACGATAATTGTTCAGTTTTTGTTAACACTATGTATTAAACTTGTACTTGTACAGCTGTTTTTTTTTGTATGTACACCGATCAAATTTAACCTTTTATAAATACATACATAACAAAAATATTTAACGTTACGTTTTATTTCACTGATATACTGAATGAAATAAAACGTAGCGTTTGTAAATTATGCGCGCTTATGTATCTTGTGTCTCGAAGATTAGTAGTCTGAGAATTTACTCTATAAAATATTTTTAAAATACACCATAGTATCTTTCTTAACATGTTTCTTTATGAAATCTCAGTTTTTAAAATATTTTTCCGGTGCATAAATATAATATAAATATATTTTACTAACGAAAAAAGTATATTTTTTCTCTATTTTACTAACGTTTTGACGTCCAAATCAAAAACTATTTTGACTGAAATTTAGATAGTCTTTATATTTGTATGTTAAAACGCTCTAGATTAGTTGTAAACGAAAATATTTGTATTATTTCTTTATCATATCACGATAAATGCATTAGTAAAAATATAATTATTTAATAGTGGCTATTACATCTTCCACTCCAATTTCCGCCTTACCAAAACATAAAAATGGTCCCTAATTGACTTGAACTAATAAAGGCGGTGCACTGTAGTTATAGAACCGCGTGGCTACAATATTATTAAGAGTGATTGTTCCAATATAGTTAACGTATTTTTTTCAATTTAATGATAAATAATGATAAATGCCTCTCTATACCGCTGTAATCAATTCTGTAATGAAGTTGGTTGCAAAACGTGATTTATGGGAACCTAAAGAAGCGTCGTCAGTGAGAGCAAAAAGAGAAGAAAGCAAAAAGTGCAGTCTACGTGCGATGATATCTTCGCTGAGGCCAGAGGTCACGCGTAGAAGCTCGTCTTTTCAGAATAATTATGAAATTACTAGGAGAAGTCTCGATCTACAGGGAATTAATATCTTGCTATAAGGTTTTTATTCGTTAGCAACTGAATTTCCTTGAACAATAATTTCATTTCCAATAAAGCACGACTTTACAATGAAAGAGTTACGTATTTGATATAGTTCATCGATATTTACTACTAAAACACTACTGGATTATAAATTTTAACATTATTAATACCAAAGTCATGGCAGTTGTTTTGGTGTCAACACATTTTTTATCAAGTGATGTATTTCACCGAATATATTCTTCTTCCTTCTAATTTTTTTGAATTTTTTAGGTTTATTTTGTATTTAAAGAATTTAAAACATAATACACTGTTTTAAATTCTTTCTTTTTTCTAGAGTGTATTTTTACCTGTTAACTGAATCATCGCCATTTTAGTATTTTAACCAAGACTCTGGCTTTTGATGATTTTGGCATGGTTTCTACATGTTATCCTCTATTTAGTTATTTTGCCATATTGTACCGTTTAAACAATCTTTTCATTCATATTCGAAAAGCCAACGAGTCAACACCTCGGCTTATTCTAATAGTATTTCTAAGTTTTTTGTGAACCAACTTGGTATGTACTTTTGCAAGATACTTTATAATTTATAATTGATAGAAACACACTAATAGACATTGCGACTAGCTTTCACTAAAAATTTTGGCATCCAGAATATTTAAAAAATGTTTCCTCAACTCACCGCTCCAAGCTACGCAGCTGTTACCACATCAAATACAACAAAACCTACACCGGCTACCACATCATATCCTAGCAGAAAGCAAGCGATAGTATTAAATGCTCTTCCGGATACAGCTCTCTTCGATTATATTAAGGCGATCGGTGAAATCGTAACACCAAAGCGTATTACCCACGCTTCCCCCATATCCAACCAACGCATTTGAATTTTTCTTGCTTCTATTTCTGACGGCCTTATGCCATCATGGAACTGGCCCTGCTTGTGTTTTGTTTCCTTCATGTTTTTATAGACGGTTTAATTTCATTTAATTTTGATTAAGATTATGCCATTCAATTTGCCACTTACACTGGATTTTGGGTTTAATCGCTGTTTTAATATCACTAGCAACCCTTTACTCACTATTGTTGAATTTTCGTTGTTTGCTGCATCTTTATCACAGGAATCTGCTTCTTCGTTTCGTCGAATACCGACATGCGATGGGACCCAAATTACGATGTCGGTGTTTTCTTGGTGTAAAATGTCTAATTCAGTTTTCACAAGGAAACCTATTGGATGTTTTGGATACAGCTGCTGTATTGTCAGAATGGAGCTTAAAGAATCAGTGATACCTACTGCCTTACTATAGTTGTTCTTTTTTATAATTATTAACGCTTGTAAGATGGCATAAATCTCAGCCGTGTGAACAGTATTGAATGCTGATAATTTGAATTAGTGGTGTTGATTAGAATGTATAACGGCAACTTCTAAGCTGGAAGTTTTGGATGCGTCGGTATATAAGAAGGAATAATCTTATTATTTGATATTATTTAGAGGAAGGACTGAAGTTTATTGGTATGGTTTGTTTCATCTTTTGAAAACAGATAGACTGAGATTAATGTAAGGAAGAGATATTGTCCAGGGAGGAGGTGTCTAATATTAACTGGGAATAAAACTGATGGTAGTGCAATTGATAACGAATGTAAATACTTATACTGTCAAATTCTTTCATAAAAGGGAATATTTTTACTTTTAACTACAAGGAGTTTGGCGAAATGATTAGTTTCAGTGTTATATATGACAGGATTATTTGAATTCGAGAGAACTCTTGTAGTATAAGATAGACTAAGATACATTCTTCTTAAATGGAGCGGTAACTCTCCTGTTAGATATTTTAGACTTTCTACTGGCGATGTTCTAAAAGCTCCTATAACAATTCTCAATGTGGCATTTTGAATTATCTCGATTTGTTTTAATAGTGTGTGGCTAGCTGATATATACACAATGGAACCATAATCGATTTTTGTTCTGATTAGTGATTTGTATATATGTTTAATAATGATGTATAATCTGATCTCCAATTATAGCTGGCTATTATTCTTAATAAATTTAAACCAGTTTGACAATTTCTTTTTACATATTAAACATGATTTCTCCAAGTCTTTTGTAGAAAAACATTCTTAAGAACTTTACATCGTTTACGAAATCTAATCCGTTTGACTCGGACCAACTCTCTAAATTATTTAAGCTATGTTGTATATGTTTCTGAACTGATAGGATATTTTTTCCCTTTGTGTAAAGTACCAAGTCGTCGGTATATGATGAAAGCAACTAACTCAGGTCCTCGTAGACACATCGTCTCAGGACTAGCAACTTCACGTGGAGTCATACGTCGCCATATTACCAAATCTATTGGTAACTTTAACATCATAATATTTAATATCATACAATGTAAACTAAATTTAAACCAGCAATTTTTAACGGGTTTTTACCCACATATTTAGTGGCTCAATACATGTATACCTAGTGCACTGATGATGGAACATGGATTCCGAAAACGTTTTGTGATATAGCCCGATTGGGCTTTTTAAATTATATACCTTTTATAAAGGATTTTTATTAAAATTTTATTATATATGGTATACAGCCAACTACAGGAACTTAGATTCCTTGTAGATGTCAGTCTCTTGTGTTGCATTTTTGATAGTTGGTGTGTTTTTTATCTTTTTTCTTGAAGGTTCTTTTGGTTTGCAAAATTTGTTTTCGTTTTCTTCAGTTGGAGTAGAAAAAGGGGGGGGGGTCCAGAAAAATTTTGTTTTATGATATTTTTACTTGTTTCAACGGTGTCCATTAGTTCAGGGAGTACTAGACTATTTATAGATGGAGTTGTATCTGGGGAGTAGACACATATAACTTTGAAAGAGTGGAGAGTTTTAAATATCTCGGAGCAACAATCACTGCAGATAACGATATCGCGGAAGAGATTAAAGGAAGAATTCAGGCAGCAAACAGATGTATGCCTCCACAATACTATTAAATCTAAAAGCCTAACACGAGCATCAAAGATTAGAATATATAAAACGGTGATTAGACCGGTGCTCATGTATTAGTATGAGACGTGGACCCTGACCAAAGAAACTGAAAGAAAACTTAGATGTTTTGAGAGGAAAATCGTCAGAAGAATCTTTGGGCCTTATCACGACATTAATAGCAACCAATACCGAATGAGAACAAATGCTGAGGTCAAGCAGATGTATAGAGCGAGCGATATAGTCCAAGAGATTAAATCCCAACGTCTAAGATGGGCTGGCCATGTCCATAGACTCCCTAATAACCACCTTGCCAAGTTAATATGGGAGGAAGCCCCCCCAAGAAGAAGGCACTTAGGACGTCCACGAATGCGATGAAGAGACAATATATGGTCAGATCTAAGAACAATGGGGCTACCCACTGACCCAACTATTATGGACGACCGTTCAAGATGGAAACAAGTTGTGCGCTCAGCCAAAACCCACTCCGGGATGTAGTGCTACTAGAAGAAAAAGAAGAAGAAGACGTGTTATCTGACAATTCTATATTTTCGATGTATTTAGGATGAATGTTCTTTGGTTTGGATGAGGACGAAGTATTATGGTTAATTTCATTTGATTGTAATAGTGTGTTTAGTTTGATATTGCTTTCTGGTGTGAGTGGTGACGTGTTTGGACAATTACTAGCGTTATGCCCATTTATGTTACAATTTGACCATGGATGGCTTTTATGTGAGAGAAAAATGCGGTAAGGAGGATTTTCAAAAATTAAGGCAAGGATTAAAATCTCTGATAAGGGTATATAGACGATGCGACGGAAACTTAACATGTGTTTCTCAAAATTTTTATTCGAAGTGCCTATTTTTAGAAAATTTATTGGTGAGCCTAACTGGACACCTAATTAAAGTAGTTCTTGTTCTAGGGTCTGATGTGGTATAGTTAGACATATATTACATAGTATAAGTCTTTAACTTAATGTAATTAATCTAGGAATAGGAAGGACTTCATATTCTTTGTCTGATAAATATAGGCATACTCGGTTATTTGTGATTCGCGTTGGATTAATTATATTCCCCATATTCCAGGTATTTTTCCAATTTTGGTCCATTGACAGAATTTATTACTATAGCCTGTTGCTTGGTTGGAAATGAAGTTGTCTTCTGTTGTTTTGTAATTTGTGAATATGATTTTTAACTTGTAGTTGGTAAATTAGATATATGACTTGTATTCACCACTATTATTAATTTTGATAATTTACATATCAATTCTTAAAAGCCCGTCCTGTCTCCTATCGATAAATTACCGATTAGGGAACTGGTTTAAAAATTGAGGTTTCGATTTTGTGTATGTATTCCGTATAAAGATTGCAATTGTTTTGCTGGCATTTCCTTTCTAGATCATTCTTACAATTGCTGCTTTCAATTTAATTTTATAAAGTCTCCTAGTTTTTTTAATAACTTGTTTTCCACTCATATGAAATTGAATGTTACATTTTCTACTCAAGTGGATATTCAACAATCAATAAGTTATAGGCCCAAAACATCGGAGGAATCGAAAAATTAAGTTAGGTCATGAAATTACATAAATATGGAGACTGGTAGTAGCTAAATCATTATGCTGACTGACGTGATAATTTGGTTTGACATTGTCAATGTTCAGTTTGGCTAGGTCTATATATTAATAAATATTCTTGGTAAAATTAAGTAAAAATGATATTTGACACAGTAATCGTCAAGTAAAAGTAAAAGCCAGTCAAAACATCGTGAATGTATGTATTGCAGATGTAGTGCAGGTGTTCCGTATGGTTGGTCTTGTAAAAACCTATTTAGAGATTTAAATATATTAACAGTGTATGGAATTTACATTTTGGAATTATTGATACTAATTCATAAAAATAAAAGAACTTTTTTATGTAACAGTGATATTCACTCACACAACACAAGAAATAAGAGACAGTTTGTAGTACCCTATCGACATTTAGAAATAAGTAGGAAGTCATCTACTGTCTCTGGTTTACTACTGTATAATCAACTTCCTCAAAAATTTAAAAACATTCATTCAACTACAGCTTTTAAAAACCAAGTCAAAGAGTACCTAGTGACCATGTGTCCTTATACATTAGGTGAATATTACCAGAGTGTATCTGTGAATGCCCAAGCTGCAACATAACCAAATTTAATATTATTTTAATTATATTGTGATGTCCATATTGTACGTTTTATATGTATTTTAATGTTTTAAATATTTTTAGTGTATTGTTTTCATTTTTTTGTAATGACTTTATAGTGATTTATATTATACTTTGTAATTATTTAAAATTTATATTTATAATTTTAGTTTTGACTTGCTGTAAACCTTGTTGTAACTTACAGTCAAATAAACTATCTATCTATCTAATGAGTTTTTAACTAAACACTGTGCCAATTAGAAGTAGATAGACAAGTTATATTCAGTTTATCAGAGAATTTTCCAAGATAGAGAAGGTACTGATTTAAAAAATTTCTGTAGTAAGATAGTGAGAATAATATACTGCTGAATATAGTCAATATTATAAATATTATTGCAAAATATATATTACCAATTATGGTTTAACAAATATATATATAGAATATAACATTTTTAATAAATATATCAAGTAGTTAATATAAAATAATCTTTATTGTGTATACCAAAAATATAAAACATGTGGTTATAAGGATGAGAAGTACAAGCAAAAATTTTAAAATCCACCACAAGATAATCAAATACTGAACCAGTACTAAGCTTTTTGCAAATTGAATGTAAAATTTACAGGATTAACACAGAGTAAAATTCCATGATTAAGGACAATTTTGTGAGATGATTTAATATTTCATTATTGGGTATCTATATTTCCAGTGACGACTGTCTGTGCTAAACTTAAAAAATTATACAGAATATTATCAAAAAATTACAGTCATAAAATGTTAATTTCAAAACCATACATAAAATACACAATTACAAATAATTGTAATCATTTGTAATTATGTAAGTTGCTGTATAAATGATTATTACATATTTATTTTAATAGAATACTGAGATTGTTTCTTTTACAGTAAGTTACGACCTTATTCTTTCAAGATACCATTTTACGTATATCGACACCTCTAACGGTTCTTTATATCAGCCGCTTTAATTTTTTTCTTCGTATTTATTCTTGTTATTATCTTGTATATTTTTTTCTTATTCGTATTCTTAAAGTATCCTTCGTAAATGAAATAAAACTTAAATCTTAAATAAAATATCAAAATTGGGAACCCCAACTACTCTAAAAGTCCGTTACAGAATCCCTACAATAATATAACTCCAGCAGTTCGAATTTAAAATCGAGTGGTCTTCAAAACGCAAGTGGCTATTATAATATCCTCGAGTGAAAATTGTGTCAAATTTATTGTATTTTTAGGGAACAATACGGCTCTTATCTGAAACCATCAGAAAGTCACTTTTGTGGCAAACCTACAACAATGTCACTCAGATTTTTTGGATTGATAAAGTCACCGTTTGAGAAGTTTTACACATTAGGAGGGAATTTGTAGCGGATTTGTGTTTAATGATGTGAGTAGTTTTAATACGGTTTTATATAAATTTGTGAATTGATCTAGTTTAATGCTCTAAACGTGTAGTTATATTGTATAAGGTTTTATTATTCTTTTCATTCTTGCTATCATTATTGGTTCTAACAAATATTGGAAAAAGCGGAGGAGCTCACATATTTTTATATACAAATATTGTATCGGTTAAAATAAGGAACTGAACGCAATTTTGTTTTTATACAATATTATTGCTTCTTGTATAAATTGTATAAACAAGTGAAAAAGAATATTAGACAAATATAATAAAAATTAAGATCTTCAATGTCTTTTGAATGATCTAACTCTTGCAAGTGAAGCTCGGGGTTTGAAAATAAATATCAAGAAGACAAAATCAATGATTATAAGTAGAAATGATTACCCCAACGCAAAGATATATGTCTCTGGAGAAGAAATCGAACAAGTCAGGCAATTCAAATACTTGGGATGTTTGCTGAATGAGGGTTGGGACCCCGAGAATGAAATAAAGAGCAGAGTTGAACAAGCCAGAAATGCTTTTTTGAGGCTTCGTAAGTTTCTGACTGATCGCAAATTGGACTTCAACCTTCGATACAAGATGCTTAAGTGTTACGTGTGGCCTGTTCTCCTGTACGGAATGGAAGCATGGACGTTAAAGGCCAGTTCCATTAACAAACTTGAAGTGTTCGAAATGTGGTGCCTGCGTCGAATGCTCAGAATATCATGGACGGACAGGGTCAGAAATGAGGAAGTACTCAGAAGAGCGGGCTTACAGGATAGGGAACTTTTTAATTATGTAAAAAGTAAGAAGACTGCATACTTGGGGCACATTATACGAGGAGAACGATACACTTTTCAGCAACTGATACTCGAAGGGAAAATAGAGGGTAGGAGAGGTCTCGGACGTAAAAAAATGTCATGGCTGCGCAATATTCGACAATGGACAGGAATCCACAGCTATGAAATGCTTCGCAATGCTGCTAAAAACAGAATTATTTAACATCTCACCTGACAAGACGATGTACGGTGGACGCCTACGCAGAAATGCATGGCACCTTAAGAAGAAGAAGAATAAAAATTAATAGAAATATATAAAACGACTCATGTAACTGTTATATTTTCCCAATTTATATGAAGAGATTGTTACCGCCGATAGATAGAACATAATAAAACAAAAACAAATTTAATATTAATATACAGTAAATTTTATATATGCTAGTTTTTAAATTCACAGAACGTATCAATTCTCAAAATTAACCTTTTACCCTTTCAATCACCAGCCTTTTTCTATTATTTTTTTTGAAGATTTGTAAAATATTTAATTTGGCTATAGCCATTTTGGTTTTTAATTGATTGAATGTTCTTCTACAAGGACAAAATTATTTTAGTTAGTCACGGTAAAACCGTGAGAAAAAAAGTTAAAAAATAAAATATATTGAATTATCACAAAAAGAAATACAAAATTATATTATTTGTTATGATACCTATAAAAGCAGTTCCTTTTATTGAACATACAAAGATGTATCTCACATTTTTGACACATAGTAGGTATAAGATTTTTTGGAGCGTTTCTACATCTTGTATCTATTAGCATATTTATTGTTATCAAAAATAGACAAATGTGCCAATATTTACCACACATAATCTCCGCAGAAGAAGAGTCGGATTTTAGCAGATTGCACATTACATTCATTTTTGTTTTTGAGGATCGTCCTCCTTTTGGTGGTTCTCTATACCGTCTCAATTATTCTGCAATAATTTGTTGAACATTTCAGAGATCGAGAGATTGTGCAGTTTAGATATTCCGAGACTGGGTTTTCTACTCTAACCAGGAATTAGCTTCAATAGCATGTGGCATCAATGGCGTGAGCAAAAATCAACCTCATGAACTCCTTCCATCTTGGTTATACAACCTAACCAGGTTAAAGTACATCAATATATTGTTTATTGTCCCATCTACGGCAATTACCCAGATGTTCTATACCAACAAAGTAAGATGCAAAAATCACCGGTTTATTATCAAAAAATCATTTCATAATGAGCACATATATACTTATATACACTCCATCTATACTGGTATCACAAATACTTTATTCTTGTTTTCCTTTGTCGGTTTTCAGTGAAGATTTAGCAGATAATTGTAAGAGCATTACTAAGAATGATCTAAGATTCATTAGATGGTCTAGGAATAGATGCTCTGCTCAGGTCAAACACGTTTGTATCGAGAATGTTTAGCTCATGAATTTCTTCATGTTCGGATTCATCACCACCCCCTTGAATAGTTTTTTATTAATAATTAATGAATTATAGAAAACAAACATACCATCTGATAAATTATCTAACTCACTCCATACATCTTCAACGTCGGACAAATATTCAATGAAGGAGTCAGCGTCATTTATCAGCTAGGCTAAGATTTCCTCCTCATTAAACATCTTCTTAGTTTTTCACATCTCTAACAGCTCCGTAAGTTGCGTTGCGGTATCCAGATGATGACAAAATAAATTGGAAATAAATCAAAACTAGACCACATTAAACAAAAATTTACTGCAATGTGTATACAAAAAACTCTGCTGTACGTTTTTTTGTATACACATTTAATCAGAGAGTTCGTTATTGGTATTTTTATTAATATATATTTAAACTTTTGGCACATATCCCGTCAGGATAGAGTGTCCATATTAATTTATTAGTACTTTTAATTAAAAGCCGAACTACAGAATTACATTTCTATTAGGCGAGTAAATTACCTTTTTAGGTAAAGTTAGTAAATTTTTTTACTTATATTTATTATTTGTAAGTTCCTTAAATAGTATTAGGTCCTACCTTTCAGTAAATTAAAATTTATATACAGTGCTAGTCCGTTCCCCCCTCTTATCTTTTGAACGGTTATTGTTATAATAGTGAAATTTGGAGGGAGGTAATAAACAGACGTAGGCTTCTCAACTAGTCATAACAGGTGACGTAATAGTGATAGATGACGTTACAGCGCCATTGTGACAGATAATTTTAAATGGGACCTTATGGCAATTGATACCTCATTTGAAAGGTATTGAAAATACCTATTCGGTAATAATAATTTTGTTTAAGTTTAAACTCATTTTGACGAATAAATTAAATAAATACTAAAATTGTAGCTTCTCATTTAGTTGATAAATATTTAACAACCAGTTCTTAATGTAAGTGTTCACAATGTGCTCCATCTACTTCCTGACAGTAATGCATTCTATTTCTAAACTCTTGCCGTACTCGTTCAAATGTGTCGGGGGAAATTGTCCTACATTCTTCAACAATTCGTTGTTTCAAAATGTCAATATTGTCGGTTGCTGTAGCGTAAACTTTAGATTTCAAGTATCCCCACAGAAAAATGGTGTGAGGTCCGGTGACCGAGATGGCCATTCTATCGTACCTCGTCGTCCAATCCATCTATCACGATATTCCTCATCTAAGTAACGTCTTACTGCGCCATAATGGTGTACAGGAGCACCATCTTGTTGAAACGTTATTTCCAAGTTGCCGAATTCATCTGGATTATTCTCCAGAATTTCAAGTATTAATGGTTCAATTGCATTTTGTAACATCTCCAGATACACTTCACCGGTTAAGTTAGTATTGAGAACAACAGGCCCAACTATGTAGTTTCCCAAAATACCTGCCCAAACATTTATTTTTTTTTTTGGAAAAGGGTATGTGTTTCACGAAAGACGTGAGGATTTATGTAACTCCAATACCTCACATTGTGTGTGTTAACATTTCCATTGAGAGAAAAAATACTTTCGTCACTAAAACAAATTTTTTTATGTAATTGGGCTGTTGGTTAATTTTATTGGACATATTTTCACAGAATTCTAGTCTTCGGTCGGGGTCATCATCTGAAAGTTGGTGCACAATTTTTAATTTGTATGGATGAAATTTGTTTTCAGTCACACTCGGTGTACTGTCTTTTGACTGATTTCATAGATAGATGCAACTTGGGCTATAGAAGAAGTAGGGTTCACTACCATTTCTGAAATTATGTTAATTTTTTTGTCGTCACTAATTGTTAGTCGACCAGATCGTTTGACATCTTGAACACTACCTGTTTGTTTAAACTTCCGAAGAAGCTTCCTCAAATAAGCTCTCGATATAGGGCGATCGGTGTACCTCTTATTAAAAAGACGTTCCGCTGCATGGAAATTATTTCCACATTCACCAATTATTAACACAGCTGCTACTTTGTCGGCGACAGTACGTACCATTCTGCCTTTGTAAAAATTTAAACGTCTCGTAAAAGAAACTAAATATTGAGCTATAAACGCTTTTGCAAACTAAAAACAACTAGAGAATTGACAAACGTCAAATTTTTTGACAAATAACCAAAGGCGGACGTTAGAATTTTTATTCATTAAATGTCAAACCAGAATTTTAATGTTTATTTTCTTTATTTATTCGTCAAAATCATCTTAAATCCAAACAAAATTAGAATGATTGAATAGGTATATTAAAATAATTGTAGTTTCACATTTAATTAATAAATATTCTAACGTTCGCCTCTAGTTAATTGTCAAAAAAGTTGATGTTGACGTACAAACAATTAGAGAATTGAAAAATGTCAACTTTTTGACAAGTAACCAGTGGCGGAGGTTTTAATATTTATTAATTAAATGCGAAACTACAATTTTAGTGTTTATTTAATTTATTCATCAAAATGAGCTTTAACTTAAATAAAATTAGTATGGTTGAATAGGTATTTTTAATACCTTTCAAACGAGGTATCACTTGCCATTGTCCTCGACGCATCAAGGAATTTGGATATCGGTTAAAATACTTGGGAATTCCAAGGTTGGCCAAATCCAAATTTCTAATTGATTCGATGCAGGGAAATTCCACTTTCGCTAACGTAAAACAAAGGATTTGTTTTACATAAAAGCAGGTAGATTTTCTCTCATCGGTCAGTCGAGCTTGCCTCTTCTACTGTAGACCTAGTCGGTGCTATTATTGTTCCAACTAAGTTATTGTTTTATTTCTGATTTTCTGTATACCTTTTTATTTTAGCATTATTGTATATTCAGACCTTTTCAGGTTAGAATAATACATTGATCTATGTTTTTTCATGTACTGATTGTTTGATATTTTATTTGATTATTTTGATTGTTTATTTTTCTTGTATTTTGTGTCTAAGTTGTTCTTCCGTAAGTTAAGAACACTTAGAAATATTTATCTTGCTTTTTCTATTTTATATTTTGATTTGTACTTTGTCTAAGTAGTTCTTTCCGGTAAGTCAAAGAACTCTTAGAAATATTTCTCTGAATATTTGACTTGTTATTTTAATTGTGCGTCTAAGCCATTCTTTTCCGGTAAGTCAAAAGAACACTTAGAAATATTTTCATAATCATTGTTGCATTATTATTTCCGATATTTTATTTAAGATATTTTCTTCCTTAAGTTAAGAAAATACTTAATACATTTGTCTCTTTCATTTTCTATTTTATGCTAAGTTGTTTCTTCCGTAAGTCAAGAAACACTTAGCAATATTTCCACATCTTTTCTGTATTTGATTTTTCGTATTTGTAAGTCGTTTCTTCCGTAAGTCAAGAAACACTTGTAAATATTTGTATTCTTATTTTTGCATTTTATTTTCTTTCTATTCTATATTACAAGTCGTTTCTTCCGTAAGTCAAGAAACACTTGTAAATATTTATATTCTTGTATTGCATATTTGATTCTCTTGTTGTTTTTCTGTTCTAAGTTGTTTCTTCCGTAAGTCAAGAAACACTTAGACATATTTTCACATATTGTTTTATATTTACTTATTTCATTTGTTTATATTCCTCTCTTAAGTTGTTTCTTCCGTAAGTCAAGAAACACTTAAGAACATTTCTGCATTCTTTTACGTTGTGTATTTTTACTCATATTTCTGCATTTTTCTATTCTTTGATCTTGTACATTTTTACTTTTCATTCTAAGTTGTTTCTTCCGTAAGTCAAGAAACACTTAGAAACATATTCTTTGCACTACATTTATCATACCATTTTATTTTATTGTTTACCAAGTTATTCCTTCCGTAAGTCAAGGAATACTTAGATTATTTTACCTGTTCTGTTTTCCATTTTTGATCTGTTATTTTGTAACTGTTCCTTGGAACCGTTACCTGTAACAGATACTTGTCGCTGTAACGGTTATTCTGTAACGGCAACAGTACTGACCCATTTCACTAGCGACAAACGAAGATGGTAAACACCCGTTCCAATTCCGGAGACAGAAAAAAGTCCGAAGAGCCGGCGATGGGTCCTACAGGCCCAAATGCCCCCTCTCGGCAACACCATAAGGTGCTATTTAAAATTATCTGTCACAGTGGCGCTATAACGTCATCTGTCACTATTACGTCACATGTTATGACTAGTTAAGAAGCCTACGTCTGTTTATTACCTCCCTCCAAATTTCACTATTATAAGTAAAACCGTTCAAAAGATACGAGGGGGGGGACGGACTTTTGACTAGCACTGTATAATCAGCGATAAATTCTGCATAATCAGGGAATTTTTTTGTATATAACTAGGTTAACTGTACATAAGTGGAGGTGGGTAGTGTAAAAGAATTAAGATAGACTGTATATATTTGGTTAGGTAATAAATTGTTTGTTAAGACTAAATATTTCAATTAGTACTTGTTTTTTTTTCATTTCAGCAAAAATGGTATACATAACTACAAGATACTTTGGAAGGTATATGTTAATACTTTCCTGGCACATACATACTAACATCTTAGAGCAACTTACATATTCTATCACTTACCTTTACATTCATCTATATTTTTTTTGATTACATTGTCATTTATTTTCTTATTCTACGGTCTCTGTATGGCATGCAAATTGGCCGAATCCTCTCTTGAGTAGCAAGTAGTCACTCTCCGGCACAGTCCGCTAGCCAGTCTTTAATTTAGTTATATCTTTATATTTCAATTTGGTTACATTTTTACTACATTTCAAGTTCTGTTATATTTCAAATTCATATTTTACATTTTCCTATGTTTATCATACTGATCTAATCTCTTCCTTTGTATCCTCTTTCTTTAGTGTATCAAGGTACATTTTATAGTTGACCCTTAGTGGTACACTAAGACAACCTTCCTTAATTCATTTGTTTTTTGTTACATTGCTGCTCTATTGTAATTTGTTACATTGGCCCTAAATACCTTTTATTACATTTTTGTTACATTAGGACGTTTAAAAAGATGCAGAAAAGTTTATCACTTTTACCCCCGAGCTTTTCACTAAAACCCCTCACGTAGAGGGGGAAAACGGAAAAAAATTGATTTACCGAGAGTCTGTGCACCATAGAAAAAAATGTTTCAAATAAAAATGTTAGCTAAGATAATTTTAAACAAAAACGTTTATTAGCATTTTTTGTGTAAAATAAACCGTTCCCTCAAAAACAACGATTGAAGTGATCGGCGATTTTAAATGTCAGTTACGCGCGTGAAATCAATGCTCAATAAAATTTGTATCAGTATTAAAGGTAAAGAGTGTAGCTTTCGTATGCAATTTTTGTATTTTGTCGCAAATGAACTCAGTTTTTATAAAGGTGTTATAGAAATAAATGTGGCGCGATTTTTGCCATTTTTTATGATACTTATGAGATCAATACAATATATCTCTTTCATTGATAGGCCATTATGGAGTTTCCATAACCAGAACCTAGCATTTAAAACTTATAGCATGAAATTTTAGTTTTAAGTTTTGGCAAAAAATATGAGGCATTTGAAACATGCTTAAAAACGCTGAATTTAAACTTTTATATTACAAACAATCCAAAATATTTAAAACTGCCCTTTTATAATTACACTAGTACGTTTTTTAAAAGTACTTACCTTCTGCTATATATTACTCCAAAAACCGTCTACTTGGATGCATTTCCCGTGACGTGCGATCATTTGTAATGTAAAAGTTTAAATTCTGCGTTTTTTAAGCATATTTCAAATGCCTCATATTTGTTGCCACAAATCAAAATCGAATTTTTATATTATAGGTTCTGAAGATTGGTCTCTACCAATGGAAAATTCACTACGACCGGTCAATAAAAGTAATACATTTTATTGATCTCAAGAAAATCGTAAAAAATGGCAAAAATCGAGCAAAAAATTTTTATTTATTGAACAGATTTAAAGAAACTGACTACACATTTGCGGCAAAAACCAAAATTGTATACAAAAGCTGCACTCTTCCCCTTTATCCCTCGGTTAGTGTTCTGGGGTATACCATACCCCAGGTACTCCTTTTATTTCTATAAAATCGAAAGTAGATGAAAGAGCTTCTTCTAGCGTCTAATAGCTGTAGTTTATACATGTTTTCTCACGATGACCTTGTTACCAGATGTACACACAATTTCAGTTTGAATTAGGAGTTGCTCAAAGACAGTTGGGTGATACCCCGGTACACTACTGTTGTAACTTTTAGTTGTTTTGTGTTCTAGAGGTAAATTTACATATTTTTGATATTTTTTCGAGATGTACTAGGATTTTTATTTTTCTTTCAGCGATACTGAATTATAGAATAATTATGTCTTACGAATAAAAGCAGGAAAGATTAAAACGTTTATGGGCGGAGTTTGGCAGTATTTCTGACGATGATAAATCGTTGATTGATAGTAAACCTGAGGAAGAACAAACCGCATTAGAAAGTCAAGAGACAATCATATTGGAGGAAAGGGCTCAAGGAGAGACAGCACACAAAATGGAGGATTCTGAAGAAGTGCAGGCTGAAGAAGAAAGTGATTGGGCCAGTTTCTGGTACTAAAAGTAATATTACTTTCGATAACTGGTTTACCAGTTATCCGCTCATGATCAATCTACTTTAAACTCCTCATTATCTTCTAGACCGTTAGGAAGAACAAAAGGCAAATTCCAACAGCACTTCTGAACAAACGAGGAAGAGAAATTCACAGTTCAAAATTTGTCTTCAAAGAAGATATAACGGCTGTCTCATATGTGCCACAAAAGTCAAAAACTGTAATCCTCTTTTCTACATTGCATCATGATGATACTATAATTGAAGAAACTGATGAAAAGAAACTACCTGAAATTATAGACTTTTACAATTCAACCAAAGGCGGTGTAGACACATTGGATGAGCTATCTGCTAATTACAGCGTATCAAGAAATAGTCGTCATTGGACTTTGACACTATTTTTTTCGTTTTTGAATAAAGCTGGAGTGAATGCTAAGTTATATATAAAACAATTACAAAAAACGATAAATTAAAAAGACGAATTTTTTTGAAAGAACTGAGTGTGCAGCTGATTTCTGAGTTTCGAAACCAACAAAGACAAAACCCTTCCTTGCGTCGACCACTACGTGATAATCAGCAACCAGAGGTACATCAGTTGGGACCTAAGCACCTAGGATAAGCAGTAGATGTTCTGTTTGTCCAAGAAATAAAGATAGGAAGACTTTTTACATATGCATGCGATGTGATACTCCAATTTGTTTGGAACAATGATGTGTATTGCGACAATTTTAACGAGTTGTAACTTTTTTATTTTTTAATGTATTTTGGCGAATATGTTCTTCTTTAGTTTGTAGAATCTTAGGCTATAAGTTTATTTAGAGTTGTGCGATCAATAAAATTTTTCATATTATCCAAGTGTATTATTGTTCACTCGTGTTTTTTGACTAGTATAATTGCAATATGTTGGATAAATGATGTTTACCATTTAAATATAAGACTTTTTCAGTACCATATTTAATTTATTTGAATCATAAATAAGTAAAAAACCAAGAAGCCCTGAGGTAAAAGTGGTAAAATTTTTTGAATCTTGTTGGGGTCCTAAAATTGATACTCTCAGCAAAATTCAGCTTGTTCGTATGATTTTTAGGGGTCAAATCCCTGGCGACTAGACTAATTTATTTCTAGTATATTTCAATTTTCAATTTTTTAGTTTATCAATTTTAACACGGACTCCCACGTTTTTGGGGCAACTAAAGTGTAAATTTTCATTAAGGGCTCAAAATTTTACATACAATTTTTTTTCGGGTTTTTTGGTTTTTTTGTATTTTTTGGGAAAATTCACCATGGTAATGTATATTTTTGTTACACCATCAGAAAGTAGAGATTTAAAAAAACAAAAACTGTACCGACTTTTTTGAAAACAGCAGATATTTTCAATTAAAAATTACAGTGCTTTTTCGATATTAAATCAAAATAAAGGGAAATAATAAACATTTTAAATAATAAAAAAAATAATTTTTATGTCTAACAGTGTTAGACATAAAAAGTTATTCCAAATTCCGTGAAACAATTTTTTTTTGTAGAAGATAAAAATGAAAAACCAACTAGGTTAATTGAATTTTTCTTATAAATTTTGAGATTGTGTGAAAAAAGTGTAAATACAAAAGTTGTAGATCTTTTTATTCCCTTCAATGTTGCTACTTAACTATATTCCATTGAACTTTCAGTTTTTCCGGAGTTCGTGATAAACTGTTTTTTCCCTCAAAAAACTCATTTCTAAAAACCTAAATCGCCCGTAAATTATTTTTGTAGCGAAGTTTCTATACTGGCGTTGTATTACTTTTTTTATTCTATAGTAAACTGCTGAGGCAAGCGTCACGGAAATAGCGAAACAAGACGGCGCCGTCACGGGTAGCATCATACAATAGCGGTTTTTGACATCGATTCACTACTCTTGATCAATTCGTTTCTAATCATCATATATTTTGATCTAAGCAGGTTTACTATCAAAACTGTATAAAACATATCTAACAAAATATAGACATTAAATAAGAAGTAACAAGAATCTGTTACTAAGATTCGATTCGTAACGATTGTCAAACATTAATACAAGTCATAAATGTCATCCGATTAATGAAATTGAAATTGAAATTAACAACATTGAATCATCTGTTTAAATTTTATAATTCTTGTTTTAAAATAATTTTATATAAATTCATTTATTATTTTTAAACATATTATTTAGTTTATATAATAATTAAATTTACTAGCAAATTTATTCATATTTTTATAATTTCGTATCAATTCATATGAATGCAATGTTGGATTTTTGCAATTATAAGTTCGATTATTGTATTAAAGTGCGATAAAAAGAGTTATTTAGTAAAACATTTTCATATTTTATACAGTCACAGCGGGAAAGTCAATAAAGGTATACGTTCGGTATTCAAAATGTCAAAACTAATCATAATTTGTTATTTTGATTTTTGAAATTTTTCATAATTTTTTGTAGAGGAAACGTAAAAAAGATCTTATTAATGAATGCAATAAAGCACGAAAACAGGTTAAAAAAGATACACATACAAAAACTGATTCTAAATAAAAATTTGATTTAAAATAATATGAAATTGTAAAGATAATAGTAAAAACAGCAATTTTGTTGATTGATATAAAGTACCGTCTACTGAACCCCTTCTTTTCTTTTTGTTATATTTTCTTCGTTTTACAATGGTTTCCATCCTGTTATATTCCTGTTATATTCCATAATTACTTTTCAATAAAAATTAACCCATCTCTACTCTAAAAAAAAATTAATCAGTTCTACATATTTTGCCATTTTCCTCCTTTGATTATTTTATAATTTATAATTAATTAATTCTTCTTTCAAAAGTAAAAGGCATATTGAGTTCAAAAAAGTTTTAGATACCATTTTCCACATATTCACAAGCTGCTTAAATTAAAATATTTTCTACATATCACAAACCTCGTGGGCTTATAAGGCTTTAAAATAAGCGCTTTTATGTCTGCGACGATAACCAAATAAAGAAGTTGAACAATTACTATGAAATTTATTAAGTGCGATTCATTTAGTTCTCAGACTGACAGTGTTACATTAAAATAATCGATTTAAAGAAAATAAATCAAGAGGAAGAATGACTATTACTGAAATCTTGTTAAATTATTTATTATTTATTTGTAGGATCTGAAACACTACGTATCTCTTTAACGATATTGAAATCTGTAATAGTAATACTTAATGGGTTGTTTAAATGGGACATATTGGCAGATATTTTACACACATTTTAAAACATCAAATTTTCGATAAAATTCATTATTCACTAAAAATCTGTTTCTCTTTTTGTGCGTATTCTCTATGGAATATTGTACACCCGTATGTCCCTATGCTTTTTGTTTTCGGTGTTATTGTATGTAATAAAGGCATGTATGTTAAACAAGATAACTAGCAACAGAATAGAAGCGTTTGAGATGTTGACTTACAAAAGAATCTTAAAAATAAGCTGGGTGGCTAAGGTTACGAACAAAGACGTTTTAAAAAGAATAAACAATTAGAAGGTGATTTTGAATACCATTTCTTCTTCTTCTTCTTCCTATTTATAAGCCATTCTGCTTGTTCATTGGCGGATTAAAACCTTTATGGAAGGTTGTCACACCATCTTCTGCGCGGTCATCCGGTACTTCTTCTGCCTATTGGTGACTTGCTATTTTGACGACACGGGTCTCCTCCATTCTGCTTATGTGGTTATTCACTGTACGTTACATTTTATCCAGAAATTATGTTTTATTACTTATTTCGTTTGGAGTACCAGAAACTGAATTCACTATTCAATTTTGACCAGGATGAACGGCAATTTTAGATTCCCTTGCCGAGTAATTTATCCAGCTGTTTGTTTCGCAAGTTTTAGGAAGCACAGTGATAAAAATTTGAATTCGGTTTCGCTAGGTAGAAATCGTTTGATTTCTCTTTTTGTTTTTAATCCGTTTTTAGACGTTTTACGTCCGAATATAGTTATTTTGATAACTATTGTCTAGGACGGGAGAGATTTTTGTTTTGGTTCAGAGCAGTGGCTATACCGTTCTGAGGAGACCTAAAGAGGTCGAAATACGTATAAGTGGCTGTCGCTGCCCTGTATCAAAACAAAAATCTAATACCGTCATTATGTTTTATTACTTACTTCGTTTGGAGTACCAGAAACTGAATTCACTACGAATTTTGACCAGGATGAACGGCATGTGGAATGCAATTTTAGATTTCCTTGCCGAATAATTTATCCAGCTGTTTATTTCGCAAGTTTTAGGAAACACAGTGGTAAAAATTTGAATTCGGTTTCGCTAGGTAGAAATCGTTTGATTTCTCTTTTTGTTTTTAATCCGTTTTTAGACGTTTTACGTCCGAATATAGTTATTTTGATAACTATTGTCTAGGACGGGAGAGTTTTTTGTTTTGGTTCAGAGCAGTGGCTATACCGTTCTGAGGAAACATAAAAAGGTCGAAATACGTATAAGCGGCTGTCGCTGCCCTGTATCAAAACAAAAATCTAATACCGTCATTATGTTTTATTAGATAATTTTATATACCTTTTTTCTATCGCTATATAATATGACTGCTTGAGTGCAGCACCAGAGAATATGGATATTTTACTAAATGAATTCAATAACTTTCCCCAAAAACTAAATTTCACATTAGAAATTTTCTGGACCTGACCTTACATAGGGAAAACAGCACTATAACTACTTCATGGTACACCAAAAAAACCTGGTCGTTGAGATATATGAATTTCAACTCTAATCATCCCTTGTCTCAAAAGAAATATGTAGTTATCGGACTTGCCGATATAGCTATTAGATTATCCGATCCTATCAATAGACATCAGGCCATTAAAAAAGCAAAAACAGCACTAACACTTAATTCATACCCTCACCACCTTATCGACAACAGATTCAAATTGCGACTGTATAAATTTTACAATAACAATAATAACAATAAGACCAACACGGTAAAGAAAAACTATATGTCTGTCCCACATAGAAAAGGGTTATCAGAGATTATCAAAAGACTAAAAACAAAAACCCCTCTATTAAAAAAATAGCATGTTGTGTATGAAATTCCCTGCTCGAATTGTGATGGTGTATATATTGGACAAACCAGTCAACTCAAGTTAACTCAAGAATACGTTCGTTCCCACAAATATAACAAAAAAAAACTCAACCGCCCTCACAAAACACGAAAAGGAAAAGAAACATAAATTTGCTTTTGACAAAACCAAGATCCTAAAAAGTGAACATAACAGGAAGAAGAGGGAGCTTCTAGAGTCTATACAAATCAAAAAGAATAATAACGCAATAAATGATAAAAAAGATGTCAAAAATTTAAACAAGATATATTTTAATTTAATTTAAAAAGGTACAAAAAGAAAATCTCAGAACACCTTTGATGTTAAAATAAATGATTGTTTGAACGATAAACTAACATCAATAAACAACATAATCAATTTAAATTACATTTTACATATAGTGTCTTAGTCTTTTCTTCACTCTTCTTCACTAGTGTCACTTTTAATATTATTTTAATTGTGACGTTTATGTGTACGTTTAGCACCGAATTTTTACATGCTTGGTAAGTTCAAAGTTTCACTTTTAAACCGTATTATATCTTTTATAAAATTATAAAATATTTTTTTAGTCCATATTACTTCTTAAAATAGGCATGGATTTCCTGCCGAAACGTCGAAAAAAAAAAGTATATATAAAAATGTCTTAGTATCAAAACAATTTTTTTTGAACCTAAGCTCAAGAAAATCCATTAATATATATATATATATATATATATATATATATATATATATATATATATATATATATATATATATATATATATATATGAAAATTACTGAGTTCTCGGGAAGAACCGCGTTGAGAATTTAAAACTCGAAGTTTCGGCACCCATTTTGGAGCCATTATCAAGAGTGATACGGTTCGGTTCGAGTTCGGGGTCTCAATCTGCCTACTCCCCTCACTCGAGACGCACCAGTATCGTGTTCTATATTGCAAGAACTGTCTCTCGGCACTGAGGTCTCAATCTGCCTACTCCTCAGTGTCGAGTGACACAGCGTCAGGTATATATATATATATATATATATATATATATATATATATATATATATATATATATATATATATATATATATATATATATATATATATATATATATATATATATATATATTGAGATGATATTAAATATAGCAGAAACAAAGATAGTGTTTAAAAAATAATTTATAAGTTATATACTAGATAATATTAGTTTAATAATAAGTTTAAAAAGTGTTTAAGTTGCAATGTATTTGTTTATTTTCATAATTATAATATTGTAAATATATTTGTGTGCACCATCTTTGTAGGCAACCAAGTATACACTAAAGTATATTTGACTATGGATTTAAAATAGTGTCATTTAATAATTTAAAATGTGTAATTTATACGTATATAAATTTGTATTCTGATCTGAAAAGCCTAAATTTCCATAAAATTCTAGATAGAATTTTAGTTAGAATAGTAATCTTCTATATAGAATGGGAAGGAACTATCCAGAAATATAGAAACAAGACGTCAATAGACAGAATTTAACCTTTGTTTACGGTAGAACCTTCGCGAACATGGTTATGTCTATGAAATAGAAAAGATTCGAACATATATTTTTTCAAGAACATTCGTGAACAAAAAAAAATGATATAAATATGATCTGATTTGGATTCAAAAGTCAGTATGAAGTCAGTATAAAGTCAGTCGGTCATATTTTCAATATAGTGAGGTCAGTTGTTCACTAATTTTAAGATAGTAAGGACAGAAAGTCAGTCAGTCAGATTTTCAAGATAGTCAGTCAGAAGGTCCAGATGTTCAATATAATATATTTATTGGAGTTAATGTATATTGGATTGGAGTTAATATACGGTGATTGGAGATTGGAAGAAAACAAAAAATATTATTAGAAAGAAGAATAAATAGAAAAGAAGAAAGAACAATATTTTACTGATTTATAAATACTATTAAGAAGAAAAATATTCTATAATGGTGGAAGCTGATAATTAAAACATTGTGGTGTATTTAGCATGGCAAGTTTAAAAAAGAAAGATAACTGAGGCTGACAACGAAGACATTGAGTGGTGATTAAATCTTTATTGTGGAAAACAGTTTTATTTAGGCATTCAGTGACAGAAAAGGTACCAAATTTTGTTAATATAATTTATTTAGTGTCATAAGAATTTCAATTTAAAGATAGTTTGTTTTAAATTTACATTGTCTATATAATTTAATTAGTTTCATAAGAATTTCAATTTAAAGATAGTTTGTTTTAAATTTTACATTGTTTGTATTAGATATATATGTGTGTTTCATAATAGATATAATAAAGATAATTTCAAAAAGTGCGTACAAACTAATTCTTTAAAAACCGCGATAAAAACCATATATATATATATATATATATATATATATATATTATTATTATTATTAAAAAACACTCATTGCTCATAAAACATCATTCACAAACAAAACATCAATACAATATATATATATATATATATATATATATATATATATATATATATATATATATATATATATATATATATATATATATATATAAATAAATAATTTTGACTACTCGTATATTTGAAAAAAAGTACAGAAAAGACAAAAGGAAAAATAATAAAATTCTTATTATAGTGATTTATAGTGATATAGTGATATGCTTAATACTTTTCAGTACGTCTATGTATTTATTTTACGCGTAGAACATGGTCGTCAAAATCAAGGTGTTATTTTTATTTCATTTAGGTTTTTACCACTCGATAATAATGAAGTATTACGACTAGTTACATTTTTATTGGTGCGAATTCAAAAAACTTGTCACCGGATATATAAAACTGATTAAAAATTAAGACGTCCGTCTCCAATGAATCCCAATCGAGACGGATAGCCACTGAGAACGATATAATAAGAATAGGCTTAGAGAAGAAATCGTTTAAAAACATAATTTTTACATGTTTAAAACCGCTAAGATAAAATATATTTTAATATAATGTTAAAATATCTATGTTAAAAAATATTATGCTAAGCGGTAATTTAGAAGACCAAAGAACTCTGTTTTAAGAATTCGAGACATTCATAAACAAATATGTAATACCATTGTTTAAATAGGACTAGTTAGACAATCCTTATGGAACAAACGTTTGATTTTTATTCTGCCGTCATATGGCGGCCTCTAGTCATAAATTTAAAAAACTATTAACAGAAACTTAATTCTCAGCAGGATTCTATTCGAGTATATTTTTACCTGTCTGGTAACTTATGCAAACCTGTACACGGGTGCCAGATTGTGAAGAAAATATAAGATTTTAATAAAATGCTTATTGTTATTATCGTTGTATGCGTTTTGTGAAACATAACTTGACTATTTCGAGCGAATATTTCAAATTGTTTTTCTACTTTGAGACTTGATAAATCTAAACCGGTTAGTAATCTATTTAAATGAAGCAGTTAAATGCTGCCTTTTTTTAATTTTCATTAGTTTACCAGATATTTAATTTGGTTATATGATTTGTTAGAAAAGGATTAAATATTTAATTGAAATAGACTCGACTGCTATCGTCTTAGAACACTCATGCGGAGGTTTATTTTTTAGTCAAGACTTGAGTTTTATCATTGTTTAAAAAAAAATCTTTTTAAACAATGGTTTTATGTATGTTTTGAGAAAATTAAATTTTCAATCTTTTAATCTTTAAAATGACGTTTGAAAATATAGTAAATTTATGGGTATGGTTTTTTGATAATGGTTTTGAAACAAATAAACAGATCGATATGCCACAACAAGAGGCAACACATATTTAGGGACAAATTAATCTATGTGTTGGGATAAAAGGAATAATAATTAACAAAACTTTAATAAATAGTACCCTTTATTTTATTTATTTATGTATTTTATAATATACACACCATTTTTGTATTTCTGTTTACATAAATGAGAATGTTTTTTTCAATCAACTCGCCCGATATGACTGTTTATGCAAAAATTAAATTCGCGTTATTTTAATAGTTAGATAACACTCATAAAAATTCTAATATCTACACCATAGACAATATTAACAAAATAATAATTCAAGGTAAAAAAACAAAACAAAATTGTTTACATTAATAGTTATAGAAATCGATTGTAACATTGTTTGCATGAACTAAAATAAGCAATGTATGAGTTGGATCTATGTATGAACCAGCAATACTAGTTTAAAAATATTAGATCGATGTTTAACTACAATGGTATCAAGTCCAACAAACGTTATGATAGCAAAGTGTTCAAGAAAAACTGCAGCAGAAAACTGAGTTTGTGGCTTTCGTGCAGTTTGTACAGATTTTGTCCTAATCTTAACCAGTCTCTTTTTTTAGTGCTGTTATGCGAGTTTTAAGAAGATTAATCCGTATTCGAGATGCATGTAATCTCCTTTAAAGTGCGTGATAATTATGAAATCTTTTTTTCTTGACCAATGGTGATAACGGCATATCTAAAAAGCTCATCAACAAAATCGTCAAGTTCAGAATTATCACTGTGCGAAACAGTATTGGCACTGGTTGATGGTTGTTTTTCTATTGAATACGTATGAAAAACGCGTGGTGTCGTTAACGAACCTTCCTCTTCTACCTCACTATATTTTTTTGGTATAGCAGTAGTGGGTAAATATTTTGCATTTAGATATTTTTGGTCAAAATGCTTACTGCATAGATTTTTTTTTAAATCGGGTAGCTCCAGACTTTCCAATGCAGCATTACCTACAACAATATTATTATTAACACAACTGAAAAAAAGCAACTTTCTGCACAATAAATTAAACAAATAAGTTCTGTATTTAAGATATAGATAACTTGGCAGTTATGCCAATATATGTTTATATCTATATATATATATATATATATATATATATATATATATATATATATATATATATATATATATATATATAAATATATGTATATATATAAATATATATATATATATATATATAAATATATATATATATATATATATATATATATATATATATATATATATATATATATTATATATTATATAAGAGTAAGTAAAAAAATTTTTAGATAGGAAAAAAAAAGAAATTAATTACTATTTAAATGGGAATAAGCCACAATTAAAGGTTAAAATACGTTTATTGACGTTTCAATTTCCACTTCGGAAATCGAAATACCAATACCAGTGGTAGTTTTAGAAGCATCTGTATGGAAAATTAAATTCGAAAAATGCTTTCTTTACAAGAAGGTTAGAAGATTCAAGTTTGTTAAAAATGGTAAGTGAGGTATATATTGAAGGGAGATCTTTAGCCCAGAGGGCAAGTAAAGTTAGAGGAAATGAACTAGTCTGAAAAAGGTCAATCTTTTTAAGTAGTGGACAAATTAATTGAGGTATAGGTTGTATGATAAGGTGTTGGTTATTGTTAGTGGAAGAAGACGCCATTGTGGCAATTAGGGAATGAACGGGATTAAATGGATTTGCGGATGTTGATGCAGCATACGAAAGTAGAAGTGATTATCGTCTTAGGGTAGGAGAAAGTTCATTAGATTCACGGTATACACTCTCAATAGGACTAAAGCGAAAAGCGCTCAGACCTAGAAGAAGTTTTATCGGCACCCCATTGAAGATGACTGAGGGTTTTAAAACAAACAAACAAACTTTTAAAACAATTGATTTTAAGTTCAGAGATTTGACTCTTTCAATTTAATCTGGAGTCAAACATAAAACCGAGAATTTTACATTAATTAACAGCAGAAAGTAGAGAATTGTTAAATAAAATTTTGGTTAAGGGAGTGAAAATTCTTCTGGAAAATTTTACTAATTTGGTTTTGTTCTCAGTGAGTGATAATCCTAGTTCGTTAGATCTATCTTGAAGTAGATTTACTACACTTTGTATAAGTTTATATGAGGTTGGGACCTCACCAGGGTTGAGTTACCAGTGGATATGATAACATTTGCCATGTTATTATATCCACTGGTAGCTTTAACATCCTAATATATAAGACTAAATAATGTAAACTAAATTGCAACATATAACTTTTAACGGGTTTTTACCCAGATATTTAGCGGCTCAAAAGATGTTCACCTAGATACCGATGATGGAATATAGATTCCAAAAACCTTTTGTCTTCATAACATAGCCCATTTGGGTTTTTTAATTTATATACCTTTTATAATGGATTTTAACAAAAATTTTTTTTTGTAATGATTTTTCTTTTATATTAGTATAGATTAGGGCAATATTTTTCATTAACGATTGTCAGCGGTATGTCAGTGGTAAATTTACTGGCTTCATTTAGAGGGTCGTTGGTGCCTAAGGAATTTTCGAGAAATTTTTCAAGATAATTCTAGAAAACCCTAATTTTTGTCAATTTATAGGATTTGAGTGCAGCTTTTAGTTCGAAATAGTTTATAAAAGAGTTCGGATAATTGGTATCTTGTGAAACTAAGGATGAATAAGGAAAGGGTGAAGGAAGAAAAGAGTATATATATGGTTAGGTCCAGATTTGTTCCAAAACTTTTATTTTATCAAGTATAACCTTTTGATTAAAAAAGGGATTGGATATTTTAAGGTTATTTTTTATTAACAATTTTTTTTTAAACTAGACTTGGGCTAGTATTTGAAGTACATAAAGTTTTCTTACTTAATTAAATATCGTGTCTAAATTTGGCAAAAGATGAAGTAAAAATATACAAAGAGCAGAAAACTCATGATATATGCCTATTGATCATCTGATGTTCCGTATTTCTTAGGGACTGTTCGATTAGTGAATGCGGAATGGAAGGAGATACATTTGAAATAAGGATTCTTTTGGTCGCAGAAAGAAGCCTGCCGATAAAGATGACGGTGAAATTAATTATGACGTTCGGTGTATTAGTTGATCAACGATGTCAGTAGAAGTGAGGAAAATGTAGATTCGATTATTCGAAATGCGAGATTTAAAAGTAATATTTTTTGGATAAACTATTTTACCAATTTCTTTAATATATTCAAATAAAACAGTATTCAAAATGGAGTGCATGACAATAACTTGTCCCCTTTTAGAAAACGAACGGGAAGGAGGTCTAGAGACTGCGCCAACGACATATGATTTTGGGTTGAAACTGGAGTTGTTTTGTGTAAATGTAAATATTTAATTACTGTTCATGATGTGTAGTTCTGGTTACCCAGACCGTAACACAATACCTAAACGTGAGTACCTAAAGGACCCTCTCCCAAACTGGAAAGAAAGAAAAAAAGGATCTCACCTATTTCTTGGGATTTTCTCTGGTTTTTTTTAATTAAACCAATATAGCCACAATTAAATTCGACTATTGAAATATAAAACCAAATTTGATACTCGTCTTCTTATCACATTGTGATTAAAGAACTTCGCTTCGTATTGTTAACTCATCGATGAATTAATTCATCTGTTTAACACTGTTTAAATCTTTAAAATCCATTAGGAACTTTAACAAGGGTGTTTAACCTTTGACAGTTATTTGATGTTTTTTGAATCGATTATTTGAAGCTTTATTTATAAACTTCACCATTTTATTAAACTTATTATTAAAAAAACGGTTTGCAAAAGTGCTTTTTAGCTTCTAAACATTTATACTACTTTTGATATTTTTCATGTCATACGGCTGTACGTAGGCTCAATGAAAAGCTGGCGTAAAAGCACAATTTAAAAAAAAACAGAACTTTCTATAACCACTAACAAGAAACAAGCTGAGATATTGCAGCGGACAGATCTCCCTTGCATTTTTCTGTGGCGATATTTTACGAGTACCATTATTTTAATGTTTCAAAACTAATTTACTTTTTCACTGTGTATGCTATTGATAAATCAAATTATAAAAATTAGATATTCTTTTACAATGTTCAATTTTCAGCTCTTAATGTTAATAAACAATGAAAATATTTGCAATTTCTTAAACAAGAAAAAAAAATGCTATTTGATTTTCTCTGGGCCATAGAAGGTTTTGGTTTTTTTTAATGTTTTTTTTATTAGCTTTATATTGAGCCTACATACAAGTGTATGACATAAAAAAGTCAAAGTTATTAGAAATTTTTATATGCTAAAAATTTGTTACTCTTCAAACTGATTTTTAAAAACAAATTTATTATATTCTTGATGTTTTTTTTTTAAATAATTTAAAACGAAGCCATAAAAAATCGATTGCTATTTACAAAATATCCCTAGAGTGACTGTTTGGACAAGTACAGTTGTTTAAATAATCGGTCTCCTGGATAAACAAATTGAATAACTCATAAACTGTATGGTCGTTCTGTATGACATTTAGCACACTTTAAAAACTCATTAACTGCCATAATTTTAAATAGTTGTATTACATATCGTTATGCAAAAAGAAAGTTATTAACATTTATAAATTATACTTTAAAAATAAGGGTTTTTAAATTATCTCGGTCAATTCTTTATGTATTTTAATTATAAAAATATCAATATTAGAGAACATTTTATGATAACTTTTATTTTAACGTTTTATGCGCATAAACTTTTTTCACTTTTTACGATTGTTTAAAGCAAAGCAAAATTAGCTAAAGTCTTCATATAATTGTCATCAGCTACCCCTCATATACCTTTTAGAGACTTTAAATATCTGTTTAAGATTTTTTCAGCTTTTTTAGAGTTGTAGATCATAAAAAGTAATGTAACTTTTGAGAGTATCTAAATTAAAATACAAGAAACTATTAATCGAAATAGTTGCAAAAAACCTTATTTTTGCAGTTATTTATAAATTAAAATAACTCTTTTTTGTGCAAAAACATATAACATAGCTCCTTGAAATTATGGAAATTAATAAGTTATTACAGTGCGCTAAATGTCAATCAGAGCAAATAGTTTATAGGTTATTTAATCTGTTTATAAACATTTATATCTTTGATATCGTTTATGCCACAAACTTATATAGAGGCTAATGAAAAACTGATGAAAAACACACTTCCTAAAAAAAAAAGAATCTTCTATGACCATTACGAGCCAAGAGAGCATTTTATATTTAAAACCAAAGCATTTTATTCTTAAAATCATACTTCCATTGTCTATTAACAGTAAAAGATGAAAATTGAAGGGACTCTAAATAAAGATCTGAATTGTGCGATCCAGCTTACAGATGGCATATGCGGTAAAGAAGTAAAAATTTATAACCCGTTAAAATGATGGTACTCGTAAAATACCTCTTCGGAAAAGTAGAATGGAGAACCATCTGAGCTCCGTTTTTTTTTAGATTTGAACTTTTTTAAAATAAATCGCGCTTGTAAAATTTGCAATATCTTGGCTGCTGTGGCACGTAAAACATAATTTTTTTTTTAACTGGGGTAGCTCAACAAAAAGTTGTTTAAATAATCGCTTTCCATGATAAACAAATCGTCACTATTTTTATTAGTTACATTACATACCATTATGCAAAAACAAAGTTATTAAAATTTATAAATTTCTGCAAAATCAAGGGTTTTTTGCAACTATTTTGGTGAATTCTTTATATATTTTAATTTAGAAACTCACAAAAGGAAGAACTTTTTGAGATCTACAATTTTTATTTTAACTATTTTTCTCTAAACTGGATAAAAAACGTTTTATAAGCAAAAGAATGACCTCTCACTTTTTAAAATTGTTTAAACAAAAACAAACCAAAATACCTGTATGTCTTCACAGATTTATTATTAACTAACACTCGTATATCTTTTAGAACCTTTAAATATCTTTATAAGATTTTTACGTGTAATCAATGATTTTTTTACAGATGGACTGGTGTATAAATTAGTTCTCCGATAAAGATGAACTTATTTCTACTTTTCAGTACAATAACTAAAAATAGGTAGCTAAAGAAATACATATTTAAATATCTAATATTTTGTTTATGTTTATTAACATATTTATTCACTAATTTGTTTTTCCGAAGTTTATTATATCATAATTATAATACCAACGAAAACGTAAAATTCAAATGATGAATGAAAAAAAAAAAATAAACATTTTTTTAAGTTAATTACGTAACGGAAACGGTGTAAAATAAAAGAATATAAAAAAAATTTCTATTTACTTACCAGAGTGTAATATCCATGTTTGACAAGCCGAAAGATTTTTTGTCGGAAATCTGAACATTCTTAAGCCATGAATTTTGTATGATGATAAACCACATTTGTAATAACAACAAATATTTCCAGCCATCTGTAAAAAACGATTTATTTATTATGGAAGTAACATTATTTTAATTTAAAATCACTTTTTTCAAATATTATCGAATGTATGTATTATCCGCTAAAATTTATTTCTAAATACCTAATTTGTTCATTTCTCATACAAATGTTTTTTGTTTTAAACACACAGAATTAAAATGTTTTACTTACCTCGGACCAAATTTTTGTAATACACTTCCAAATAAAATAAACTATTTAAATTCTTTAAACTTATTTAGATATAGGAAGATTTAGAAGCCACAGTACGTTTATGTACAATTTTAGTTGACACGATATTTACTAGTTGATAGTAATAACTCTATTTTAAATGAATATCTTAAGTTATTCAAGGTCTGTTTTTTTACATGTTTATTTGTAAATAAACCTGTTGCTACTATGTCAGTGAAATATTGCAACGCTGGTGAATTTAATTCAATGGATCAAAAATGGACGTTAAGTTTAGTCTTTAACTTTTTCACATAGCACCATCTAGTATAACGTATATCAAACAAACAATGGTATATTAAAATCTATTGAGACAGAAAGAGTGGTGACATCTAGTGACTGTCTCAATTAGAATCAAACAAATTTATACATTGCGTTGGCTAACTAGTTCTATTTAAACAATGGTAATACAATTTTATTTAAAATTTTGTACCCAACGGAGATCGGTAATATAGGCTAGAATTATAATCATTATACAAAAAAAAACTATTACAAGAAGAAGAAAGATCACAAAACGCAAGATATACTGGATCCTGAATAAAACTAATAAAGTTATATAACTAAATATTAAGTGAATAAAATTGTTATCGGAGTGTCTACTATCCCAAAGTTTTGGATATCGTAGATTAAATATCCTACAGCTAGATGAATAGATATTAAAGGTCAGAAGTCCGAAAAACTGAATGTTGTACTATTTTTACAGCCGAGGCTGCTGCTATACAGAAAGCATTAACTTAGTGTGTCACTAATTATTGTGAGAACATCGTAATAGTATCAGATTCTCAGGCAGTATTACAAGCTATTCGTAACCATCCATTAGAAAGTTTTCAAAACTCCATTATACTTGATATCAAAAAATTATTACCTGAACTAAAAAAAACAGTTACTTTACTCTGGGTTAAAGAACATAATGGAGTTTTTTTAAGCGAATTAGTGGACAGTATGGCAAAAAATACATGTGAGATATCCGAAATTACAATGTTCACTACTTTAAAGATCTTTTTTCTATAGTTAGGAGTATTGGCAGGAAAAGATGGATGTTAAAATATAAAAAGGTTCAGAAGACTTTAAGAAACCATTACTTTTATATTCATTCATGCCCATCAAAAAATATTCCCCATTTTAATTTTAACTATAATTAAGTACATTCCTCATAAAACTTAAACATTACCTCTTTCCAGAGCATCTGCATATAATTAGAATCAATGAAACTCCCTTCTGTCCGTGTAACAATAAATCTATCGGAGATTTGACGACACATTTTTCGACTGTCTTAATCATAGGGAACAGACTCGGAGCCTATATTTAGGTTTAATCGAGATTAATATTAGCCTACCAGTTAACATCAGCAATTTGTTATCTTATTATGATAAATCTATATATAAAATTCTAATCAAGTTTATAAACGATTCTAAAGCCCGCCACTCACGTTCCAACAGTGCAGTACGATTTTGTCGAATGCAATTGCAGTACCATATTGTTGAAAATCGGATGGGAACACACACGTACCGATTTTGTAGTATGAGTTTTACTTCCAAATCAGAAACATGTCAAATAACAATATACTTTTAGCAGCTTTTACTCTTTGTATAAACGAAAAAATACAAGAAACGTACGTGGTGATACAAAGATTGATTGCTGAAATGACATACATACTGTCATGTACACTTATTAGAAGAATTGTGATTATATCCAGATAATTTTAATTCCTTTTTGTAACATGTTTGAAAATTATTAATTTTCTTTTTTACCAACTCTATACTAGTATCCGCTTTTAGTTCTTGAAATTTAGTAACCAAAATACGCATAGCTTTTTTCTATCGGTTTTATCACGATATGATGTCGATTTTATTTTCCAAAGGCTGTCTTGTTCTATATAAATATCACAGAAATCTCTTAAAAACTTTTAGCTATAAGCCGTTTTCGAAATTTACCAGCAAATGATTTTTTTGCAATCGTAAGATTTTGTCGTTGTCACAATATACACGATCAAATTTACGACCCAACCAATTCTCTCGTACTGCTGCAGACGACTTGTTTGTCTGCCGTCAAATCGCGCCAATTTGGTCGAATGGTGCAAATATACGATCAAATTACGTTCAATTTTGTAGCATTCAACAAAATCGTACTGCGGCGTTGGAACGTGAGTGGCGGGCTTAAGATAAAAATTTAAACATCCTTATAACAATTTTCTGTGGCAAAACGATTCTTTGTCTAATACCATCCCTCTCTCTCCACACACACACAAGTCGGAAAAAATTTTTAATATAACAGGCTCGATAGACTGTGTGCTCCTTTCGCTTTTATTTAATATATACAAAATATTTTTTAAGAGGCTCTAGAAGACAGAATAGAAAGTATAATTGACAATGGAATAGTCACCAACAAGTTAAGATGCTGATGAAACAGTTTTGCTAGCAACGGATATATAACGGATATATAATATATATATATATATATATATATATATACATATATATATATATATATATATATATATATATATATATATATATATATACATATATATATATATATATATATACATATATATATATATATATATATATATATATATATATATATATATATGTATGTATGTATGTATATATAAGAAATTTCTTTTAACAAAACTTTCATTATTATGTTACTATTAATGGCTATTAAGAAAAATATATTAAATTTGTCCTCTGGAAATCTTTATTCTAATAAATACCACAAAAGCTCTTAGCATAAATGTCAATAGATACAAGAACTAGGCAAGTAAAAACATTATCCCGTTTTTGCTAGGGAAAACAATATGTGAGTTCAGGAGTAAATAGGAGTAAATATCACGAGTAGAATAGAAATAGGAAGATTAACTTTTATACGAGGAAAATGTTTACTACGCAATACCAAGTAAAGTAGTTTAAATCTTTTATTATTTCTATCTTGACATAACAACTTCGTTTGGGAAGAATGGAATACCATAGTTTCCTTAATCTATGATCAATATTGTATAATATCGGTCAGGGTGATTATGCTTAGGATCAGGAATAGCTTCACCCAATGAATCTTTTGCTTTTTCAATAGCTCGTGGACTGTATATTTATTTCTTCAATAAGGTTAGTTGAAGATAACTACGAGTTGATCATGCACCTTAGAGTGCGTTATTAAAAGTTCCATATCTTGGTCAAAAATTAACATAGAAACATTTGCCACAGCTTAAAATCTTCGTTTTGAGTTGTTCTATAACTTCCATTAGTTTAAAGTTTATAGCTTAGTTTTGTTTAAATTTATTATAAACAACTTAATTTTTTAGTAAAATTTTAAATGTTCAATTATTACTAGTTTTTAATTAATAAAGTTAAAGTAATTTTGCAAAGTTTTTTTTACAGCTGAAGCAGATATCCTTAAAATGAGGGTTTTGTAAGTTAATCGCACGCATGAAAGCTGAGTTATACTTGGAAAAGCCCCATCGAATGCATATTTTGCATTTGTTTTCACAAAATTTTATATAACTCTGGTTCTAACAATCGGATCACAGTGTACTAAACGCCATTTTGTGCATATCTTCAAAGGGAACAATTTTCATTTGGCTAACATTAAATATCTCGAATAGTTTAGGACGTACAAATATTTAAACAATTAAATTGATAATAACTAATTATCTGACACGTTTTCAGCCCCGAAAAATCAAATCTAGGCACCAAAAAACCAGTTGAGTGAATACTCAACTCCCCTGGCTCCTAAACTAAGGCAGCCGCGCTCTTGAAAGCACATAAAAATGCTCTAGACGGAACTCATAACCAACACAAATCAAATGAATAATAACGAACAACACATTTTGCATTCAAAAAAGGAATTAAAGGGATATTTACACAGGACAAAATTACATATTATTTGGGCTAACTATACAAGAAAGTATAAATAAAAATATATAAATATGAATAAAAATAAATAAAGAATAATTAATTTCAAGTAATTAGAATATACCAAGACTATTTATTAATGTTGTCACCAATATTCAGTAATGAAGACAGCACCGTAAAAAATGAATAAGAACCATCTTATTGGATTCGCATTCACAATTTATAATTTTCAAAGTAATAATTCGATCCAAAGAAATATCATTATCCTCCCGTTACCTTATATAGTTAATTGGCTATCTTTTAATTTTTATTGAAATCGAAAAGACAGCATTGTTAGTAAAATTAATATTCATTAAAACAAAAACTACTGTCAATTGTTAAAAAATATTGGTATAAAAGTAGCAGCTGCCTATTGGATCACTGGTTATTATCCTTATTGAGTATATTTACAAAAAAGGCCGATTTGCATAACATAATAAGGACGTCTTGTCATCTTGGTATTAGTACTAGTTAATTTGTGAATTATAACCAGTTTCGGCGTAATTGCAAAAGGCAGTGACGAGATCAACTCTGATATGTTTAGAATAGACTACGAAGGATATAAATACCGAAGAATAATTTAATAATTATTATCTTCGTTACAATCTACAGAGCTACGATTATGGATTGCAATTCATTAACCCAGATCAATACACACATGTATAAATAAAATATTAAAACTATTGTTTTCCAAATTTATTCTAAAAATTTTAAAACTTATTTAAAAATATTAGTAAACGTTTTAAGAGAAACTAGGCTATGGATGGATGTGTATTAATGTGACATTTCAATTTTGTATAAATTCAAATTTTTAAAATCATTTATATATATATATATATATATATATATATATATATATATATATATATATATATATATATATATATATATATATATATATATATATATATATATATATATATATATGCTTTCTGTAGTTTTCTGGGTTTGACTAAGCATCGAATAATCTTGGTTTTGATAAAAACCATTATTTTGTCGACGTTTCGGCAAGGTCGCACTTGCCATTGTCAAGTCAGGTAGTAGCGCTTCTCGCTGATGCTTAACGTTAACTGCTGATGCTTGACGTTAACTACTAAGCTTAGCTTAGCATCAGCGAGAAGCGCTACTACCTGACTTGATAATGGCAAGTGCGACCTTGCCGAAACGTCCTCAAAATAATGGTTTTTATCAAAACCAAAATTATTCAACGTAGAGTCAAACCCGGAAAACTACAGAAAGCACATATAACTCCCGCGGAAATTTCAAGTGTAACATATGTATATATCGTCGGCGAAAGAGCAAAATGGTATATCTCCAAAAATATCAAAATTGACATTTTAACGCTATCTCGTAAGAAATAGATAGTTCTATTAGTCAAAACCATTTAACTGTAGAAAATTTCGTGTTAATTCGGAAAAGTTATTTCCGAAAATTAAATCGGTGTATCTCTCCACATCAAGCAAAAAGGTGTAATAAGTTTAAAGCGCCAGAATCGGCATTGTGTGGTTATGTTTAGTTGCACCAGATTGTTCGTCCGGGTTTTTACTGTGTAAATAAAGCTAAGAAATTGGTTGGGTAAGTGTTAATCTATTTTAAAAAAATTGGTCTTTAATGTAGAATTTATTTCAAAGTAATTTTTGATAAATTGAATGCTCAGAATTTGTTAACAACTTCAGCATTGAGATACACGTTTTTGAACATATTTATTTGCCTTAGATACACGTTTTTGCAATAGCTAATAATAATTATAACAATTATTTTTACCTGTTAAAAAATATGAATCAAAGCCCAAAAAGGGTTAAAACGTATTAAATCATTATATAAATTGAAATAATTAAATTAAAATTTTGTTTCCAGGCACAATGGCCAATGAAAGACCCAATAAAGTGCTAACCGAAAGAGAACTGGAAGATATTTTGAACAGTGCTGAATTCTGGATTTCCGATGAGAATCAGAGCAAGGAGCTTAATAATTGTACTTAACATAGAAGAACGTCCTATTGTAGGAGAAATAATGGATCGTGACAATGATCAAAATAATGACAATAATACATTATTATCTGAAAACGAAATCCCAACGAATAATGTTTCTGAATTGGAAATACCTACGAGCACGGAAAAAATTATAATTGAAATACTTTTAACTAACACTGAAGAGCTAAATGACAATGACAAACCCATGAAAGTGAAACGAATAATCAAGCACCTAATGATATTGAAAATTCTACCAATGATGAAGAAAAAGAAAATAAAGAAAATGATAACAAAAAAAAATTGTAGAAAACAAGAAAAATTTAATCTAAAAAGTACAAAGGTTTGAAGAAACATCGAGATGATGGTAAATATAGGTTAACTGAAAATCGACCGGCACGAAACCTTCGTTTAAAATGTGAATCTCAATATTGTATAAAATTAAAAAAGCGAGGTTGCTCTAATTTTTCTGAAAATATTCGCATGAATCTGTTTAATAGTTTTTGGCAAAAGATGACATGGGATATGAAAAAAGTTTACGTAGCATCTTTAATAGACGTCAAGCAACCACACCAAGTTACTGTAGAAGCTAGTCGAAGATCTAATTCTTATGAGTACTACTTGATGAACAATGATCAAAGAGTTCAAGTTTGTAAAAAAAATGTTTCTCAACACCCTTGGAATAACTCAATCAGTCGCAGTCCGTTGGCGTCAAGAATCAGAAAATGGTATTCATATTGCAGCTGAAAATAAGAAAACACCTACCAAATCAAGAACGGCAAATTTAAAGCATTCAAAAGGGTTTCTATCAGACTTTTTAACAACTTTACCAAAGCTCGCATCGCATTACTGCCGTGCTTCATCACACAATTATATTTAGAGCCTATTTTTAAGAAAAAAAAGATGTATATTCAGCATACAAGGTAGAATGTCAACGACTTTCAATAAAAAGTTTGAGCCGCACTATGTTTCAGTCGGGAAATGGAAAATCAAAAAATATCCATACATCGCCCTAAAAAGGATCTTTACGACACATGTGTGGGCCACTAAATTGGAAATATAAGTGAAGAAAAGTACAATAAACACCAACAAGAGAAAGAAGCGTCTAGAAATGAAAAAAGAAAAGATAAACATGAATGCATGAAAAATAAAAATATAGTTCGTATTGACATGCAAGCCGTTAAATTAGCACCATGCGTTGAAGCCACAGCATTTTATTATAAAACAAAATTGGCAGTTCATAACTACACAATTTTTGATTTGGCTTCCAAGACTGTATGGTGCTATTTGTGGCACGAAGGGAACGGTGAGTTAGAATCCAGTGTTTTTGCCCCAATTTTATTAGACTATTTAAAATTTCGCCTTGATGACAATTCTCAAATTAAAGAATTTATTATCTATTTTGACAACTGCGGTTATCAGAATAAAAACAATATGTTGTTTAACGCTTTGGTTTATTTTGCCAGAGAAAGCAGCGTAACAATCTGCCAAAAATTTTTAACTAAAGGGACTCAGATGGAAGTTGTACCAACGGATTACATAAACGTTTGTTTAGAAGCTTATAAAATCCGTCACTACACAGTCAAATATGTTGATTATAATTTTTTTACAAACTTTAATAATAGTTTATACTATTGTTATGATAAATATTATGACGCATAATACTGTAAACATATTAACCCATTCGTCTTTTCTAGATCATAAATATACCTGCTGGCAGAAATTTCTAGGGGCCCCCCTCCGATATAGAAAGACCCGTTTACCTGAATTCTGATGAGTCACCAACGATTTCCAGAAGCAGACCGAATAAAAACCAGTATGAGCGACCTTCTCGGCTCTTCGATGGGGAATCGCGACAATTCCGGAACTAACGGCATTTTTTATTTAAAGAGGAATTTTGTTGTAAACAAGACAGTTAGTTTTTGAACATCGCGTCGAGTTTTTAAAATGTAACGCACGTAGATAAATTATATAATTCTAAGTGTAAAATAAATTAGTTATATTGTGCAAATAAAGACTTTAAATAAACTTACAAGTGTTAAAGTGTACAACCTTTAATAATAAATAAAAAAAATAAATTGTATTAATAAAAACAGTACAATTGGTGTCAAAAGTGAAATAGTAAATAAATAGTGAAAATGACTACGATTTATGAGCTCACAGTTACGAATTTAAGAAGACATCTCGGAGATAGAGAATTAGCTTCTACCGGAAAAAAGGCTGAGTTAGTCCAACGACTAAAGAACGGTTAGGAGGATGAGGGTTTTTATCCAGAAACTTATATATTTGAAGATGCTGTCATCTCGTTGATTTCGAAACTAGAGAACAAAGTTTCTGGCGATATTTTGAAATTCTGATGTAGCCAAAGTTTCTGGTGATATCGCATCATTAGAAGACAAAGTTTCTAACGAGATTTCTTCTCTGGAAAGCAAAGTTTCTGCTAACATCTCTCTGGAAATCTCTAAAGTCACTTCTAAGATGTCTGTCCTCGACGATAAAATATCGTCGTTAAAAGACCAAGTTGCTGCCGATATGTTGGCTTTCGAAGAAAAGATGAAAGAGATGAAAAGGAAGATGGAGGAAACAGGAACAGCAGAGAGAGGTAACAATCCGATTATAATAGAGACAAAAGAAGACGAGACGAAATATAAGTTGGAAACACGGCCGAAGTTTGAAGGAAGTGGAGGTTCTGTTCATGTTAGTCCCAACTTTCGACGGAAAATCGTCATGGAACAACTACATGAAACAGTTCGAATTAGTTGCAAGAGCGAATGGATGGTCTGAAAAGGTAAAAGGCTGTAAACCTGACTATAGCTCTTCGAGGACATGCCTTAAATGTGCTTCAGACCATAGCCGTAGAGGAGACGGATAATTTCGAACAACTGAAGAAGAGGTTAAATATGCGACATATAGATATGGCCACGAAAATTTGGAGCATGTATGTCAGTCGCAGCTTAAAAATCGAAGACACAAGAAAGATGAGGCTCTTCAAGAATATGAGGTAGATATTGCCAGATTAGTACGATATGCTTATCCAATAGCTCTCGAAGACATGATATAAAAATTGGCCGTCCAAACGTTTATCGAATGTCTTCGTGATCATGAAATGCAGAGAACGCGGCTTATCCGCCGCCCTCGAATACGAGTCAGCGACGCAGGCGGTTACAGTAAAGTTAGGACTGTAAAAGAGGAAGGAGATGCAGATAAACTTGACCAGCTCGTAAATATAATGAAAAGTATGACATACAAGAAAACGAAGGGGGACAGCTTCGACCCGGAACTTTTCCGAAGACCCTCTCATACTAATAGCTTCTTTGAACTATCGTAAAGATAGTGTATATGTAGATGGAAAAATAAATGGTAGAAGGCATACGTTGTTGGTGAATACCGGAGCAACCAGAACCATTATACGCCCGACAGTTATAAACAGCCGTAAGAAACTATCACCAACGAGGTTGCGACTTCGGACCGCTACAGGTGAAAATGCCAACATTCATGTAATTCCCAATTCCTGGAGAAATCCAGGTACAATTGGGAATTGGAGCAGAAAAGTTCGTCCATACTGTTATAGTTGCTGACATCGAAGAGGATGTTATATTAGGAATAGACGTAATGAATATGCATGAATTCCAATTGGATTTTAAGAATAAGGTAATCAAAGTTGGCAACGAGGAGGTATTTCTTCATCCACATGATGATAACACTGTGCAAGCAGCCATTAAAGAAGATACAGTCGTACCTGCGAGAAGCGAAACGATCATAGTAGCGCGGCTACAGGGAATTGTGGACGAAGGGACACCTATTATGATGGAGCCTTGGAACCATGACGACGAGGTTCACCGTGGAATCATAATTGGAAAGGAATTGGTGACATCGGCTAAAGAAATTCCTGTGAGACTTATCAATGTCAATGACTACTCAGTGACCATCAAGAAACAGGCAAAAGTAGGAACTTGTGTACCTGTGACATCCATAATCCGACAGGCGACAACATCTGATAATTCCACCGACAAATTCGACCAAATGGTTGCAGTTGCGGAACAGTGTCTAAATCAGATGGAGAAAAGGAAATTAAGGGAATTTCTTCGGCAGTATCGTGATATTTTCGTACAGAAAGGAGGAAAAAAGGTAAGAACTACCGTTATTAAGCATAAAATTGATACTGGTAATGCTAAGCCAATTCGTCAAACAGCTCGACGATTACCACAGGCGAAAAAAAAGAAAGCTAAAACAATTGTTCAGGAAGTGAAGAAAGACGGGGTGATAGAACCTTCCACGAGCCCATGGGTCTCTCCGGTGGTCCTGGTTAAGAAGAAAGACGGAACGACGAGGTTCTGTGTGGATTATCGTTTGCTGAACAACGTTACCAAGAAAGATAGTTATTCTCTGCCTCTGATCGACGATACATTGGACACATTGCCTGGAAGTAAATTGTTTTTTACTTTGGATTTAAAGTCTAAATACTGGCAGGTAGAAATGGACCCAGTAGATAAAGAGAAGACAGTCTTCACCACAGGATCTGGATTGTTGCAATTCAACGTTATGCCATTTGGACTATATAATGCTCCTGCGACATTTGAGAGGCTTATGGAAAATGTGTTGAGAGGCTTATCTTGGAAAATATGCCTAAATTATCTAGATGACATAATCGTATTGGGAGAGACATTTGAAGATCAACTGAAAAATTTAAAAATCGTTTTTAATCGACCTAAAGCTGCTCAATTGATGTTAAACCCCAAGAAGTGCCAGCTATTTCAAGGTAAAGTCAATTATCTGGGTTATATAGTCAGTAAAGAAGGAATGGCCGTGGATAAGGGAAAAATCAATTCCATTAAGGAATGGCCAGTATCAACGAACAAACATCAAGTGAGAAGTTTTCTTGGACTATGTACTTACTACCGGAGGTTTATTAAGAAGTTTGCAGATATTGCTAAGCTATTATCGCGACTTGCAGAGAAAGCAAGAGATTACCGCTGGGATACAGGCCGCCAAAATGCCTTTGAGATCATAAAAAAGCATTTAATCGCAGCAACAATTTTAGGATAACCACTGCCAGAAGGAGAGTTCATCTTAGATACAGATGCAAGTAATGTGGGAATTGGAGAAGTGCTATCTCAGATTCAAGGAGGACAGGAAAGAGTCCTTGGATATATTAGTAAAGTTCTCTCAAAACCTAAGCGGAATTATTGCGTTACGAGAAAAGAACTTCTAGCAGTAGTGAAATCAGTAGAGCACTTTTATCAATACCTCTACGGAAGGAAATTTCTAATCCGAACTGACCATGCCGCCCTTAATTAGTTGATGCAGTTTAAGAATCCAGAGGATCAGATAGCCAGATGGATCGAACGACTCCAAGAATACGAATTTAAGATTGAGCACCAGGCCGGAGTTAGCCATAGAAACGCTGATTCTCTTTCCAGAAGGCCATGCCCAGAAGAGTGTTCCCACTGCAACAAAACGGAATCCAAGGAAGCAGCAGTGCTAAGAACAACGATGGTCAACGACGACTGGACGCGTAATAAGATCAGGGAAGAACAAGAAAGAGATCCAGTTATACAGAAACTTTGAAAATGGAAAGAGGAAAACCGTCTACTCCTTTGGCAAGAAATATTAAACCTACGCTCAGTAGTTAAGACGTATTGGGCCCAGTGGGACTCATTTATTATTGAAGATGGCTTGTTCAAATAAGTACTGGAAAATGATGACGGTTCAGAAAAGAGAAGACAGTTGGTGATCTCAAAGAGCAGAATAGCCGAAGTACTTCGTTAGTTACACGGCGGTCCATCAGGAGGGCATTTTGGTGTAAAGAAAACACTTCAGGGAATTCGAGAACGGTTTTATTGGATGAACAGTTCCGACGACGTAAAAGACTGGTGTATGCAATGTACTATTTTTGCTACGAGTAACGGGCCTTACCGAAAAAGGAGAGCTCCTATAAGACAATATAATGTTGAAAGCCCGTTTGAAAAAATAGCTTTGGACATCGCTGGGCCACTTCCAGAAAGTAAAAATGGAGGCAAGTACATGTTGGTAGTAATATATTACTTCACTAAGTGGGTCGAGATTTACGCACTTCCAGACCAGAAGGCCGCCACCGTTGCAGGTAAGTTGATCCAAGAATATATCACCCGATTTGGAGTGCCTTTGGAGATCCATAGTGACCAAGGTAGGAACTTCGGAAGCGATCTATTCCAAGGAATATGTGATAGACTAGACATGAAGAAAACAAGAACTACTGCGTATCATCCGCAATCGGCTGGTATGGTAGAACGAATGAATAGGACAGTTGGCAAGTATTTGACAAAGATGATGTCCGATCATCAGCGAGATTGGGACCAATATCTTTCGTTCTTCACAATGGCCTACAGATCTGCTGTTAACGAAACAACAGGCCAGACACCAGTCAGAGTCCTATTCGGACACGAAATGCGACTACCTTGTGATCTAGAGTTTGGGTGTCGACCTGGAGAAGATGTAGCAGGTGAAGATTATGTGATCGAACTACGAAGAAGAATGGATGATGTACATGAGTTGGTCCGTTCCCACCTTCAGATCGCTAGCGACCGAATGAAGAAACGGTACGATACACAAGCCGAAAAGGGTTGATTTGAGAAAAACGACAAAGTCTAGCTCTATAACCCCAAGAAAAAAGGTTGTTCTCCCAAATTGCAGCAGTTTTGGGAAGGTCCATACCTCATTATGAAGAAGATCAACGATGTCATCTACCAAATAAGCAAGATTCCGAGGGGAATGCTGATGATAGTACACCATAACTGGCTGGTATCTTTCGAAGGTGACCACGACGTAGATGAAGAAGTGGAAGTAAACCAAGTCCAAGATGTGTCTGACCTCACGTTTGAGGAATTCATGGGTGCCTATGGAGGTACCGGTAAAGCAAGACATGGTGTTACCACTGAAGAAAAGCAAGATCATGTAGAATGTTTCGAACCTTTGCTTCATCTAAGACGACAACAACTTCTATTGCTCTATTTCGCTAGATTTTCAGCAAATCTCACAATTCTCACAAAAAACCTCATCTGTAATAGACAATTACAAGTTACTAATAATCCTAGAATGGTACGGTCCACTATACAGATGTTAATTCCTTATTTAGATATCAATCTGTTGCCAACCAGCCCTTACACGGTCCCTCAAACTCCTCCATGGATATGTAAACTTCCAAATTTCAATATCGAATTATCCAAATATAATAAGAATGAAATATCACCTTCCATTATTAAACAAAGATTCTATGAAATACTACATCAATGCAACTTCGATAAGATCCTTTACTCAGACGCATCTAGGACTCAAGAAGGTGTTGGCTGTGCTGTTACAAAGACTACAACCACCGTCAACTTGTTTCGACTCTCCAGAAATTGCAGAATTTATACTGCTGAACTATATGGAATACTAGAAGCGGTGAAAACTCCACTAAATGATGATAAAACTATAGCAATCTGTATGGACTCTCTGTCCTCCATGAAGTCCATAAGAAACGTACATTCTATTCACCCAATAGTTCAAGAAATCCAGAGTATATGTAATCGCCTTCAAACTAATGTAATTATAGTAACAATATTGTGGGTCCCATCACATGTTGGTATTCCAGGTAACGAAAAAGCCGATCAAGCAGCAAAACAATCGTGTTCTCTTAACGTAACAACAGACATTCAAACATCATCATATCTAAAAAGAACACTCAAACATAAAATAATGGACCTTTGGAATGATCATTGGAAAAGACGCAATACCAAGTTAAGCGTTCTACAACCAAACATTTTTTACTACCAGCTCCCACCAATGAAAAGAAAGGACAAATCTATCATTCGAATATTGAGAATAGGGTACACACGCCTTACACATTGACACCTAATGAATTCCAGTAATCAGATTTTGTGCCAGTAATGCAACACCACGACTTCCGTAACACATGTACTTCTTGACTGTCTACACTACCCAGCATCCAGAAGAAAATACAATCTTGGTAACAACCTAAAAGACATACTTATCTCAAACAGCACCAACTATGAAAATGTATTAAACTTTTTAAAAAACACAAAGTTATACAATTTAATTTAAAACAAAATGTATTATAAAAAATGTATTGTAACTAATTTGTACCCAATGTAAAGTATTAACCATGTAAACATGAATGTAAATTGCACCTGTATCAATGACCATTAGCTGTCGAGACACAACATATTTTCGAAAAAAAAAAAAATTAAAACTGCTATTAAAACGAAATAAACATATTATTTGCCTTAACTGAAAAGTTGCCAAATTTGAGATACACCATTTTGCCCTTGCGTCAACGGTATATTTTATATAAGTGTAACATACAGGGTCGGTCAGAACAACTGAATAAACCAAAGTTTTGTTTTTTTAAATGGAATACTCTGTATATTAAGTTGTTAATTTTTGAAATATTTGCACTTTTATAGAGAAAAATCTTAATATTAAAAGTGCTGGGGATTTGTTCTCAAGATAATAAAAATGTAAATGACATGTCAAGTTTTTCTAGTGCAGTGTCAGTTTTAAATAATTTAATATAATTGACATCCAGGGATACAATATACAGTGTGATCACTATTTTTAAATACAAATTTTTTTTAATTTATCCTGTATATTCGTATTGTATTTTGTACATAATAATACATCTTTCTTTTGGTATCAGGCTCTACATACCAACCATGTGTCGTTTTGTAGATATTTAGAAATAATTGTAGAATTTATGTTTTGCAGAATTTTTATTAATAAATTTTGTGTTTCTATTGAAACAAAAATTATAAATATTATAATCTAATTTTATAAATATAAATCAAAAAACAATAATTTAAAAAAACGTATGCTATTAAAAATTAGTTGAATTTAATAACTCATTACGTTACAACACAATATTTACCTATTCGATAAGCTATATTCATAACTGCATTATTAACTCTATTATTACATGTTCAAAACGTTGTTTAATATACACAAGTCGTACACGTGTGATAAATGAGTACCGAACACCCTATAGCATTTCAGATCCAACGCTGAGAAAGACATTTTGTATATGTATTCTGGAACGTAACTCGAAATAAATGAAAATTTTATAAAATATTCTTCATAAAATTTACGTTTCGACTTAACATTTCTTCCACATAACTTTGTTCTTTGTTATTGCATTTAACTCTATATTATTGTTGAATTGGCGCGTATTTATATGTGGATTCATTATTTGGTTATTTATTTCATTTACGGGACAACAACACTAAATGCACGTGTTTCTGGGTCTATCCGTTAACAGAGAGACTTGTAAGAAGACTCAAACCAAATCCAAACACACCGGCCAGGTTTGGCAATTTTGGCAGGGAATTTCCTCAGAAAACTAACAACTTATTTCAACTCTTTGAATGCGACCAGTGAAAGAGCTTCTCCACCAAAAAACAAAGTTTGGGTCAAACCCATTCAAAATCATCTAAGTATACTTTTGAATAAAATCCTTTGTATAAAAAGGTATATAAAAAACCCAGTTGGGCTATGTTAAATTGGCAAAACGTTTTCGGAATAAGTATTCCATCATCAGTACCAAGTTAATACATGGATGTAGCCACTAAATATGGGGTTACAAACCCTTTAAAAATTGTTAATTGAAATTTAGTTTACATAATGTCTGTTTTACAATTTAGATGGTAAAGTTACCGTTGGATTGGTAACATGGCGACATATGACTCTGCAATAAGTTGCAAGTCCTGAGACGGTATGTCTACGAGGACTTCAATAAAGCAACTCTTTTTGTTGCTTTAGAGTTGCTTTATTGAAGTCCTCGTAGACATACCGTCTCAGGACTTGCAACTTATTGCAGAGTCATATGTCGCCATGTTACCAATCCAACGGTAACTTTACCATCTAAATTGTAAAACAGACATTATGTAAACTAAATTTCAATTAACAATTTTTAAAGGGTTTGTAACCCCATATTTAGTGGCTACATCCATGTATTAACTTGGTACTGATGATGGAATACTTATTCCGAAAACGTTTTGCCAATTTAACATAGCCCAACTGGGTTTTTTATATACCTTTTTATACAAAGGATTTTATTCAAAATTTTTAATATATGGTATACAGCCAAACACAGGAACTTAGTTTCCTTGTGAATCTAAGTATACAGTATTTCCTGATCAATACGATCAAATGGATCGGAAAAATCTGTGTAAATTAAATCAGTCTGCTTCCTGCTCTCAATGTTTTTTAGAATATCAAGTTGATAGGTTAATAGATTAGTCAAAGTTGATTTGTTTTTAGAGAAGCCATGTTGCTCCTGATATATAAGACCCTTACACATCCAAGAAATCTGCTTGCTAATCAGACAATCAAATAAGTTTGGTATTGCAGATTGGATAAAAATGCTGCGATGTTATTTTTTTGTCCTGTTTTAAAAATTAGAACAACATAGCTTTCTTTCCAAATATTAGCAAGAGACGTAGACTCCACACTTTCCATATGTTAGATCTGGACTCTACCAATGACAAAACGGGTATTATTCATTAGCCAGAAGACATATACTTGCTCTAACCTTGTTTCTGCAATTTTCACATGAAAAAAGTTATATTGGCCACAAAAATATTGTAAAAGCCGAAAAACAGTTTTCAAATGAGGTGAGTCCATAAACGTTACATGCGTATACTCTAACCTTAAATTTTTTTCCTGCGTTTTGTTGTGTACTTCAGCACGTCTGTTTTAGGATTCAACTTGTTCGTTAACTTGCAACTATAATGGTTGTTTCGTGCTTAACCAGAATTTGGCAATGATATATTTAATCGTTTTTACCAGTATTCCTATAATGAGCAGCACCGGTTCCTTGCAGAATGTATGGAGTTAAGAGAACCTAAACTAAGGATTGTGCCCCTGAAGATATATCCAAACGCCAATGTACTATCAAGTATTCACTTCCAGTAAATATTATTGCTTCACAACGGCAGCAGGTATATCAAAAACAAATTATATCTGTTTTTTTACAGGTCCTTTTTAACTCGGCGGAGATTGCAGCTTCTTGCAAGTAAAGTGAAGCAAGGTCTCAGCATCGACGATGGTCGTGGTAAACATAACAATAGACTACGAAATATTTCTGATGCGGATCAAGAGCTTGTCATTACGCATATTTCTTCTTTTCCTTGCTAAGAAAGCCATTATTCGAGAAACTCAAATAAAAAGAAATGTGTTGCTCCAGACCTATGCATAACTAGAATGTACCAATTATTTCGAAATAAGTATCCTACTACAAGGTTGCAATTACACTTTTTTTTATGACAAATTTAACTTAAGATTTGGTGTTCCCAGATCTGATACATGTAAAGTTTGTGACAAATTTTATATACAAATGGTTGCAAGCCAGAATAATGAAGAGTTAAAGCGGCCACAATTTCAGTCAGAACTGCACCACGGAAAAGCAAAAAAGGCTTATAAAATGTTAACAGAAGATACACAGGCAGCTATTGAAAATAAAAATTTGGTTGTTCTCTGCGTTGATTTGCAACAGGTCCTTTTTACTCCTAATCCAAGCCATTCAGATGTCTATTACTTGAGACAATATTCTAATTATAACTTTTGTATTCATAATATGAGAAAGAATAGAGCAACAATGTGTGTTAGGTATAAAAGTGAAGGAAAACGGGGATCAGGGGAAATTTCCTCCTCATTATTTGGATATATTCAAAATAATTTTGAAATCCTGGGTGCACATCAGGAGAGAAAACTTATAGTATGGTCTGATAGGTGTGTAGGCCAGAACAATAATTTGCATATGGCAGCTTTGTATCATTACCTTGTTTCATTGCGTTATTTCACAGAGGTCAATCAGAAATTTCTGGTCACAGGACACAGTTTTCTTCCATGTGACCACGATTTCGCCATTATTGAAAAATTTAGGAAAACAGCAACCCTTCATAATTCTCAAGATGTTGTAAATATAATTAGGATTACAAGAGAATCGAATCCATTTCATATTTTGGAAATAGAAGGACAATTTTTGGATTTGCCATCGATTGAACTGCAGATCTATAAACATCCCGATATTAAGATTACTGAAGCAAGATGGATCCAGTTTACTTACGACGAACCAACTGCCATTCATATGGAACATGCCACAGTCCAATGCAAAACTGAATGGTTTATAATATAATAAAGAAACCCAAAGGAAAGAGATCCCAAACTGCCTGATTACCTGTGTACAACATAGTTGACCCTATCGATATGCCAATCCTTTATCCTAATAAACTACCTATTAATGCATCAACAATGACTAATCTTTTAAAACTTATAGATTACTTACCTCCAGATAAAAGAACTTTTCATCAATCGTTAGATAGTGCAGATCCAAATGTTATGTAGAATAAACAGTTAAAAATTGAAAATAAAAAAACTTTATACATGTTTTTGTATTGTTTAAATTAATAAACTATTTGTTTAATCTTACATTTTACCTGCATTTATTTTTCCTGTAATAATCCTTTAATGTAAACTGAGTTCTGTTGTAAAACGTTTTAAGTACATAATTAATATTAGTTAGATTGAATGTAAAAATGTTCCATGTTTACAAGTTACAAGTACATGTTACAAGTTTAATATCTAATAGTATTAAAGTAAATTTTAAAAATAAAAAAAATGATAGCAATCTTTAACAATATGTATAAGCATCATATAAACATATTATAAAATTTTTTATTGTAACAGGGAAAGTTTCTATTGTTTTCTTCACTTCCTGTAAAAAAAAACGATTTTCCTGTTTGCAACCTTAATAGAGGGGTATTCATATGGTAAATATTATTTTGTAACATGACGTTTATTAAATTCTACTAATTTTTACTAGCATACGGTATTTTAATTTTTACCCTCTGTTCGTTCATTAATGTTAATGTCTCGCTTAACGTGTTGGCAAGTTTTTATATGTTTTACAATAAAATCTTGTTCTCAGTCTTGTACATTTTAGAATCTTGACAAAGGCAAGGATTACCTATAGAAATGGAATAATAAAATCATAGTTTTAAATTTAATATTACTTATTGAACCTACACCCAACAAATACTAATTATATATATATATATATATATATATATATATATATATATATATATATATATATACATTGAACATTGAAAGTGTAGTATATATAAAGGAAATGCATTTAATCATTGTATGTGGTTGAATAAATAACTTTTTTAAAAACTATTTGAAGCTTTATCTTCATAAATTCTTTGAATGAAACAAAAGCTAAAAATGTGTTGAAACTCGTGGCTTGGAAATTAATATGGCATGTGCTCCCTGTGACCAACAAGCGCAAGATAAAGGTGAAGTAGCTTACTAACCACCTGTACACCTTATCAAAATGCAATTTCTAACTCATGCGGGCGCGTGTCACACTTATTTTATATATACTTTTAATCTTTTTTATCGACTAACCGCTGTTTGTGTTACCAATACAAATAATAGTTAGCATAGTTAAAAAAATATGTACTATTTTTAACATACGAGGAACCAATATTTTTTTTGTTCCTGGGATTAAACTAGCACATCTCCACTGACGTACTTATAAAGCCATCACACAGTCATATCCTCTATGTTCGAGCATAAGAGAACCTCTCTTTAAATTTAAATTCAATTATTTATTGCAATTATTTTTCTTGTCCTTAGATATTAAACTATAAATTAGGGATAACAAGTATCAGATCAATATTTTAGTACTAAATTACAATTTCGATTTAACAAAGATCATAGGCTCTAAAGGATCAAGTGTTAGGTATGATGATTTATTATTTTATAAGAAAAATATAATTTTTGCATATTTTAGTTTTTTAAAAAACTATTTAATACCTTTTAACCAGTTCTTATAAGTAAACAAATTTCTTTTAATTTTGTGATAAAACATTATTTAAAGTTTCGGTGCATAGAAAATCATGAATAAAAAACATACAAATCTGTAATGCAGTTATTACTGAAACTAAAAAGAAGGATTAGAAGTTGAAAATTTAGTAAACTATGAACATTTATCTAGTGAGATTATAAAACAAACAGGGCACAACAAGAAATATCACTTGTTAGAGATAAACGACAGATATTGGAAAGCAATAAGTGTGATAATTATGAATATGAACATGTCGATATACGTATACAGGATAATAATAATGGAATATATGAGAGGTTGAAAATAAAAGTGGTGTAAGTCAGTTATTTGTTATTACTGATTTACGCTTATACAAAAAAAGGAAACCACCTAAGCACGGAACTTAAATATATGGAAAATCTTAAGAGAGAAAGAATTCAGAGCATTTAATAAGAAAGTTAACATCAACAGAAAAAAAATCAAGGCAACCACAAGACAATGCAGAAGTCAGAATGGCGACCTATTAACAACAAAGAAAGATGTATTGAGTAAATGAGTTGAATAATTTAACCATGCACTTTATAATGAGGAAGAAGAAGAAAACCCGGAAGACGACAGAGATGAGGTAAGGGGAGCAGACGAGAGGCAGAGGAATCACTAACGATTCTTGAAGTTAAAGGTGCAGTTAAACAACTAGCCAGAAACAAATCACTTGGAATAGATAGTCTCCCAGATGAACTATATAAAGAAGGTGGCCATGATATCATTATGCCATTACAGCAGCTTATAAAAAAAAATATGAACACCAAAATCCCTCCCCAATGATTGGAATATTGGAATACTTTGCACCATACACAAAAAAGCAGATATCTTTGAATGCTCTAACTACAGAGGAATTACGCTTCTAAATGCCAAGTATGAAATATTTTCCACAGTACTATGTCACCGTAGGGCACCATATGCAGAACGGATAGTAGGAAAATACCAGGCTGGTTTCAGAGGTGGTAAATCTACAACTCATCAGATTGCAACCCTAAAACAAATTTTGGAAAAAACACTGGAATATGGTATTGATACTCATCACATATTTAAAGACTATAACGCAGCATACGATTCTGTGAATAGAAGAAAAATGTTCAAAGTAGTGAAAAAGCTAGGAATACCAAATCAGTTGGTATATTTAACAAAACTAACTCTTCAAAAAGTTGAATGTAGAATACGAATTCAGGGGGAACTGTCTAAACCTTTTAAAACAAATAATGGGCTGCGCTATAGAGACTCCCTTTCCTATAAACTGTTTAATCTGGCTCTGGAAAAAGTAATACGTATGTCACAAATCACAGCATTGGTTCAATATACGACAGTACAAATACTGGCCTATGCTAATCATATCAATATTGTTGGGAGAACGGAAAACGCTGCACGAGAAGCGTAAGTAGCATTAAAAGAATCAGCTACAAAAACAACAAAACAAAGTATATAAAATAAGCAAAATAAGCACACAACCAAAAATCCTACGACCACTCATTATAAAAAACGACGTCATTTAAGCAGTGAACGAATTTGTATACCTTTCCTTAATACTGAAAATAATACTACCGCAGAGGTAAACCGCAGAATATGCACGGCTAACAGATGTTATTTAGGGTTTAATCTCCTTCTTAAATCCACAATTATATCAAGAAATACAAAAATAAAACTCTACGAAACAATAATACGCCCAGTCCTAATATATGGTTCAGAGACCTAGATTCTAACAAAAAATAATGAAAACATGTTAGGATGTTTCGAAAGAAAAGCAGTGAATGACAATGAAGTGTGGAGAAGACGATACAACTTCGAACTTCGAACTTTATAGAATATACCTCGAAGGAACCTGATATCGTAAAACATATTAAGATAGGACGTCTGAGGTGCATAGGATTTGTAATGCGGATGGAACAAAATGACCCAGCTAGAAAAACGCTCCTTGATAGACCCATTGATCAGAGAAGAAGGGGAAGACGGAGAACAAGGATCCTTGATAACATCGATGAAGACATGAAAAATATGGGAACCCGTGTTTGAAGGAAAAAAGGCTATGGATAGAGACGACTGAAGAGAAATTCTTGAGGAGGCGAGAACCCACGCAGGGTTGTAAAGCCAGAATGATGATGATGATGATGATGATGAGTTATACTCATATTCATTTTCTCTATATTTAAATCTATTAACAAGCAACATGATGTAGGTCCAAAGTCTTCTCTTGTCTGATAGATGGCAGCATCGGTTTAATCGGCAAGCGAAATCACTCATATCATGGTTAAATCGTGGTGTAAGTCACTTACACTACTTTTCTATCAGTCAAGGAGTTGAGTGGCAGTTTTTGTGGATGTTGTTATTAACTGTTGAATATAGCTGACGATGTTTCTAGTATGTTAAGTGAAAATAATAGTGAATATAGTGTTTATGCTTACACAGGACGTGAAGAATGGCTACCATCGGACTCAGAAAATACAGGTTAGTGGCTTACGCAAAATTGTCGTAATCTGTATTTACTTTTTATTTAGAAGTAAAATTACGTCTGAATGATATTATCGATTGTCGCTAACAATTCCTACTTACTTTTATTTCAGAAACGGATGTCAAGGACAGTGTACCTACTACACCTATAATACAAGATACATCGGAGGCAAAACAAGAACATGAAAAACCAGCACAAACTCGAAAAAGGCAGATAAATGGTAGTGTAGTAAAACAACGAGCAATACTAATCAATAAGGCAAAGAATACACGATTAAACGTGGTAAATGAGTAGAGGGAAAGGTATTTACTAGCAGTGATTGTTTTTGCAAAAAGAAATGTTTGCAACGAATACCAGAACAAGCACTTTTATGTGTGGTTTAATAAAACAACGCATTCCTCAACAAAAAACGTCCCAAAGATCAATCACGTCTTTCAAAGTCGGTTATAAACCAATATTATATAATAAGCATAATGTCAATCGAACCCTATTAAAAAATTGTAAAATGGAAACCCACCTGGATCTGATTGCTGGATGAAGTCATCGCGTTTTTGTTAAAAAATTCATATGGAATGTATATTCCGCATTCTTATAGTTCGAGAATACACCAATCTCTTCCCAGTATATCAGTCACCATTACACGAGATCTAAAAATCTCGACCGTAAGTATTTATCATCACAACTCAATGTTACTCTTATGTATAATTTTTACAAGGAATTCTGTGACTACAGAAATATTATTCCTATTTCTATCGACATTTGTCGTCGGATATTTAACAATAAATTTAATATTCATCTCCACGTACCACATACAGACACCTGTGGTAAATGCGATAGCTACAAGATCGGAAAAAATATCTTGACCGACGACTTAGAATTAGTGCTAGACAAAGCACTCACTTTTAACAAGCTCGGTAAGTCAACAGCGTACTATAAACGCAATATGTACGTTTACAACTTTGGCTGTCACGAACTTTCAACTGGTTTAGTCTTCATGTATGGCTGGGATGAGACGCTTGCCTCACGAAATCGCGTCGTGTATGGTTAAGCACATTGAAACACGCGCATCTCAATTTAAGTATATTGTTGCCTACAGCGACACCTGCACCGAAAAAATAGAAACTGTAACGTTGCCTTATCCTTTTTAAGATAGTACTTAGTGACACCAATCAGGCGGACACAATTGATCTAGAGTTTATGGGTCATTCCTACCTACCCAGCGATGCAGACTTTGGATCAATACTTACTTCAGAGGAGAGGCAATTTATGACCAAAACAATTGGTACTCTACCATAATGAAGTCACAAAGACATAAATTGTTTTACTTTACATTTAAAAGTGCCCGCAACCTCAAAACAGTCACACAAAGAAACGAGAATTGTGATAATGAGACACTATCGTGGTTAAGAATACATTGGCTTAGGTGCAAGCAAGATGAACCCTTTAAGTTATTTTATAAAGAAACACTAAATGAAGAATGGAACTTTTCCAGCACCAACATTCTGCCAAGCGCACAAGAAGGAAGGCCCAGATTATTGAAAAACACACTAGTGACAATACTAGTGACTATTATAAAAAAAACGAGATATATCTGACTTGCTGCCATTTATTCCACCTGTGCAATAGTTATTTCAATAATATTATTAAATCTGACTCTCTTGCACGCGTTGATGATTCAGGACCACTGACATATGGTGAGTTGCCAGCGAGTAACAAACCTGGGGCATAAAACTTGCAATGTTGTTTGTACGCGATATTGATTTGATTGTCTGTATCTTTCTCTGTCCAATAGACCTTTAATGAAATAGTGGTATAAGTCATTTTAACCCATCTTCTAAATCCCCCTGTATAAATGAATTCAATATACCTCCATAAAGAGTTACACGTATGCATTACTGACACAGGTAAGGAATAATTAATATGATTTTTTGTCGTGGATTTAATGATAGTAATCCTAGCTACTGTTTCTCAAAATGATGTTAAAATCACATGCATCACTGTTATTTTAACTGCACTTCCAAAGGTCTCTGAGGTTAGTACAATTAAACATAAAACTAAGATTAATATTATAACAAAAATTAATATTGAACTCATCAAGCTTCAGGGTTAAACTGCGTCGATTTTCACTGTTCAAGAAACTGAGACCACAGTTCAACCCGGAAGCCCGGTTGGTGAGTTTAATAATTAATTTTTGTAATGATAATAATCTTAGTTTTATGTTTAATTATACTAACCACAGCCTTTCTATACTATACACGGAAACTATATATGTATATATATATACATATATATATATATATATATATATATATATATATATATATATACATATATATATATATATATATATATATATATATATATATATATATATATATATTTATATAAGAGGGGCGTATTCTCGCGACACCCTAGTAGTTTACCGGACCCAGAGTAGACACCCTTAGTAAACTGTCAGTGTTTATAGGAAATTGTTGCCCTGTTGCTTGGCCTACTAAAGAGTCGTATGTCCAAAAATTGATTGGTAGAAGGTGTTGGTAAGGTTCCGTATAAGCTGGCCATGATCAGGGATTAGGTTGATTATTATTATTAATGTAGTGAATTTTATTATTCTTATCAGAAACCTTCAACTAGAGTTAATTCAAGTAATGATAAATAAAGTCATCAAAATTTCAGATCCTTCATTCCACACCAAAAACTTTTATTCACTCCTTGATCTATTTATTAACAATTCCCATTCCCTAGGTTATACAATTAAATTTATATAATGGGGACCTAATACTTCTCTCTGTGACTAACAATGTTAATCTTAAGTGTTTAGTAAATAACATTATCTCTAATATTATTGTGTTAATATTAAAGAAATGTGCGCTACCTTATATTAAATCCATCACTCATGGGTTGACTAGTATTTTTAAACATTTACATAATACCGACAATAATTTAACTAACTTCAGAATTACCACTGCTTTAAAATCAGCCTGTGTGTATAAAACGGTGTGTTCTTTAAAATTAAAGATACTACTCCTAAATATAGGTATGCTTGTAAAAAAACTTGAATAAAGAAACTGTGAACAGTTTCTAATATTTTTTTGTTGTTTTTTTAAATTTAAATGTCAGTTTCTTCCTTGTTCATGACCCTTTAACGAAGTAACACCGATAACATCTTTTTCAAACCCCTTTCACACTTCAGACACACAAAAACAACACTCAGCAATCTACATCTTTATTCAAATTAAAAAAGCAACCGCGCAATTCTTGTGCGTTTTCTCAAAACGAAACGACCACCTCGAAGAATGGTTCAAGCTGCGTCCCATTATCGCTATATTATTCTTTGAAATCTAATCGAGGGACCATCTGAGCCTTCAATAGGGCACGAGTGGGGTGAGCAAAAAAAGGTGCAAAGGGTTATGAAGTAAGACAACAAATTGGTGGATACCACATGTAGAGATTTCTAACGGTAGCGAGTTATCGAGATTTTTGATGACTGAGAAGTGTCAAAATGTTTCATTTATCATATATAATAAAATAAAGTAAGAAGATAACATACAAAACAGCGACCGTTTAAAAAGGACCAGTCACTTTTTGTTTTAAAAATTTTGTTAAACTATGGTACATACATATATGAGGTAAAATAGCTCTTAATAAATTGACTAAAAGTTAACTATAGAAACTGAAAATAAATTAAATAAATGTTCATGCTATGATTTTTATTTCTTGTATAGTACATACTAGTTTGACAACAAAACCAACCGAAAGCAAACAATTCAAATTTAGATAAATAGACATATTGTATTTTGCATACAAAAATTTATTTTATTTTTGATCTATTTTAGAATCTTAACAAATCTTGCCTTTGAAAATAATAAAAATTATTCGCATATGCAACTGATTTTTATTGGGGCAAAACAATCTCCCTGTGTAGTTCCTTTTCTTAAGTAATTTTATTTTATGTCTTTTCCTTCCATTACTCGTAATATTTGTATACATCGCGAATGTTGTACACTCCTCTGATCTGTACTGATTCATCATGTCTCAGAACATAGCTATTTATTCCATTTTCGTTATTCACTATGCCAGGACTCTCGAAAACAGGCATTAACTTTGCACAACTATCATTTGTGAGATTCGACACACGTAATGCCCTTATAAGCACCTTCTCGCCCCTCTGAAAAGTCACTGGTCTTCGTCTTCTATTTCGATCTTGCTTGTGGATATAGTTCTCACTGCTTCTTCGCAGCCCCCTTTGCACCGTTTCCAACAGCTATTGGTATTCTCTCGGCTCTGGATCTTCCCATGGTCTTCTTGGTATTACCCCTTTCATGATGTATTTTGGGGTCTCTTTGGTTACCGTACTCGGGATGGTGTTTAGATAATTCTCTACTTTCTCTACTTTCCTATTCCATCGTCGATGTTGCCCATTTGTCGCATCCAAAGAAATTTGGTCACTTCCTGAATAAATTGTTCAGAAGGATGGCTCTGAGGATGTTTGATGCTGACAAAGTTTATCTCTATTCTCCTTTCTCTCAGCTGTCCGTTGAAATCATTTCGGAAATACGTTGCATTGAATAGGAGAATTTTTCTTGGTGTTCCTACAGTGGCTATAAAATTGTCGATCTTTCTTAATATCTCTTCTCCTTTTGGGTCGTCATAATTAGGTCACTCAATATATCTATTGCTACAATGTCCAATTTGTTATGGGATACAATATTTTTTGCGATGTTTTCATTCTTGAAATTTCTACTTTTGTATCTTTGACAAGTTTCACACTTTTGCCATTACCAAAAACCAGCCAAACCTTCCTGCTGCCGATATGTCCATTGTACTCATGTAATTTTTTTATAATTTTCTCTGTCAGTAAGTTTGGGTCACCAAATTTCTCCTTTTCGTCTATTCTCTTGAAAAATATGTCATTTTCCCCCTCTGCTCGTCTTCTTTCTCTTTTTTCCAAGTCTTCTTGGTTTGCTTGTATCTCATTTAAAGAAAATACACGTTTCTCTTGTGTTAAGATGTTTAATACCACATGCAACGTAACTGCTTCCTTTTTTCCTGTGCCTTCAACTAGTGTGAGAGCGTCTGCTATGATGTTGTCCTTTCCTTTAATGAATCGGAACTCAAAATCATATTTCTGTAATAACAAGATGCCGCTATGTATCCGATAATTCACCAATCGATTCTTCATGATGTGGACCAACGGTGCATGATCCGTCTCGATTGTGAATTCAGCGTTTAGAAGATAGAACCTTAATTTATTTACACAGAATAGTACGCTGCCAAACTCTAGTTCTGCCACACTATATTTTCTCTCGTGTGTTTTTGTCACCCGAGAGATAAAACATATGGGTACTTCTTGTTGGTTTTGTATTTGCGACAATACTGCAAATTTTTGGGTGGACGCATCTGCTCGAAGTATTAATGGTAGATTATACATGGAGTGATATATTTTTGTTCTTTTTGAAAATTCTTCTTTTAAAATTTGGAACGCCTTCTCCTGTTCTTCTTTCCAATTCCATTTTATCCCTTTCTTTAATAATTTTATTAGAGGTAATTCCTTTTGACTTAAATCAGGAATCAATTTTTAAAAATAATTGATCGTGCCAAGAAAACCCCTTAATATTTTTAAGTTTGTTGGTCTTGGGTATTCGTCGATGAGCTTGACTTAATCTTTGGCTAAACTAATCCTTTCGTATTCAGTTTAAAGCCTAAATAAATCACTTTCTCTTAAGAAACTTGACATTTTTCAATGTTCAATTTTAATCCGGCTGTATCCAAATCTCCCAGAATTATTTTTATGTGTTTCAAATGATTCTATTTATCTTGTGAAAAAATCAATAAATCACTGATGTAATGAACTGTAAAATCCTCATGTCGATTCAGAATGGTATTTGGAGCTCTTACAAGTTCTGCACAAGCACTTTGCAGTCGAAATGGCACTACCTTAAAACGGTATACAGTATCATCGATTGAGAATGCGGTGTAGTTTCTACATCTTTCGGCTAAAGGTATCAACTAAAAACTATGCTTTAAACCAATTTTGGAAAATATGTGTGAACCCGTAATTCTTCCAAATATAGCCTCAATGTTTAAAGGTGACTCATATTGTGATACAGTGTGGTAGTTGATATTTCTGGCATCTAAACATAGCCTCAATTCTCCACTGCTTTTCTTGACTATCACGATTGGATTGATATAAGGTGAGTCACATCTCTCTATGATTTGATCTTCTAACATTTTATTAATCTATCCTTTCACCTCTTGTTGATACTTATAGGGAATCGGGTATGACTTCGATCGAAAGTTTTCTAAGATTTTAACCTTAAATGAGTGTTCATACTTTTTGGCAACTCTATTTTCTTCATTTATTAATTTTTTTTTCTCAGATTCCTTACACATGTTTATCGTATATTCAGCATTCTCGTTTTCACATACCTCTTCTTTAAACATCACTGTCTCTAATTTATTCTCTCTATTTCCGTTTATACTCATCTCGTTCCATGCATCCCATGTGTGAGTGTGTTTTTTAATCATTCTTTTTTTTGCTGGGCTCATCTCTTCTTTTGAGGAATCCCCTATTTCATTTTCTTCTTCCTTTCTTTCTTCTTTTGGGCTTGTCTCATATGAGGAATGCCAAGCTTTAATATCTTCTATCCTTTCCTTCTCTGAGCTTGTTTCTTTTGCTAATCTTTCTTCTTCTTCTTCTGGGCTCATCTTTTTTTTGAGAAATCGCAGGTTGCATTTTTTTACCTTTTCCTGCTGCTTTCTCCTCTTTCTTCTTTGTCCTTGTTTTGTTGCCAACTTTATCTCCAGCGTTTGTTGTTTATATGAATCGTCCATTTTCCGTTTCTTATGTTCCTTGTCCCTTTCCAATTTGTCCCGTTATTCTTCTTTTTCATAAGTAAGTTTTATCTTGTTATTTTTGAAATCAATTATTACATTTTTCTCTGTCAATTCGTCCACTCCTACGATCATGTCATGCGACATGTTTGGCATGATCACACATCGTAATGCATAAAATTTCTTACCTAATCGCACCTTCATTCGTATGCCTTCATTTATCGTTGCCAATTAACTTCTTTAATTAACTTTCTGTTGACTGGTTTTCTTTACTGTCCAGTGTCTATCATAATTTGAATTGGTTTCTCGTTGATAAATCCATCTACAAATTTTAAATTTATTTCATTTCTTTGATCATTATTTCCTGCAAGTTCCTTCGAGTGACAAAAAACTCCTGTATGATTTTTTGTTTCTGCTGAGGGCCTTCGTGAAAAGACGCCTGTTGCTCTTCAGTGCTTCTCCTTTCGTCGCTTTGTCTTCCTTCCTTATATTCTATCTGGGTATTATTGACCTCTCTTCTATTTTCTCCTGGTCTGTCTGATTTGTATCGGTTTACCCAATACTCATATTCATTTCGTCCATTATTAATTTAGTTCTCATGCTATGTGCGGGTGTTGTTTCGATTCTGGTTTTCTCGATATCTGTCCTCGTTCCATTGCCGATTTCTTTGTTCATAACTTCATCGTCCGTTTTTTGTTTTTTTCGTTTTCCCCCATGGGAATGAATTCTCTTTTTGTCTATTTTCTTCTATAATTCTGTCCTCTATCTCTGTACTCATGTGTTTCTCTGAGTCTGTAATTTTCGTGCTATCTTCTCGCTTTTCTTTCTCTCAAGCCCGATTTTCTTATTTGTAAGAATTGGGAAAACGTCAATAGAACTTTTCAGAGCGGCTGCAGATAGAGTCAAATGGGCCATGATGATCGTCAATGTCCTTAGGGATGTGGCACGTTAAGAAGAAGAAGAAGAATTGGCACAAGCTATCTATATCTTTGTAATTTTGCAGAGTGATATGGTCTTCTAGCGTTTCTTCAAAATGTATTGCAATCAGTTCAACTTATGGTGCTGATGAATAATTATATTGTATTTGCTTTACATTATTATACACTTGTAATGCGTATGTTTTTTCGCCAAATTTTATTTTCATATCACCGGTACTATGGATGAGTATTTCTCTTCTGTCTCCGAAATTTTCTTGATTTTTGTTTTCTGTTAACTGTTTTTCTATTTGTTTGATTCTTTTCTCCACTTCTTCCATGTCTTCTTGAATAGCGTTCTCCAACTTGATTTCCAAATTCTCTATTTCCTTTTTCTGGTAATTCTTTATCTCCTTCATTCTTTTTTCCACTTCTTCCATCTGTTATACCATTTCTCTCTTTATTCCGTCTACACTTCCTTTAATTTCCTCTTCATAATTTTCCAGACGCTTTTCTATATATTCTATATTTCTATTGTCTATATCTTGTATATTTCTGTTGTTTAGTTCTATCGCTTGTTTTGTTTCATGCACTTTTTTAACAATTTCTTTAATTCCTTGTTTTGTTTTCTGTTGATTTTCTTTGATTGCTTGCTTTGTTTTCTGTTGGTTTTCTTTCATTGATTGTTTTGTTTCATCTATTTTTTGTGCTTATAACTGCATAAGTTGTAAAAATTTTTCTATCCCGATTTCTCCTGACTTTTTGTCTCTATAATTGTTGTTTCTAACATGTTTTCTTATTCTAAATTTTCTACTTGTTTTTTGTTTTCTTTGTTTTTATTTCTTGTCACAGACATTTCTTTTTTTGAAGTAATATCCTCGCCAAATATGAAACTTTAAAACACCCTATATGTTGCACATACGAAAAATTTTCTGCACGCAATGTAGCTTTTCTTCGATAATTTTAAAATGTTTGTTTGTCCTTTTGTAGTGTAGTGTGATGTATAATTATATGTTTATGACATTTTGTTCTTGTCGGATAGGCCGCAATTGATGAAATGCCCCAGAAGATGATCTAGGGATCGAAAGTACTTGGGCAAGATTAAATCAAACTGTGCTCGATATACTGTGCATATTTGAAATTCTTATCTGATACAAAACCGTATTATAATTGTTTGTAAGATTTTAAACAATATTTTTAATACTTTCTAAATAACCTCGAAATGTTTTTCTTATACAAATTTTTCTTAGAAACTAATCACTATTGAAGTCCACTGTTCTCCAAAAACACTTCTTAATTATAAATTATTATATTTACAAGTTCCTAACCTATACAGGGTCTTGCATATTTATGATCTCATGATATTTTGCATACAAAAATTTATTTTATTTTTTGATCTATATAACAATATATATATATATATATATATATATATATATATATATATATATATATATACATATATATATATATATATATATATATATATATATATATATATATATATATATATATATATATATATATATACATATATATATTTATATACACGGTGTTTCGTTGAGAAAGTAGCATACGTTAACTGTAAAAATATACTTCACTGAATTTGCAGCATGCTCTGGATGAAACATTAAAATTGATTAGACATTTAAGATTAAATGTTTCTTAAAGTACATGTCCCATATCCGTTAGTTAATAATAGGTACCTCAAGCAGATACTCAGTGAAGATGATGTACTTACTTCTTTCATACCGTTACAACATAAAAATAAAACAAATCACCAACTTCGTGATAAAGTGCACGTTAAGTATATCGATTGTGCCTGTAATTAAAATAAGTTATTGTTTCGACCGTACACGTGTACGACGACTAATTACACCATCAGATTCAATAAAACTTCTCATGCATCTGACCGGCACATCCATATTTCGTTTTTTTTTCGTAAGATAATAGACTACCTCATAAATATTAACGATAAATACATCCACGATGACATAGCACGTATATATCTTAAATCGACAATTAAACCTAGTCATTACGGGTGAACTGGAATAAAAGTAAGATTTGATAAAGAACTGATATGCAAAATCAACTTATGAGTAGGCGATTTTTTTAGTAATACAAAGTAATCGACTCCAACTGATATACTAAGTCCAAGGAAAACTTCCTGCATTATTACACGGCGGTATTTAATAGATACATTGTCTTATAAAACCAAATTAAACCAATATAAAACAAGAATTAAATTAATTTTGTCATTTTTTATATTACGAGCTGTATAAATGGCATACACATATAATAATTAATCATGTTACTTTTTTATTATACCATAAGAAGTTGTAATTGATTTTTTGATGATTGATAGCATATAAACACAAGAAATATACACAAGCAGTTACAGTTTCCAGGTACATTATTATTTTTCCTCTTATTAGTCACATAAATTAAGAAATATATGTATTTTCCCGATGTCTCTCCTCTTTTTCCGGTCTTACAGAATCTAACGGTGGAGTTCCAATAAATGTAATGATGGTTAATATAGTTTAAGGGTAAGCTGCCACGATGTCTCTTACTTCCATTCACCTTTTTATATAATAAATGCCCCTCAGGAATGTTTTTTCGAAAGGCGAAATTCTTTTATTAACTGTTTTGTTGGAATTGTCCTTAGTAGATTTTATCTACAGGTGTCGCTACGAGACAAAGCTTAAAAAAAGATGTTGCTTTGGTTGTTGAAAAAAATTAAGTTAAACGTGTTTATAAACGTCAGAGTCACTGTCAAAAGAAGAGTAGACTATCAAATAATATTATAGATAGCACGCAAACACGAGACAAGGGAGATAATAATTACAAAAGCAGGAGATAGTACAGAAGCAACAGCTAGGATAAGCAACAGAGTTCATAAAGACTTTAATTTTTTTGTAACTTGGAAATAAATCAAATCAATTCATAAATGGAATAAAATGGAATTAAAAACTCATAAATATAAACATTTATTAATTTAAGTTTTATGGCAGAGGAAATACTTTGCTTAAACTGTTGATATAGTAGACCAGGGGGAGAAAAAACGAGAAAAATGTGAAAAAACGACTAAATCTGGATGTGAGAGGTGGCATTCGGATTTTTGCAGAAATAGTTAGGTAATAACTTTAGAAATATTAATTAACTTATCCTGCCTCTCAAATAGGCCAGGAACATTAATAGAAAAAAATAAAAAATGTAAAAATCACTAAAACCATTGATTTTATTCTACTTTTCTTGCTTATAACTTTAAAATAATTCATTTTTTTTTAAATCTTGCACAACAAAAACCAGATCATATAGATGTTTGCCATTTTTAACTTTTAAAAAGTTACCTAACCTATCTCACGTACTTTAGAGAATTAAAATTGGATTATTTGGACAGCCTCAAGAATGTTTTAAAATTATAAACAATTTTTTGGCTTATAACCAAATAAAATATCTTGCTAACTATCAGCTTAAATTAAATTTAAAAAACCGCATTGAAAAAGACGCTGCAAGACGCTTCTTAAAAAAAAGTTAAATTACGAGTATTGGTTCCTGAGATACAACCAGTCAAAGTTGACCGGCATTTACGACGAAGTTATAAACATTAGAATGATAATCTTTAAACCATTACCTTTTTCTTTCAGAGCTCTTTCTCGATAAAAATTTTCATTGAATTTCAAATATCAAAATCGGTACATGTAAAAAAATTTGTATTTAAAATGTATTTTTTTACATGAGATGGTTTAGTTTTGTTGATGTGTATGTATGCTGTTGTTATGCCGATGTTTTAATGTGTGCTCGGTAGACTGAGACCTCGGAAGCCCTGAAGAAGATATTAGAGAGGATGTCGAAAGCTCGGCGCAATGAAAATCAACGCAGTTCAACTTGTTCAAGTTGATCCGCTTGATTTAATGTGTAAATAGTACCAAACTTAATTAACTTGCTCAAGTTTGGTACTATTTACATATCCAGACGGTCTTATATTCTGTTATTTACTTACTTATTACGATTGCTTATTGCTTGCTTACAGCTCTCAACAACACTGTCACTGACTTCACTTTTCTGAAAATTCTTTCGGAGTAAATGTTAGCAGCGGCAACAAGAAGCATCCCTGCGTACTCCTCTTTTAATATTAAGACCCTGTGATTCCAAACCGTCTACTAAAACTGATGTTTGATTCCAATACAAATTTGCAATTATGCGAACGTCTCTGCCATCCAAGCCAATGTCTCTTAGAACTTCGATCAATTAAGAGTGCTTAACACAATTAAATGCCTTTTGGAAGTTAATAAAACAACAGTATATTTTTACAGATATATCACGCCATCTTTAAGAAACTGCGTTTATCCCAAACAATGCCTCTTTTGTTCCAAACCAATTACGGAAACCAAACTGTGTGTCAGGTATTCTTCGCATTTCTTATATATACATATCTGATGGTTCTATAATCAGTACAGGTTTTTGCTGTTTTCTTCTTAGGTAAAGCTATGAACAATAAATTTGACCAACCATCAGGTAGGTGTCCGCTGGTATAAATGGTATTGAAAAACGCAGTTATAGCCTCTAAGACATTACTATCATTTATAAGCTTGTATATTTTACTTAGAATGTCATTAGGTAAGACCTGTCGCTTTACCTTTTTTGATGATTGTATGGCTTCTGTTACCTCAGAGCGTGTTATTAGAGTTCCGTCGCTGTTAGTAATATCCAGAGGTGAAGGAATCCTATCGTCTTCGAATAGGTTCGTAATGTAATTTTTCCATTCTTTAAATTTGTCCTCTACTTCAAATATTACTTTACCATGTTCATCATGTAGCAGTGCAATTTGTCTCTTATTAAAGATACCAGCCACCTTTTTCACTTTTTTATACATGTTAAAAGTATCGTATCTATTTTTTCATATTTTAGAATTTTGCAATTTCATGACACTGTTTGGCTAGATGTTGAATCTTTGCTTCTCGTATTTTACGTCGAATTTCTTTTTGTATACTTTAATAAAGTTTTTCGTTGTTTTTTGCTAGTTGCCATTGCTCCATTAAATCCAATATGTTTTCTGTCATCCAAGCCTTCTTTTTTAGCTTTGAGCTGCTTTTTAAATACCTTTCACAGATTTCGGTTCATAACTGTGGTTATAATTTTATCTAAGCCCTCATCGACATTCTTATAAATATTTTCCCAAACTAAATTATCGTTGTTGTCCGTGAACTGTTTCCTTAACTTTCTCGTCTTTTAGTTGGGTTAATATGTAACAATAAAACACTGAAAACTTTGTTTTCAAAACTTCCACAAAATTTATTTTAAATTCTTATCACTACAGCTGTTTCGGCTGATTGCCTTTCTCAACTGATCTGTTTTTGGCATGGGTTTACACTTTATAGTCTCTAATGAAATAGGTTGAGGAGGGGAGAACTGTTTGTCTCAAGCTGGTCATTCAGAATTATATCTGTGTTTTTTAATTTGTTGATTTCCATAGATTCTAACAAAGATAGCTTAAGGCCTTTATTTTGAATGTGGAGAATTTTAAATTCGTCATTAAAAGAATGATTATGATCTAGAAGGTGAAGTCAAGGTGAAGTCGATCTTCACGTTCATTTCTGTTTCCCAAGTCATAATCTCACACAATATTTAAACAACGTCCTTTGTCGACTTTGGCCCTAAAATATGCAAGGACTATAGTAGTATTTCTGCTGCTTTAAGAAGGTCTAAAGCATCAGTAATATCTTTGTAAAATGCTGCTAAGTTATCACCGGATGATGTTGGGGCGTAGACCTGAGTTACGTTGGTAATAAACGGCTTTGAATTAAATTTATCTAGGATTACTTTATCAGATGTGGGGATATAATTTACTACTGATTGAGCTAAGTGTTTTGCAGCTCCATTATAGTGATTAGCATCGTTATTTCCGGCATATTACACTTGATATCTATCAACATCATATACTCCCGATCGCGGCCACCGCATTTCACTTATTCCGAGGATGCTGATTTGTATTCTTCTCATTTCTTTTATAGTATTATGTATTTTACCTTCCTCAAACATGCTTCTGACGCCCTATGAGGCCATTTTGTAAAGAATTCGGATATTAACGACCTAAAAGGCACTGCAGTCTCGAGATTCTCCTCTCCTGTCGAATCTTGGGTTTCGATATCCATGATCATGAATGGTTTGGCACAAATTATTTATAGCTATGCTAGTTGGAACTAGGAGTACCAATAGGCTCTTAATGCAGTCGGTTTCCTTTGCTTTCTGCAGCCTTTGACTAAATTATAGTTCCTCCGCCTTCGGAACCGATTTCTCATTTACAGAACAAAAGAGTGCCCTACCACTTACCAACTCATCCGCACAAAGCCGATAGGAGAGGCTATATGTTGCGCATCACTATATGTATATATATATATATATATATATATATATATATATATATATATATATATATATATATATATATATATATATATATATATATATATATATTGTGACAATTAGGGTTTATAGAAAATAATTTATAAGTTATATACTACATAATATTAGATATTTGGTTGTTTTAAATAAGTTATATACTAGAGAATTTAATAAAAATATATTTATGTGAGGGCATTTTTAATAAATTAGCATATAATAATTGTAAAACGTTGTATTTTAATATTGTAAATATATATAAGTGAGCCATGTGCTTAGGCAACCAAAAATACTCTCGGAGATTGACAGATATTTATACTCTGAAGTGACGTTTAAGAATATTTACGAATATAAAGTGGGTTATAATAATATATTGTTTGAAATGTGTATTTTATTAAATTAGAATGTTAAGTTACTAATTTAATTATATATTTTGATCTGAAAAGCCTAAATGTAAACAAAATTATTAATAGAAAAGAATGGAATTCTCTGGATCTCCGGAGATGGCCATGTTTGCGAAATGGTTTGTTCCAGAAAATTCAGACATGTATTAAATAGAACTGAATAGAACATGATATCTTACGAGATGGTTCTAGAAATCCAAAAACATATAAATACCCGTGATTTGGATTCAAGATGGCAGTTTTTAGAAGTTTTTAGTCAGAAGTCAAGCAGTTTATTATGAAAGTTAGTTAGAGTCAGTGAATCAAGTACAAATAGTCCAATAGTTTAATATAGTGAGTTAAATGAAGATTAAAAATTATGCATATAATTTAATGCACATTTATAATTATACACAAATAATTATTGAAGATAAAAAAAAAGGTATATTGGAAGAAATTAAATTATATTATGGTTGGAGATCAGTATAAATCAACTTATAATAATTGGATATTGGTATATTGAAAAGAAGAATAAATATAAATGCTGTTTGCTGGTTTGGTTGGTGGTGTATAAATGCTGGTGAAGAAAACTATATCTTAAATTGGTAGAAGCTGATAATTGAAAAAAGTAATTTCACAAAAAACAAGGATAACCGAAGTACGAAGACTTTCAGTGGTGATTAGAATATATATAGTGGAAAACAGTTCATTTAGGCATTCAGTGAAAGAAAGGTACAAAATTTTGTTAATATAATTTAGTTAGTGTCATAACAATTTCAATTTTGAAGATAGTTTTGTTTAAATTTTAGATTGTCTATAGAATTTAATTAGTTTTATAAGAATATCAATTTAAAGATAGTTTATTTTAAATTTACATTGACTAGGTTAGATATATATGTGTTTCATAATAGTTATAATAAAGATAATTTAAAAAAGTACTTACAAGCTAATTCTTTGAGAACCGCGATAAAAACCCTATATATTATATTATTAAAAATACTCATTGCTCATCATTCAAACAAAAAACACATCATAACAATTTGGCGCCCAACGTGGGGCTCTCTATTTAAAAGAATTAGTTTGGGAAGATAAGTGCTCTCATATAATTAAATTAATTATCAGTAGAAAGAAAAAATTATAGATTTTATTTTTAATTATATTTGAACAAGTAAAGTCTCAAAATGTCTCAAGGAAAGAAAGGTACAAGAAGCAAAAAGAATGAAAATGATGTGGAAGTAGAAACACAACCTATACAAGAGGAGAGTTTAGTTCAAGTTCCACAAGATACTGCAGAAATGAATCCAGAAAGAGAGGAAAATGTCAATATGGCAGCTTTGATGTCATTAATGATGCAGATGAACAAGACAATAGAAGAGAATTCAAAAGAAATCAAAGAAGACATAAAAAAATTGGAAGAGAATTCAAAAGAAGTCAAAGAAGACATGAAAAAAATGGAACAAAAATTGGAAGAGAATTATAGAAAATTAGAAAAGAAAATAGAAGATAATAATAATAAAATTGTAAAACAAATGGAAAAACAAATGGATAAAAAACTTGAAGCTGCAGAGAAAAAAGTAGCAAATGAAATAAAAATTATACGGAAGGACTACAAGAAAAGGATAGAAAATGAGAGGACAGAAGTAAAGAGGATTATTCAAGATAATAAGATAGATATAGAACAGAAAATAGAGTTACAGAAATGTAACTTAGAAGTAAAAATTAACGAAGACAGGAGAAACACAGAAGAAAAATTAGATGATATACAACAAAATATCCAAATAAATAATAATCAAATAAGAAATGTGGAACAGAGAATAGATGATATTTCACAAATGAGAGACATAGGTAGACCTTACTTAAATTTAACAAATGAGACTGGGATTAAATTCTCTGGTAATATAAAAAATTTGCATCCTAGAGTATACATAAATAGTTTAAAACATAAATTAAGATTTGTGAATAATATTAATGATATTAAAGATTATATTAGAGTGACATTAAATGACAATGCAGCAACTTGGTTTGCTAGTATTGAGAATGATTTAGATAATTTTCAAACATTTGAAAATAAATTTTTAAATTATTATTGGGGTGAACTAGAGCAAGCCAAGTTTAGAGAAATTCTATATTTTGGAAAGTATAATCAAAATTTAAAATCAAATATGGTAGATTATGCATTGAAATTGATAACAGTTGCAAAATATTTAGAACCACCACTTAGAGAGGATGAAACAGTCTTAAATGTATCTAGACATTTTGATGCTGATGTTGTGCAAACCGTAACTGTACAAAATATTCAAACAATAGATAGTTTTATTAATTTTATTCAAAGAATACAAAGAGGCAATATGACAAGTAATACTAACAACAGAAAAAACAATAATAACTTTCAATATAATAAAAATGATAATCAACAATATAGACAATCATATAACAATAATTATAGATATGGTAATAATTTACAAAATTTTAATAATAATAACAGTAATTATAATAAACAACATTTTAATAACAGTACTAATAATAATAGACAAGATTTTAACAATAGAAGAAATACAGAGCGACCTAACTATAACAGACAGGTAAATTGTGTTCGAAGGAATAGAAGCTGCGAAGACAGGGAACGAAGTACTACAAGGCAGGAAAATGTGAGTAGAAGTCATAGTAGGGAAGGACATAGGACATCAGATTCAAGTGGTCAGATACAATCTGACAATTCTAATAATCAAAATTTTGTGCAGTAAACTTTCTGAATTACAAGTTAGGCCATTGCTATTATGAAAAACCTTCTGAATTTATTTCTTTAGATGAAGAGAAAATTATTGAATCTATTAATTTAATTTATATAAATGCTTTGGCCAAAAATAAAATGATTAAAATTATGATAGATACTGGTTCAGAAAGTACATTAGTCTCGGAGAATTTTATTTTTAATACATTAAAACTATCAGATATAATAAAGATTCCAAAAATTAAAATTATTGGTGCAAATAATAAGAAGTTGGGTGAAATTGATAAACTAGCCAATTTTAAAATTAATATTCTTAATAAAGAAATTAATATGCAAGGATTTATTGTCAAGGATTTATGTGTTGATATATTAATGGGAAATGATGAATTGGAAAAGAAGAAAGTAAAGATAGATTTTGAAGAAAAAATGGTAACTTTGGAAGGGCAAATAATTAAATTTATGCAGAAAGATGAGGTAGAAGAAGGAATAAGAGTTGATAGGATATTATTAAAAGAAAATAATGATGTTTATGAAGAAGAAATGTATTTTGATGATAGGGAAATGTCCCAAAAGAATGTAAAGAATAATGGTAGTGAATATTTAAGGAATGGAAATTTTAAGCAGATGGATGCCTACGAGGCGGAGTGCGTAAAATTGGAAGCAAGGAATAATGAGTACATAATGAAGAATAATGTTATTTGTAAAGAAGAAGATATGATAAAAGTTTTAAATTGCCCTGAAGAATATAAATCAATAGTCATTTCCATATTGCAGCAACACAAGGGACTTGTCAATAAAGAAAATAGAATTGCACAAAATTATATCCATAGTATAAAAGTTAAAGAAGAAAAAGATTTTAAAACAAAATCATACCCAATACCATATAAATACAGAGAAGAAGTAAACAAAACAATTAATAATATGTTAGAAGATGGAATCATTGAGAAAGCAGACACACGTTTTATAAATCCCATAGTAGTAGTACGAAAAAGATCAGGTGAAATCAGGTTATGTTTGGATGCAAGGAATATTAATAAGATTACTGAAAAGCAATTTGAAGCACCAATGAGTATAGATGGAATATTAGGAAGAATTACAGGAATGTCATTTTTCACTAAAATCGATTTACAGCATAGTTTCTGGTTAATACCTCTAGAAAGAAAAAGTAGACAGTATACAGGATTTCAGATAGATGGAGTAGTATATCAATTCAAACTAGTACCATTTGGACTTCAATCATCTTGCAGTGTTCTATGTAGATGTCTTCATGATATTTTGGATCAATATGAACATTTTGTATTTCACTACATTGATGATATATTAATTTTTTCTAAAACGGCTGAAGATCATGAGAAACACCTAAAAATTATAATAAATAGATTAGACAAAGTTGGACTAAAAATAAATCAAGAAAAATGTACATTTTTTCAAAAAGAAGTCATATATCTAGGTTATAAACTTAACACTAAGGGAATCGAAATGGATCCAGAACGGACACAAGTCATTCAGGAATATAAAACACCACACAATTTAAGAACTTTAAGAGGATTTATTGGAATAATTAATTATTATAAAAGGATGATACCAGATCTAAGTATAAAAGAAATTCCATTACTTGAACTATTGAGAAAAGGTGTAAAATGGAGATGGGATCAGAGAAGAGAACTAGCATTCCAAGAAATTAAAAACATTTTTCTGTTAAATTTGAAAATATACTATCCTGACTACACACAGCCATTCATATTAAGAACAGATGCATCAATAGAGAGATTATCAGGGGTATTATTACAAATACATGATGGGGTCGAATACCCAATACAATTCATTTCAAGAATCACAAAGCCACATGAAAAGGGTTACTCAGTTTCAGAATTAGAACTAGCAAGTATAATACACTGTGTCACAAAATTAAGATTTTATTTGTTGGGTAATGAATTTACAATAGAAACAGATCACCAAGCTTTAACGTCTATATTAAATAACAAATATGGAAACAGTAGAATACATCGGTGGAGTCTAATACTTAGTGAATACTGCTTTGAAATCAAATACATTTCTGGAAAATCCAATATAGTGGCAGATGCTTTATCAAGGTTAGAAAATACATCACAAAAAGGGCAGCGAACAATAAAAATTGGATTAAATCAATTAGTAGAAAGTACTGGATTATATTCTAAAGAAGAAATTATAAGAGATCAGATCAATTTGAGTGAAAAACAAAAAGTCCTTAGGAAAGATGGAGTATATTATAAAATAATAAATGGCATAGAAGTATATGTAATAACTAGAACTTTAGCAAAGAAAATATTGAAAAATTTACATAACAATTATATGCATATTGGTTCAAGAAAGCTATGGATGCTATTTAGGGACAATTATTTTGCAAAGAATGACATAAGTATAGCAAAAGAAATTACTACCCAATGCCCAATATGTCAACTAAACAAAGAAAAGAATTTCAAAAACCAGAACACATATAAATCTAATGTTGTATATGAAAAACTAAATACAGTTTCCATGGATTTTATTTCAAATTTAGTTCTCAGTCCAACAGGAAAAAAGCATATACTAGTGATAGTTGATTTATATACAAAATTTATTAAACTATATCCCTGCTCCAGAACAAATGTTAAAACATTAAAATTATATATTAATCAATTTTTCGAAGAAATAGGACCATTTAGAAATTGCATAATAGATAATGCTACATATTTTAACAACCAAAAATTTCGGGCATTTTGTGAGAAAAAGGGAATCAACATTCATTTTACAAGTATCAGACATCCTCAGGCAAATCCTGCAGAAAGATATATTAAAGAAGTTATAAAATATTTAAGGATACTGTGCCAAAATCAACACGAAACTTGGCAGCAACATATACCACAAGTAGAGTATTTTTTAAATAATACACATAATTTGAATACAGAGGAAGTACCAGAATATTTAATGTTTGGCCATATAGGAAACAGAAAGTGGATTAGTGAATATAATCAGGATATGTTAGAACAAGTAATGCAGAAAGTGAATAACCGAATTAGGAGGAAAGCTGAAAAATATATCAGAAGACAAAATCGAAATATAAAAAAAACCAATCACATTTCAAAAAGGAGACCTAGTGTTAATTCGTTCACTTAGAAAAAGTAATGTTAAAGAAAACCGTTGTAAGAAATTACAACCAATGTTTGAAGGTCCATATACAATTGAAAATCAGAATGGACTAAATAGTTATGTGTTAATAGATGCAGAGAACAGACTAAGAGGCATATTTCATATCAACGACATTTTTCAATATCATGAAGAGATTGAATAATATTTTCTATACCTTTAACACAAATATAATAACACTAATAACTTACTGATAGATCCATTTCATAGATAGATGGTAGATTTCTTTGTTGTGAATAAATTTGACATCATACTTGTTGAATTTTGTACATATGGAAATTGTTTGTACCCTAAAAATCATAATTTGGGGTTAGACACAAAATTGATACTATAATTGCTATAAAAATGTCTTTCTAGTATAATAAAGTGGAAAGACTTACCAATTTATATTGATGAAAGTTATTTTGAATGGAAATACTTCCTAGATTTTGTCTATAAATAAACAGAACACAATATCCATTATATTTTTAATTAAGGTTATATTTTATTCTCTCCATTTGATATGACAGTTTGACCATAGAATAGCCGAACTGTGATCCGTTGTTCTCTGTTTTGACATAGACAGCGAACGGGGATGGATTTAACACATTTTAAATAAATAAAAAAAAAATTTTGATTTATTAAATTTAATAAGGTATGAGAAAATTAATATTTAAAAAAATAATAAGTAAATTATTTATTTTAAATATTATTTTTGGGGTATTGTGACAATTAGGGTTTATAGAAAATAATTTATAAGTTATATACTACATAATATTAGATATTTGGTTGTTTTAAATAAGTTATATACTAGAGAATTTAATAAAAATATATTTATGTGAGGGCATTTTTAATAAATTAGCATATAATAATTGTAAAACGTTGTATTTTAATATTGTAAATATATATAAGTGAGCCATGTGCTTAGGCAACCAAAAATACTCTCGGAGATTGACAGATATTTATACTCTGAAGTGACGTTTAAGAATATTTACGAATATAAAGTGGGTTATAATAATATATTGTTTGAAATGTGTATTTTATTAAATTAGAATGTTAAGTTACTAATTTAATTATATATTCTGATCTGAAAAGCCTAAATGTAAACAAAATTATTAATAGAAAAGAATGGAATTCTCTGGATCTCCGGAGATGGCCATGTTTGCGAAATGGTTTGTTCCAGAAAATTCAGACATGTATTAAATAGAACTGAATAGAACATGATATCTTACGAGATGGTTCTAGAAATCCAAAAACATATAAATACCCGTGATTTGGATTCAAGATGGCAGTTTTTAGAAGTTTTTAGTCAGAAGTCAAGCAGTTTATTATGAAAGTTAGTTAGAGTCAGTGAATCAAGTACAAATAGTCCAATAGTTTAATATAGTGAGTTAAATGAAGATTAAAAATTATGCATATAATTTAATGCACATTTATAATTATACACAAATAATTATTGAAGATAAAAAAAAAGGTATATTGGAAGAAATTAAATTATATTATGGTTGGAGATCAGTATAAATCAACTTATAATAATTGGATATTGGTATATTGAAAAGAAGAATAAATATAAATGCTGTTTGCTGGTTTGGTTGGTGGTGTATAAATGCTGGTGAAGAAAACTATATCTTAAATTGGTAGAAGCTGATAATTGAAAAAAGTAATTTCACAAAAAACAAGGATAACCGAAGTACGAAGACTTTCAGTGGTGATTAGAATATATATAGTGGAAAACAGTTCATTTAGGCATTCAGTGAAAGAAAGGTACAAAATTTTGTTAATATAATTTAGTTAGTGTCATAACAATTTCAATTTTGAAGATAGTTTTGTTTAAATTTTAGATTGTCCATAGAATTTAATTAGTTTTATAAGAATATCAATTTAAAGATAGTTTATTTTAAATTTACATTGACTAGGTTAGATATATATGTGTTTCATAATAGTTATAATGAAGATAATTTAAAACAGTACTTACAAGCTAATTCTTTGAGAACCGCGATAAAAACCCTATATATTATATTATTAAAAATACTCATTGCTCATCATTCAAACAAAAAACACATCATAACAATATATATATATATATATATATATATATATATATATATATATATATATATATATATATATATATATATATATAAACTAAAGTTTTATTTTGAGGTTGCAGTCATTATTAGGGCAGGATAAGTAAAACTCTTTGTTCTTTTATCAAGCTTTCGCATGGTATTTATAGAATACCATGCGAAAATTGTGATAAGTCATACATCGGACACACATCTAGAAATCTAATGGGCAGACTAACATCACATAAAAGTGACCTTAAAAATAATAAAAATACGTGTGCATTAATTGATCATGCAATTAATCATTAATCATTCATTTAATTTCAATAAAACTAAGATATTAAGATGTGAAAACCAATTAAATAAAAGAGAATTGGAAATGTTATGCATAAATAAATATCATTGCGTTAATAAAACTGATATTGATAAACTAAGCAATATCTATAATTACGTTCTGTCTTACGAAACTTAATACTATAATTCCCTAATATTAAATTTCCTGACTAAATTCAAAAAATTTAAATATTCATATTTGGCGCCACTTTGTGCACAACCATACAACAATCGAAAACTAGTTATCAATAACAAAAAATATATTAAACAGAAACGAGTGTCTTTCTGACATAAATTAAACATCAAAATAATAATTACTGTCAATCATGATTCTTACAAAATTAAACAAATATATATATATATATATATATATATATATATATATATATATATATATATATATATGTATATATATATATATATATATATATATATATATATATGTATATATATATATATATATATATATATATATATATATATATATATATACTTGATAATTGATGGATTCGACCGTTACTTGATGGAAATTCATTTTATGTAACAATAAAACACTGAAAACTTTGTTTTCAAAACTTCCACGAAATTTTGTGGAAGTTTTGAAAACAAAGTTTTCAGTGTTTTATTGTTACATATATACTTGAGTTTAAATGTTTTGTGAATTTCAAAATTTAATGGTATAACCTCATGTTGTAAGTTTTTGTGCTAGTTTTATACAATGTTTTTTATTCTAATTTCATTGTGTTTACTGATAAAATAATTGTAACCATATTTTAGCATATCCTGAAGAAGCAAAGAAATTTTGCGAAAGATTGATAAAAGAACAAAGAGTTTTACTTATCCTGCCCTAATAATGACTGCAACCTCAAAATAAAACTTTAGTTTACATAACGTGTCAGTCAATAATACCTAACTACTTTATATCCTCCCAATCCGTACGTAAAATGGTAATTTGGTCAAACTAATTAGGAAAAGGCTGAAAAGATTGCGAACCACTTATCCAGCGTTTTTCAACGACATCCCTCTAGGCTAAATCCTGAGGAAGACAATGCTATGTATAACCTCCTGGGAAGTCAATTCCTTGAAATATCACTTGCGAATTTTAAAATCAACCAAGTCAAAAAGTTTTCTGATAATGATCTCATTACAACTTCAATTCTTAAAGAATTTCCCACCAAAGGGCTAAAGTTTTTAACACAAATCTATAATTCCCTTCTAGGGACCGGTCACTTTTCGACTCAGTGGAAACTAGCGAAAATTATACTCATCCCTAAGCCTGGGAAACCTGTAAATAGTGCCATTTTCTATATTTCCACCACTAATTAGTCTGTTTTTAATTCCAGGAAAACTACTTGACTAGCTCTTGCTCTTAAAATTAGAACCCGTACTGAAAAATCTTCTTCTTCTTCTTCTGGTTCCTATCCGTTTCGGATGTTGGAAATCATATTGGCAATCATGACCTTGCTCGCTGTGGCTCGAAACAGCTCCGTTGAGGTTTTCTTAAACCATGGAAAAATCTCCAGATAATACCAAATCGTCAATTCGATTTCAGACCGCGACACGCAACCATCGAACAAATACATCGAGTAACAAAAAAGATACGTCAAGACCATGAAGACAAACTGTATTGTTCTGAGGTATTTTTGGATATTTCCAAGGCATTTGATAAGGTCTGGCATCCTCCAAAAATCAGAAAACTTGTAGCTGTTTTTCCAATCCTAAAAAACCATTTCCTGATTCTTCAATCCTACCTACAAAACCGACAAGTTTTCGTGACTGAGTATGGAGAATACTTTAGCGTCAATCCATTGCCGGCTGGTGTTCCTCAGGGCAGTATGCTTGGACCCGTCCTGTACCTTTTATACACTACTGACTTATTAATGACAGTTAACTCCACCATAGCAACATATGCTGATGATACCGCCATTTTTACATCACATTCTAATCCAATTATCGCTTCACATCGACTTTAGAGAATGCTAAATAATATCCAGCTGTGGGTAAATAAATGGCACATCAAAGTAAATAAAGTAAGTCGGTACACGTTACATTCACAAACCGCAGAGACCACTGTCCACCGGTAATCCGTAACAATCAGCAACTTCCCCAAGAAGAAGATGCCAAATACCTAAGTATGCACCTGGACAAAAGACTATGTACATGGAAAAAACATCTTCACAAAAAGAAAGCAAATGAGAATCACAATCAGCAGAATGAACTGGCTTATGGACCATTTATCAACGTTGTTACTGGAAAATAAACTTCTAATATACAAGATAGTCATAAAGCCTGCCTGGAGTTATGGAATGCAACTCTGGGGTTCAGCTTTTAAGTCCAATATCGAAATATTAGAAAGATTCCAGTCCAAAGTGTTACGCATGATTACCATGGTAATCGCTATATGGTACGTCCTAAATTGCAATAAGTATTTCGAAAGATCTCAAAACAATGAAAAATAGTGACAATTAAAGGTGAAATTAATAGTTATTCTAAAAACTACGAACTACGCTTACGCAGAGATCCAAACGTCTTAGTAGTGGAATTAATCATCGATCCAATTGCCAGAAGCAGGCTGAAACGCTTCGTTCCTAATGACCTACCTAAAAGATACTAGAGTGAAGTGAAGTGTAGTGAATAACAATCCCCTAGTTAAAATAAAGTTTTAGTTTAATAATATTGTTTCTAATAAACACATATTAGTAGATTGTTTTTTAGTCAGTTGTCAAATCATTTACTTATTGTATAGTTGATACAGATTATAAATTTATTGGAATTAAAAAAAATTATAACAGGTCTTTTTGCTTTTAGTATAGCATGCTTTTTCCCATCAGTCTTATTTCTACGACGCTGGTAAAGCGGCATAAAATGCAAAAAATCTTTTTCATCCAAAGCATGTACATATTCAAAGGTATGTTGTATGCAATCACATCATAAAAACCTGAATGAAGAAATAAAAAAATGATATACAAACTCAAAACTAGCAGCAAATCTATACAAGCGACAAAGAGAGCACAATTTATAGGCTAATAAACTTCACGACTGAATGAGAGACATTTTCGCTGAGTTTTTAGTAGCTTATGCAAATTCCGCCACCCGATGGGTTATTCATAGGATCAGCGTAAAGACGTCCTCATTTGAATTTTTTATTAATTGCATAAAGAAAGTGATAGAGTGACAAGCTTTGCTTTGAAAGGGGTTTTATGGGAGCTTTCGAGATACATATTTATAATTTATACTTTATTATAGAAGGAAATCATAAGCGGTCATAATAAACTTTATATTATTCTTTCCAGTAAAACTTTTTTCTACTAGTGAGCAAGATTTATTTAACATTTAAAAAGCATGGTTTATAAATTTTAGAATATTATTTCATAAAAGTAGATTAGCAGTATGCTTGTGAAAATAGTAAAATAATTTTCTCGTATGTGAAAGTAAAAGTTTGAGAATAATGTGCAAAAACCATTTTCAAAGCCTATTATTAATGTATTTTAAAATTTGATCATAAAATTGAAGGTAACTCCAAATCATTCTGTAAAACTTGTCCACGTATAATGTAAAAAGGTATGGGCATATTGCATCCATATTAATGGGTAAATGGATTGGCGCTATTTCTTACACAACTATATCTTGACTTGGGAGAGGATTAAATATATTAAATTATTGTGATGTTACGTATTTATTTGCTCTTATTTACAACGGGATAACTTCTAGATGACATTACTTATTAAACGATGTATTAATTACGTCTGCTTACATCTTGAATACAATAACCGACTTGCTAAAATGAACTATGAACTACTGTTATTATTGACCTCGATTGCGTATCTGTTTACTATTTTATATCATATCGGTCTATGAAGAATCGACCCGTTTACTAGGATAAATATTATGTATATAAAAACGCTGAGCCTGCAAGGTTGGGCTTAAGGTGCAAAAAGTATTTTGAAACTAGACATGCACGTTATATAATTTTGTACTTTGTTTCGAATTGTCCTAATAAAATTTGATAAACAACTATTTGAATTGTATTCTTTAACCGTTTTATTAATCTAGGATATATATTTTCATATCACACTGTAGCATGTATAAATTCCTTATAACTATCGAATATTTAATGTTTAAGATTTATTTGGTACACCCCTGGCTATGTATAAATTTAAAGCCAAGCAATGTTAAGGTCCAATTTCCTGTGAAAGACGACACTGGACAAAATTCCGATTGGCCAGCTGCGAAAACTGGTCGAAAAGATTGATGAAGGCCACAGAGCTGGTACAAGAGTGTAGCGAAGTCAGGTTTAAGTTGGGATTGAACACTTGAACACACAGATTTAAAAAACATCGTTACAACAATTTAAGAGGTCCACATGGTTTTAAGAAAGAACTTGAGAAGCCGAGCTTTAAAGATCACAGTTTCTTGTCATCCAAGATAATCTGAGGCCAAAATCCAGTGCCCAACTTCCAAAGAATCGTCTATTTGTTTTCTCTGGTCATCTCAGACCATTTTGCAGCATAAGTGAGACGCATTTGTGTTTGTTTTTGCAGTGCTTTAATCCAAGTCTAATCCCAAGAATTTCTTAAAGTAAATATATCAGCCATACAAGGTACTTTTTCTTAAAATTTTACTTAGTAAAAATAGACATTTTTCATTAAAATAAAGAAATTTGCTTTCATGACAAGTTGAAAAATTGTAACAAATAAAATTATAAATTTCATGGATTGGCTAATTGTCATATTATTCTTCTTTTAAATGCGAAAAATTTTACAATTTAATTAATATTTCAAAAAGTTTTGATATTTCAATCTTGACATATGACAGTTAGCAGTATCTCTTTTGGACATTTGGTACATAACCATAAATTTTGAATTGTTTTGTTTGTATTTGAAGCTTAACCTCAATGTAAGCTCTATTGAAAAATCTAGATATTTTCATTTTAATAATAATTTAAATTCCTGTAGTGTCCCCAACGTCTAGAGTTTGTTGTAAACTGATAGCAACATTGTAAGTTGTTTTTAAATTCTGTTAATTTTATTTGTATTAACTGTTTATGGTGAAGTAATAATAAATATGTGATGTTTCTCTTTAAACCAAGTGTAGAATTATTTCCTTTAGAATTTAGAAAATATTTTAACCCTTTTTATATTTTTTAGGAAAGAAAAGCCTTCCTTTCCATTCTGCGAGAAGATTTTTGTAAACGTCCAATTTAAATAGTTTAGGAACCTTCTTGTGTTGTGTTGCCCAGTAAATCTATGTAAGTACTTTTTGATTTTCTTTCTTTGTAGTTATCCGTTTCCAGTCCCTCTTTTATTCACTTACTTACGACCCAGCTCTCCAACCAAATCAAGAGTAGCCGTTCGCAGACGTTTCGGTTTGCTTGCTTACCCTATCTCCAGCCGAGATATTTCTGTCCAGTTTTCAACCCCCCATAAGTGATACCCAATGTGGTAGGCAGATATTAATCGCGACAAGTACGGGCATGAAATTTTTAATGACCATGTGAAAGTTTAGATTTGTTACCTTTATTTTTCCTAAATGTGACAATACTTTATCCGTGGTCCTGTATTATCTGTCAATTACATATGTCGCGATGGGCCTCTAGATGAAAATAAGTGGCATTGTATATTGCTTTGAGCGTTTTCATCTGTGTGTATTATAGATAGCGTTTGGTATTGCTCTGATTAAAGATCAATAATTAGTCCATTGAAACTGGCTGGATGATGAAAATCTACAAAAAAAAACATCGAAACTACTGGCAAACAATAACACAGACAAACCTTTCATGATTTTTGCTCTCTAGTTCTATTTAAAAATTTTTAAAATTTTGCATGTTAAAGTGTAAAATTCTTTGTTTGATAAATTGCTGATTTATATAACAAGAGACACAATTAAGAGGTTTCTCTATTTAAACTTGCTTTTACGATCAATATACTCATAATTTAATAAAAATATTAATATAAATTTTTCAATTATTATCAAAAATTATTGAAACAATTATTGTTTATATCAATATAATATATATATATATATATATATATATATATATATATATATACATATATATATATATATATATATATATATATTAATATATATATATATATTGAAAAAGTTGTATTTTATTAATTTTATTTTTTTTTATAATAAATGTTGTAATTTTTAAAATCTGTGGTTCGTTGTTTAATTTAATATATACCTCAGCTAGCTCAATTATGTGTTCTAAGCAATCTGTCACTGTGTGACGTCGACTCTGTAGTCTCCTGGTAGAGTTCAAAAAGAAATTAAACCAAAATTTACTTTAGACCTTTGATAAATTAACCCAAATGAAGCACGTTATTTATTAATATTGAACAAATTTAATATAAACAATAAAATTCGTCTGCAACTTGGGTTGCCTTTAAAAATTTACAAAAATAGGAATCGTATAAATCTTAATGTGGTTTAGAGTCGTGACAATAAAAATTTATTACAAAATGTGGAGACTCTATACAAGTACCTAAAAACTAAATAAATATTGCAACTTTATAAAGTGTTTAAATGAACTATAAAGAAAAGAAAATGAACACTTTATTCCGCTGACTTTTAACTTGCATTCAAATATAATCAAAATTTCAAATGATCCCCAAAATTATTATCCAACCTTACTTTAAAACAGTTCTGATTTATTTAAAGAAAACTAACTACTCGCAAAATAATTGGTGAAACTGGAATATCAATCCTCTCTTCGGAAGTTAAGGTACGTACTATTCTATTTTTAATTTAATGATCATTAATATTTTCAATTTTTTTAAGGCCTATCGCAATTATGTTAATTCATGAATTTTAATTTTCTCAATTTAAATGACATTTCTGTACTCCAATAATAATTTATAAGTTAAATTGTTTCTCTTACTCTCTGGAACAAATTCTGGATATCTCTGCTGTGGAAACTGTGGAAAAACTAAAATTCTCTTTAGACGAGTTAAAAAAACACTCCCGACCTATTCCACAATTTCAGGACTCTCCTTTCAAAATTTCTTGTCGGCCTCCCCCAAAATCTATTATCCGTTGCTAACAGCAACCAACGTTCTTTTTTCTTTTCGTCTTCTATTTTTTTTTTAAACCATAAAACTGTCCTGTTCTGACACATTTGTCAATCCACATTAATTTCTCATAATCACTTTAATCACATCTAATTTGGGAATTTATAAAAAAAAATGTTCAGATATAAAACTTATTCTATTACAATGCTAATACAATTTATTCTTTTCATCTCCACATCATTGTAATTTCTTATTTAACAAAACCCCTATTAATTTAGCTCCCATAGACTTGCTTGACAGTTTATTTTCTGACGTTTTCAAAATTTCTATGTTTAAATATTTTTTAAGAATTCTTCTTTTTTTTGTTCTTTTTAAGGTTTAGACGATTCACCTATACACTAGGCAACTATACTATTCAGAAATTATTAACACTATACCAGGTAAGTCAAAATTAATTTATTTAACAATTTACTAATCTTTTTCTCTCTTTTATTTCGAACAAGTCGAACCCACATTGTGATGGCTTCATGAAATTCATGAACAACAAACTCATATAAAAATCCATTTAAGTTGTATACTTTTTAACATATTGAAATCATTTCAACTTCCCCCCAATTTGGATTTTGTTCAGTGCTAACTATCAGCACTTACTAAATCTAAATTCTTACCGGTAAACTTAAATATTTTATTAATATTAACATAACAATAAACTGACTTTTATTAATAAGCATATCTCTTGAATATTTTTTTTTTATAATTTACTCTATGACAAATACAGAATTCTCCAAACAAAATCTACAAATCTTTCACTAATTATATCAACTTCAGAATCAAATTTCCAAGTACTTTCCCAATTTCTTTACTTCTTTTCCTGTACTATTTATTTCTTGTACTATTTTCGTAGAAATTCTTATAATTGTTCCCCTATATACTATTTCATATACTATTTCAGTATCTTTATTCATTGCCGCATTATTATTTATTCTTTTTATATCCGCATATAATATTCATTTCATCATCTCTACATATAACTCTCTATATTTCATATTTCAATATTTCATATAATTCTATTTTTCATCTTATTTCCGCATATACTATTTATCATTATAATATTCCCTATTTCCCAATTTCTACAAAATATCGATTTGTCCATAGTACTTTGCTCATTTATTTATACTTGTAACTCCTATAAATCTACTTGAAAATAAATCAACCTTTTTTGTTTATATAAATTCATCATTATTCTGTACATCTGTTCCTAATAAATTATTTAATTATCAAATTTATCTCAAGATATGCTTATTTATTAATTATCCTTCTATTTACAAAACTTATATCTTATAATACCAAATTCGTGTCATAATATTGCCTACCCTTGTATGTTTATTCAGAATACTTATAAATTCCCTCTATATTAAATATCCCTCTAATTTTATTAGTTTCTGGATGTCTTAAGTGATCTACCACTAACATTTGTATTTCAAACATTTTATTTCCCAATTTTACATTACAGATTATAGAACTATTAGTATCATATAATTTTTTATTATTCGCCCCTATTAATGATAATTTATTTGTTTTTATCACCATAATATTGTCCTTATTTAAATTATTTACAATGTTTTTGTTGATTAGAGTTACTTCTGAACCTGTATCTAATAATAACTTGTATACTGAATCTTGTATGTACCCTTCAATAAACTTTAAAGTATTAGTGTTATTATTTTTATTTAATTCCCCAGTATCTCTAATAAACTCCCTTGGATGTTCATACTTTGATAAGTAGACAATATTATGCACATAGGAGCGGTCTAAACAAAATTTCTCCCTTCTGCATCAACACTTGCTTCCCCCCTATTCTCCTCTGTTCTAACTACATTCACCTGTCTTCTCTCCTCATTTTCCCCCCTATTATATCTTGGATTCCCTTCTCTGTAAGCTTCCCTATTTCTCGTCTCCTGTGGATAATTTCCCTGGTTCTGTCTCCAATTATTGCCTCTGTCATTTCCTTGTCTCCAGTTATTCCCTCTATCATTGTTTGGATTCCCTTGTCTACGTTCCCAGTTATATCTTCCGATATCTCTCCTGGCATTGTTCATATTCTCTCCCCTATTTGTAAAATCCCTGCTTCTATTTTGTCTCTCAAATTCTCTTTCCCTATAATTATTCCCTCGATTCACATATTCCTGTCTATTTGCTGTGTTATTCCTATATGTCCCTTGCTCTTGTCCATTTCGATTCTGCGTCCCTACACTCCTCTCAATCCTCTGAAGATATCCTGTCAGACTTTTCATCGTCTTTATATTGTGAAGAGCTATTGTTTCCGCCATGTTATGGTTATATTGCCTGGCGATGTATAGGACAATCTCCTCTTCTCGCATAGCCGGTTCTAAGTATTGTGCTGTCTGGAATAACTGCATTGCGTACAGATTGTAGTTGGTACTTTTTTCATAATTGAATTTCCCAAAATACAACCGTTCCCTGAAACTAGCCTGTTGGTTTTCTCCCCAAAAATAGTTAATAAACTTGGCCTTAAATTCCTGCATATTATTTATGGAATTTTCATTTTCAAAAATTAACCGATTTTAACATTTTAAAAAGACTTTCAAAGTTTGTTGACCTATTCACTAATGAAAAAAAGAATCAGCGATTTATAGAACACATAATTGTCTTCGCAGCCAAGTTTGGATATCCTTTAATTTTTCGGACAGAGCTAGATTACATAATTATTACAGAAAAATAAAAAAACATTGCTTTAATTTTGTTTGTCTTTGATTTAACTTGTTTTTACTAGATTAAATAAGACTTTCTGTTAAATAGGACTTTAAAAGTGGAAAGCTGAGATAATTTTGAACAGTAGCACTTTTATGTAAAAAAAAGTTATGGCGGGATAAAACTGTAAAATCTGCACTCGGCTAGATTTTTATTTGGGGTTGGGCAATTAAAAGTTAAGGCACATATTAAGAAATTCCTTTAGCCAAATTTTTAGCTCGCTAGATAGCCGTTGAGGTCCGCTATCGCAAAAAAATGCATTTTTTCCAAAACAAATTTTCCTGAGCGATTCTTTGATTTAAAAAATAAAAAAAATTCTTGAGTATACATTTTAATGCTCAAAAACCCTCTTATCTTCATCAGATTTTTTCAATTAAAATTTTTAGATTAGGTAAGTAATTTTTGGCAAACTTTTAACCCTCCATCACTCGCATCTCAGAAAATTACGCCATCATTCGCGTGTTAGATTTTATCTAACATATGGGTATAGGTCAAATAAATGAGTCATTAGTACTTGTTGGTTAAGTTTATTGGCTATTAACTCACAAAAAACGATAAACTTATATTTTTTTAAAACTGCGTACGCATTACGCATAAAATTAGATTTCTTTCTCTTCTAGGCAGTGGTGGCAAGTAAAATTTGTTAAATCAGTGTGTTTTTTACTTATCGGCAACTTACAGTTAGTACAATAATGTTGGGTAAAGAACATCTTGGTTTTATAGTTGGAGTTACCCCGGATCCTGAGTCTCACCTGAAAAGGCAGATTTGGTATATTGGACGTCGTTGAAGATGGGATATTATAAGTTGCTTCCGCAATGTAGCTTCTTCGAGATGTTACAATATTAGTGTTATTGTTGTAAATTATTTGGCTGTTTATAGTTGAAATATTTAGTAGGCTGCAAAAAAACACCGCAATAAACGGCCAGCAATTGCTAAATCGAGTCATCGAGTATTCTGTCTTCACTTTATCAACAACATCCACTCCACCTTTTGTGAGGTTGTAATCAGTTATAATCTCTGGCTTCATGGTATGCTGTTTGGTGTTTTCATCAATGAAACCATCGCTGTGTAGTATTGAAAGTAGTAGTACATTCTTATTTTTTTTTTGGTCCATATGATACAAGTACACACTTGTTTCCATCGTCACCATATGCAAACATGCTACTACATAAAGGTTTTCTTTTACGTTTGTCAACTCAGGGGGAATTTGTTGTTTGTTCTATCTAAAGTATGTATCGCTGTCAAGCAATGGTCGTTCAATAAAGAGTTGGCTAAGGGTACAGAGGAAAAGTAATTATCCGTACTTACATTTCGACCGGTTTCACTTATGGGTCGTATAAGTCTTTTTACTACACTAGATGGATCGTTGGGTAGTTGATATGGTCCTTTAGGTTGTTTGTCGGGGTAAATTTCGAAATTTTGTGTGAAAAATGTTCTAGAGTCCACCAAGGCATAAATCTTGATTTCGTATTTCGCTGGCTTATTGGCTATATACTGCGTAAATTTGCATCGACCACCGACCAGATAAGTTAGTGACAAACATTTCGTATATTTCTCGAATGGGTGCAAGATTATCAACTGCCGAATTTTCTTGCCTCTTAGTGGCGTCGTCAAATCTTACAGCTTAAATTATTTGGTGAAATCTTTTCTTGGACATAGTAGCTGCAAAAATATCTGGAGCTGAGCCATCTAATTTCCAGAGTTCATCAGTATTTAAATGTTGCGCTCTCGGTACCCCAGCAAGGAACAAAAGTCGTAGTCAACAGCAGGACAATCCTTAGGGCGAGTATAAAACACTCTCATCATATCCAGTTTTTGATTTGTATATTTTACAATATTATTGATCATAGCATCCGAGAAAAACAATTTCCACATTCTAATATGGTTTTGGCTCCTTTTGCTTTTGCTTTTACCCCAGGTAAGTTCGTAATGTTTGGTGTAATGTTGGTGTAACGTTTGGTGTTTGGTGTGATGAACCCTAGGTTTGGTTCTTAAAAGAACCAAAATGACTATCTACAGAACACTGATTAGACCCGTAGTAACCTATGGATGTGAAACTTGGGTAATGACGAAAAAAGATGAAGCCCAACTCAGGACATTCGAGAGAAAAATACTGAGGAAAGTATATGGCCCGGTACAAGAGAAAGATGGCACATGGAGAATCAGGAGAAACGACGAGGTTAATGAGTTAAATGAAGGTTATGACATTGTAAGATTTGTGAAAAGTCAAAGACTGTCATGACTGGGACATGTGCAAGGACAAAACGATGCAAAAACAACAAAGAAAATGTTACATGGAAGCGCATAGGAAGGCGAAAAAAAGGAAGGCCCAGAACGAGATGGTTGGATGACGTGGAAGACGACCTGAAAACAATGAACATAAGACAATGGAGAAGAAGGACACAAGAGAGATCTGAATGGAAGGACATAGCCAGACAGGCAAAGATCCATCCAGGGTTATGGTGCCAAAAGAAGAAGAAGAAGAAGAAGAAGTTCGTAATAATATTACAAGCTTTGGTCTTACCTTTGGGAGTGTGTTTCTTATGTTTCAACCATTGTGTTTTATCTTTGCCATAAAATCTTGGATAACCATCATCTTGGCCGCTTTCTTCCATGTCATCTTCAGGATCACTGGGTAGATCTTGTGTGGAGTGCTCAGAATCTGTATTGCGGATACTGTGTTCAGAACGAGCACCACTGAATTCCTTATCAGAATCTATCACTTACAAGTTTATTTAAAGTCTTTATTTGTACATTATGACTAATTTATTTTACACTAATAATTATATAATTTATATACATTTATTACAATGCGTGCGTTACATTTTAAAAACTCGACGCGATGTTCAAAACTAACTGTCCTCAACAAAATTCCCTCTTTAAATATAAAATGCCGTTACTCGAGAATTCCGGCGATTCCCTTCGAGTAGACGAGAAGGTCACTCCGGACTGGTCTTTCAGCTGAGCGGCGAATTTACTAGAATTTGGTCGACGACCCTTGCTGAATGATTTCGAACGCCATGGAACTGGTTTTAGCGTAGGGGTCCCTTGGATATTGCAAACTAGAAAAATACTTATTAGATAAACATGTTTACAGTTTTGAGTCATAATATGCGTTATTATTTATCGTAACATTGCCCCCTCTTAAAAGATGGTTCCTCCTGGAACCTCGTCGGGACTGGAACTGGAACGGTATGCTGGTATCGGTAACTGGACCCTCTTTTACAACTTCCAGTTGTATAAAGGGACAAGGGACGGTTTTCTCTCCGCACCAGTAACTATGCGGATTGCAACAGACTAACACCTGGACTTCGGTATCTTTAAAGATCTCCTCCACCATACTTCGGATAACCCTCCAATCTAATTGGCGGCACTCTAACTTTGGCATGGCTAACTTTTGCACGTCGGACTCTAGTACGTGCTCTCTCAATTTAAGTAAGGCTTCCCATACATCTCGGTAGGTAGGTTGGTCACGGGCAGTGCACATGATACATCTTGGAGTTTCAAGACTTTCCCGGGAGCTGGTACTTGGCATTGAAGTTCTGCAACTCGACCGAACTTTCTTCGAAAGACGGATGCTAACTCTGGTGCGTCTTTGATACTGACCTGGATTAAGGGCCAGCGAGTAGTCATCGGGAAGCGCGAGTAGATCTTGCTTTTCTTCAGTGGTAACATCATGTCTTGCTTTACCGGTACCTCCATAGGCCCCCATGAATTACTCAAACGTGAGGTCAGACACATCTTGGACTTGGTTTACTTCCACTTCTCCATCTACGTCGTGGTCACCCTCGAAAGACGCCATCCGGTTATGGTGTACTACTATCGGCCTTGCCCTCGAAATCTTGCTTATTCGGTAGATGACATCGTTGATCTACTCCATAATGAGGTATGGACCTTCCCAAAACTGCTGCAATTTGGGAGAACAACCTTTTCGCTTTTTGGGTTTATTGAGCCAGACTTTGTCGTTCTTCTTAAAGCACCCCTTTTCGGCTTGTGTATCGTACCGTTTCTTTATTCAGTCGCTAGCGATCTGAAGATGGGAACGGACCAACTCGTGTACATCGTCCATTCTTCTTCGTAATTCAATCACATAATCTTCACCTGCTACATCTTCTCCAGGTCGACAACCAAACTCTAAATCACAAGGTAGTCGCATCTCACGTCCGAATAGGACCCTGGCTGGTGTCTGGCCTGTTGATTCTTTAACAGCAAATCTGTAGGCCATTGTGAAGAACGGAAGATATTGGTCCCAGTCTCGCCGATGATCGCACACCATCTTTGTCAAATACTTGCCAACTGTCCTATTCATCCGTTCTACCATACCATCCGATTGCGGATGATACGCTGTAGTTCTTGTTTTCTTCATGCCTAGTCTATCACATATTCCTTGGAATAGATCGCTTTCGAAGTTCCTTCCTTGATCGCTATGGATCTCCAAAGGCACTCCAAATTGGCTGATATATTCTTGAATCAACTAATCTGCAACGGTGGCGGCCTTCTGGTCTGGAAGTGCGTAAATCTGGACCCACTTAGTGAAGTAATCCATTACTACCAACATGAACTTGCCTCCATTTTCACTATCTGGAAATGGCCAATCAATGTCCAAAGCTATTCTTTCAAACGGGCTTTCAACGTTATATTGTCTCAAAGGAGCTCTCCTTTTTCGGTGAGGCCCGTTACTCGTAGCACAAATAGTACATTTCTTACACCAGTCCTTTACGTCGTCGGAACTGTTCATGCAATAAAACCGTTTCCGAATTTGCTGAATGGTTTTATTTACAGCGAAATGCCCTCCTGATGGACTGTCGTATAGCTGACGAAGTACTTTGGCTATTCTGCTCTTTGGGATCACCAACTGTCTTCTCTTCTCTGAACCACCATCATTTTTCAGTACTCGTTTGAGCAAGCTATTTTCCATGATAAATAAGTCCCACTGGGCCTAATACGTCTTAACTACTGAGCATAGGTTTGATATTTATTGCCAAGGTGGTCGACGGTTTTCCTCTTTCCATTTTAGAATTTTTTGTATAACTGGATCTCTTTCTTGTTCTTCCATGATCTTGGTAGGCGTTCAGTCGTCGTTGACCATCGTTATTCTTAGCACTGCTGCTTCCTTGGAATCCGTTTTGTTGCAGTGGGAACACTCTGCTGGGCATGGCCTTCTGGAAAGAGAATCAGCGTTTCTGTGGCTAACTCCGGCCCGATGCTCAATCTTGAAATTGTATTCTTGGAGTCATTCGATCCATCTGGCTATCTGACCCTCTAGATTCTTAAACTGCATCAACCACTTAAGGGCCGCATGGTCGGTTTGGATTAAAAACTTCCTTCCATAGAGGTATTGATAGAAGTGCTCTACTGATTTCACTACTGCTAGAAGTTCTCTTCTCGTAACGCAATAATTCCGCTCAGGTTTTGAGAGAACTTTACTAAAATATCCAAGGACTCATTCCTGTCCTTGAATCTGAGATAGCACTCTTCCAATTCCCACATTACTTGCATCTGTATCTACGATGAACTCTCCTTCTGGCAGTGGATATCCTAAAATTGGTGCTGTGATTAAATGCTTTTTTAAGGTCTCAAAGGCATTTTGGCAGTCTGTATCCCAGCGGTTTTCTCTTGCTTCCTCTGTAAGTCGCGTTAATGGCTTAGCGATATCTGCAAACTTCTTAATAAACCTCCGGTAGTAAGTACATAGTCCAAGAAAACTTCTTACTTGGCCATTCCTTGTTGGAATCGATTTTTCCCTTATCCACGGCCACTCCTTCTTTACTGGCTATATGACCCACATAATTGACTTTACCTTGAAATAGCTGGCACTTCTTGGGATTTAACATCAATTGGGCAGCTTTAAGTCGATTAAAAACGTTTTCTAAATTCTTCAGATGATCTTCAAATGTCTCCCCCAAGACAATTATGTCATCTAGATAACCCAGGCATGTTTTCCAAGATAACCCTCTCAACACATTTTCCATAAGCCTCTCAAATATCGTAGGAGCATTACAGAGTCCAAATGGCATAACGTTGAATTGCCACAATTCAGATCCTGTGGTGAAGGGTGTCTTCTCTTTATCTACTAGGTCCATTTCTACCTGCCAGTATCCAGACTTTAAATCCAAAGTAGAAAACAATTTACTTCCAGCCAATTTGTCCAATGTATCGTTAATCCGAGGCAGAGGATAACTATCTTTCTTGGTAAAGTTGTTCAGCAAACAGTAATCCACACAGAACCTCGTCGTTCCGTCTTTCTTCTTAACCAGGACGACCGGAGAGACCCATGGGCTCGTAAAAGCTTCTATCACCCTGCCTTTCTTCATTTCCTGAACAATTGTTTCAGCTTCCTCTCTTTTCGCCTGTGGTAATCGTCGAGCTCTTTGACGAATTGGCTTAGCATTACCAGTATCAATTTTATGCTTAACAACGGTAGTTCTTTCCGTCTTTCCTCCTTTCGGTAATTTTATTTTCTCCATCTGATTTAGAGACTGTCCAGCAACTGCAGCCATTTGGTTGAATTTGTCGTTGGAATTATCAGATGTTGTCGCCTGAAGGATTATGGATGTCACAGGTACACAAGTTCCTACTTTTGTCTTTTTCTTGATGGTCACTGGGTAGTCACTGACATTGATAAGTCTCACAGAAATTTCTTTAGCCGAAGTCACCAATTCCTTTCCAATTATGATTCCACGGCCAACCTCGTCGTCATGGTTCTAAGGCTCCATCATAACAGGTGTCCCTTCGTCCACAATTCCCTGCAGCTGCGCTACTATGATCGTTTCGCTTCTCGCAGGCACGACTGTATCTTCTTTAATGGCTGCTTGCACAGTGTTGTCATCATGTGGATGAAGAAATACTTCCTCGTTGCCAACTTTGATTACCTTATTCTTAAAATCCAATTGGAATCCATGCATATTCATTACGTCCATTCCTAATATAACATTTATCGTAACATTCTCCTCAGCCCCTCAATATAATAGGAAAGTTGCTGTTTATAGTAATATATTATAATACTTGCCCGAATTTAAAATTTTCTGTTAATATAGGTTTATTTATTATTTTATATTTATTGAATTAAAAAATGTTGCAGCATGGACATATCGGTGCGAGAATACAAGCTTTTTACTCTATTCTCTCATATAATCAAATACCCATCTGACCCATAAAGATGAAGGAATATAAAAGGCGTCAAAATCATAATGAGAAAATTTAAATAATCATAGGGACAAAATACGACTTAAACTTGGAAAATGGCAGAATCAGTGGTGTACAAATCTGCAATATTTAGGAGTTTTTTTCTTGGCATTAGCCAAGAATAAAACATATCAAATTAAAAGGTAAAAGAAATAAAATTTTGATTGTAAAGGTGGATTACGTGAGATGAATCAGTGGTAAATTAAAACTTGGAAGAGTCAGCTACGAACGAATACTAAATATGAAATAAAAACGAATCAAATTTGAGGAGATAGAAAATGTCAAAAATCATAATTGAAACATATGAAGAGGAAAACCGAACATCAATAAAGAATATTAGACTAGATCGCCGACTAGCAATTATAACCATTAGAATAAATAGCATGAGTACAAATTCTTGTGGTGTAAATTGTAATGTTTGGATATAATTCTCGTTATTTAGTTATCATTTTTTTGTGTTTGTTTTGACAACATCAAACCTTTTCCTATTAAGTAGATACGCCTCTGAGTCAGTTCAGAACAACCAATATACATTGTAAGCAATCAATATTAAAAGTAAAGCTTCCTTTGTTATTATAATAATTATCACTTATAAATATTTCGATCGCTATCTCTCTACTTTGGTCGTTAAGTCTGGTTTGACAGTTGGGTTAGCTCTTGACTTTGAAAGAGTTGCGGATCTTCCAGCTATACTCAGATACCATCGAATTCGTATGTTGGTACAATGGGAACGGGAATAGTTCTAGATCGAGTGATTATTCCATACCTGTACTTGCTATTAGGTGTATCTATTTATTTATGTTTTATTTTAAACTAAAATGCATTTAAACATTTTTATGAAATATCTAAATATTGGTATTTATTTTCAAGAACTATGATATTTGGTGATCTTTTTTATTATATATAATAATTCGTTTTTCTAATTCCCGAATAATTGTTTTATTCGTTTTTATTATTTTCATTTGAAATTATTGATGTGAATTTTGATGTGAGAAAATAGTAGTTGACAGAGTTGTTGATCAACTGAAAACAACAAAAAAAATAATAAAAGGAAGAAACGCAGAAACGACAGTTCTCAATTTATTTTAAAGAATCACATACACTATTAGTATCAACTATCCGTTCCGGATGTTGGCGATCATCAAGGCTATCTTTACTTTATTTATTGCAGCGCGGAACAGTTCAGTGGTAGTCGTGTTATACCACTTTCGTAAATTTTGAAGCCAGGAAATGCGTCTTCTTCCCGGTCCTCTCTTACCATTTACTTTCCCTTGGAGAATCAGCTGGAGAAGGCCGTAACGTTCTGGATTTCTCATTACATGTCCTAGATATTCCAACTTTATAGTTTTGACGGTCATGAGAATTTCACATTCTTTCCCCATTCTACGCAGGACCTCCACATTAGTAACTCTGTCAACCCAGGATATACGTAAGATGCGCCTATAATACCATATTTCGAAAGCTTCGATCCGATTCATAGATGCAACAGTCAGTGTCCATGCTTCCATTCCGTAGAGCAGAACTGTGAATATGTAGCAGTTCAATAGACGGCATTTTGTTTTTAATGATATGTCTCGACTGTTGAAAATGGTTCTCATTCTAACGAATGCTGCTTTTGCTTTTATTATTCGCTGTTTAATTTCTGTTGAGTGGTCCCATTGGCTATTTAAATTGGTGCCTAGATATGTATATTGCTCGACTCTTTCTCGGCGCTTTATGTATTTGTTGCTGACTTCTGTTATGCGATTTGTTAATATCTGTAAGTCATTCAGATTATCGGCAAAAACTATAGTGTCATCTGCATATCTAATGTTATTCAACCATTCACCGTTTATTAGTATTCCTTTCGCACAACCGTCTAAAGCTTCCTTAAATACCCATTCAGAATAAATGTTGAACAACAATGGAGACAAAATACAGCCCTGTCGTACTCCACGTTCTATTGCAATTTTATCAGTTAACTGGTCTTCTATTTTGATTTTGGCAGTTTGATTGTAGTAAATGTTTCTGATAATTCTAAGATCTTTGTTGTCAATTCCAATTTCTTGCATTAGAGTCATTAATTTGTCATGTTTTACTCTGTCAGATGCCTTCTGGTAATCTATAAAGCATACGTATATGTCACAATTCACATCCCTGCATCTCTAAAATAGCACCTGTACAGCAAAAAGGGCCTCCCGTGTTCCCAGAGCATCACGAAATCCGAATTGTGTTCTTGTTAGTTGTTCCTCACATTTTGTATATATTCTTTTGTGAATGACCTTTAGAAATGTTTTAAGTAAATGGCTCATAAGGCTTATAATTCTATAGTCTTCACACTTTCTCGCATTGGGTTTTTTTGGAAGATTTATAAAAGTTGACACTAACCACTCTTGGGGAATCACGCCTGTATCATATATACTGTTAAATATATTTGTCAACCATTTTATGCCATCATAGTCCATAAGTTTTAAGAATTCTGAGTGAAAATTATCAGGGCCTACTTCTTTACCATCTTTGGTGCTTTTGATGGCATATTTTACTTCTTCGACTGTAAATGGTGGTCCAGATTCGCAATTGGTGTTTGTTGTAATACCAGTGTTACTTCGTATATCTTCAAAAGTTTTTTCTACGTATTTAATCCAAATATCTCTTTTATGCTCTATTTCCAGTACTATGTTTCCCTGATTATCTGTCAGGAATCCAGTGTTCTTGTGTTTATATAAGCCTGCCGCTTCTTTAATCTTTTTATGGAGGTTAAATGAATCATGTTTTTGTTGTAATGACTCTATCTCTGTACACTTCGAGCTAAACCAATTTTCTTTTGCTATTTTCATAGCCCTTCTTATTTCGTTATTTATGTTGTTGTAGTAATTCTTATCGTTTCTTCTGTCTTCCATCATACATAGAATCTCCTCCGTCATCCATTCCTTTTTATTTGTTCTTTCAGGTTTTAAGTATTTCTCTGTTATTTCTTGACTTACTTTTGTGCAAATTTTCTAGTTCTACATCTGTGTTATCTGTTTCTGTATGGGCCCATGGTTTTTCTGTACGAGCCCACGTTTTTTCTTTTAGGCGTTTTTGTACCTTTTTCTTTACTGTTTTATTTTTCAGTTGGTTAATATCGTCCTTCATAATTTTTGGTCTTTGAACTTTCTTTAAACTAAGTTTCATTTTGGCGATAAGTGGATTGTGGTCCGAATTTATGTCGGATCCCGGGTACGCTTTAACAGATGTTATAGAGTTTCTAAATCGTTTGTTAATAAGAATATAGTCTATTTGATTTCGTACTGTGTGATCTGGAGTATCCTGGGGAGATTTCCACGTATATAGTCGTCTTGGAGGAAGATCATAAAAGATGTTTGTCACTACGAGCTGTTCTTCAGTTGCAAATTCAATCAAACGGTCTCCGCGTTCATTACGTTCCCCTAGACCAAAGGATCCCACTAAATTTCCACTTTGTCCTTTGCCAACTTTGGCATTAAAGTTTATTAGTGTTGTTTCGTTTTTTCAAATCCTTTTGACAATATTAGTAAGGTCATTGTAAAATTCTTCTATGATTTCTTCTGGGGCGTCCGCTGTAGGAGCGTATACTTGAATAATGTTTGTTTTTATGGGAGTTGTGTTTAGCTGAACTAAGAGCATCCTTTCTGATACAGGTGCAAAGTGACTGACACAGTTGGCGATTTTATTATTCATAATTAGGCCCACTCCATTTATATGTTCGTTCTTAAGATTTCCTGAGTAGAATATTTTGTGATCTTTGATAACTCGGTATCCCGTATTTCGAGTCTTTCCATTTCTTGAATGGCATTATAGATTTTTCCCGCCTCGTACATTGTTCTAACGTTCCATGTACCTATCTTTATGGCTGTTCGCAATACTCTTAAAGATCCATCATCTAGAATGTAGTTTGGTTCGTGAGGATTTCTCTTGATAACGACCTGGAAGGCCTCACGGTTTGAGCTAGATTTACCTTCCCTGTCGGATCTTGAATTCCGATTTTCATGATCAGTAGTCGGAATCTTAAAGTTTTTTATCACCATGATAATTGTACTAGAGATACTTACAAGAAGTCTTTAATGCAGTGGTTTCTCCTTGCCTTCTGCATCCTTATGCCGTTCACTAAAAGTCTTAGTTCCTCCGCCTTCGAAGCCGATTTCTCAAACTCCAGGACAAAAGAGTGCCCTAAGATCGCAGTATCACAGCCGCTTAACTCATAATGTGAGTGTCGCCTGTGAGTATCTGCAATTAAGCCTACAGGATTTTTACTTCCCACAGCCTTAATCCAGTAATGACATTACTGCTGCCTAATGTCATATCCTCAGTTGATCCGCGGGTACTTATTTGGCAATGCCTTATTCGTACCTGTCCTGCATATCTGCAGGAACTTTCCCTATCAGCCATATGGGACGTGCCGTGTCGAGGTTGAGGATATCCCCCGCCCAGTCTGTCTTCCGTGAAGTACAGAAGAGCCCCTACTCAGTTCGGAGCTCCTCCTCCACGAAAGCGGAGACCGGCCACAGAGATAGTATCACCCTGTCTAATTCCACGTTCTATTCGAAACTTCTTGATATCTTCATGACGGCGGACACAAGCTGTACCAGTTTCGTAAATACTTTTAATCAATGCGATATATCGGTAGTCAATGCGGCAGTCAGCCAATGCTCGAAGCATTTTATCAAACGCCTTTTCATAATCTACGAATATAAGAAAGATAGGCTCAGAAAGATAGGATGTTATACTCTGTACACTTTTCTATTAGCGTTTTTATAACTTGTAGATGATCATTTGTTCCGTATCTGGAGCGGAACCCAGTCTGTTCACAAGGTTGGTAACTATCCAGTTTGTTCGCAAGCCGTTTTATTATTATCTTCATGAATAGTTTGTATGTATGGGAGAGCAAACTAATAGGTCTGTAGTTCTTTAGGTCTGAAATGTCACCTTTTTTGTGCATTATGGTTATTATTGCATTATGTCACTGAGAGGGGTTACGCCTCTTGTCAAACAAGTATTAAACATCTTTTTCAACACATTTACTAACGTTCCTCCTCCTTCTTTGATTTGTTCAATGACTATCTCATCTTCTCCAGGTGATTTATTGTTTTTCATCTTCGAGAGAGCTGATTTTAATTCCTCTGTTGTGATATCTGAGATGTCTTCTGAGCCCACATTTTGAACTTTTGGTATTTGATTTTGATCAGGATCTGGAAGTTCTTCTCGCTTATACAATTCTGAGTAAAAATCTTGAGCAATTTTTAAAATATCTTCTTTATTTGTTGTAGTTTCTCCTTTTTTATTTACAAGTTTACAAATATTTTTCGATCCTTCAGTCATTTGTCCTTTTAAACTTTTATTTTTATCAATGGCTTGAGTTATGTAATCAGTGTTGTAATTTCTGACATCTTTTCGAATAGATTTTGTGATATCTTTGTTTAACTGTCTAAGTGTTATAAAATTATCTGTGTATTTGTCTTTCAATTCTCTTCTTTTGTTTATAAGATCTCTAGTAGCTTGAGTGAGTTTATCCATCTTGTTTTTTCCTTTTTCCTTATATTTTCTATGAGCGTTTCGAATCGCACTATTTATTCGCATGTTTGTCACCTGTATTGCATTTTCATTTAGATGTTCTACTTCTTTCAGTTCCGAAGTTAAGAGATTCTGATAAGCTACTCTATCTTCTATCGATTTCCATTTATTAGAATTCCTCTCTGTTATCATTGCTGTCCTCTCTCGTCTAATGTTGATTATTATTTTTGATCTAACCAACCGATGATCACTCCCAACAGTGATTTTATTAATTACTGTAACATCTTGGACAATATTTCTATTAGTGATGATGAAATCAATTTCGTTTTTTGTTATACCATATGGACTAGCCCACGTCCACTTACGTTGTTGGTTCTTTTTGAAAAATGTGTTCATCACATAGAGCTGATGATGCAACAAAAAATGTAGTAGCACACCTCCTCTATCATTTTGCTCACCGTATCCAAATGAGCCCATAGCCACTTCTGCGTTATCTCCTTTGAATCCAAGTTTAGCGTTAAAATCGCCCATTAAGATTAGGTGGCGAGTTTTATCCTTTTCTATAGCTCTATTTATATCTTCATAAAAGTTTTCGATTTCTTCATTGCTATGGCTCGTCTTGGGTGCATATACTTGGATAATTTTAATAGAGCGTCTCTCGTTAAGTTTTAATATGAGGTACACAACTCTTGAGCTTACACTCTCTATTTTTATAATTTTATCTAGGTGTTTCTTGCGCACGAGAAAGCCTACACCGCCAACTGCCTTATCGTTTTCTCCAATGAAATGTAGCAGATGTCCTGATTTTAAAACTAATTGGTTTTCTACTTTTCTTCGTATTTCGGAAAGTCCCAATACATCCCATTTTATGCAGTTAAGTTCTTCCTGTAATTCATTGAGCTTATCTTCAGTTGCAAGCGTTCTTACGTTATAAGTGGCAATATGCAGTGTTCGTTGTCCATGGTAGCCGTGTCTATCCCGGTGATTCCTTGCACCCTTTGCCCTTGGTCCAATCTGGTGGCTACCGTCACCAGGGACCGTTGGGCCGCCGGGGACTAAGGGCCTTTTTCTAGTTTGTGTCATGTCATTTACGGGGAAAATTAGATAGGTTAGGGACCTGGCCTCTCCTAAAGGCTTGGACATAGGAGAAAGTAAGTAGCTAGCGTACGGCAGGGACGCCACTCCCTGTAGCAGCCTGTCCTCTACCGGGATCGCAGAGGAGTGCTACCCGCTACCGACTATATATATAATATATATATATATATATAAATATATATATATATATATATATATATATATATATGTATATATATATATATTTATATAAATATATATATATATATATATATATATATATATATATATATATATAAAATAAAGTTTTATTTTGGGGTTGCAGTCATTATTAGGGCAGGAAAGTGAAACTCTTTTAATAAATATGCTAAAATATGGTATCAGTAAATACAATGAACAATCAACATTATTTAACAATCCTAATAATAGAATGATTAACATACCAACATTAACACCCAAACTAACTAAAGTCTTTGCTAACTATTCTGATATTAAAATTGCAACTAAAAATGTTAAAATATTAGCATCATTGTATACAAAAACTAAATCACCTATTAGAATTATGGAAAGCTCAAATGTAGTTTATATAATACCATGCGAAAATTGTGATAAGTCATACATCGGACACACATCTAGAAATCTAATAGGCAGACTAACATCACATAAAAGTGACCTTAGAAATAATAAAAATACGTGTGCATTAATAGATCATGCAGTTAATAAAAATCATTCATTTAATTTCAATGAAACTAATATATTAAGACGTGAAAACCAATTAAATAAAAGAGAATTCTTAGAAATGGTATGCATAAATAAATATCAATGTGTTAATAAAAAAACTGATATTGATAAACTAAGCAATATCTATAATTACATTCTGTCTTACGAAAATTAATACTATAATTTTCTAATATTAGATTTTCTGACTATAAATATTATAATTTCAAAAAATTTAAATATTCATATTTGGCGCCACTTTGTACGTAACCATAATAATAATCAAGAGCTAGTTATCAACAACAAAAAATATAATAAACAGAAACGAGTGTCTTTCTGACATAAATCAAACATCAACATAATCAATGTCATAATGAATTTGTACAAAATTAAATACAATTAAAATATTGTACTTACATAACTAGATAAGTTAAGTTTTAATGTTTTGTAAATTTGAAAATTTAATGGACTAACCTCATGTTGTAAGTTTTTATACTAGTTTTATACAATGCTATTTAATTTTAATTTCATTGTATTTACTGATACCATATTTTAGCATATCCTGAAGAAGCAAATAAATTTTGCGAAAGCTAGATAAAGATCAAAGAGTTTCACTTTCCTGCCCTATTAATGACTGCAACCCCAAAATAAAACTTTATTTTACATAACGTGTCAGTCAATCATACCTAACTACTTTATATATATATATATATATATATTTATATATATATATATATATATATATATATATATATATATATATATATATATATATATATATATATATATATATATATATATATACCGACTCTAAGAGAATACACTTCTTTGAATAAAGTAAAAATGAGTAAATACAACTCAACAAGACTTTTGCTTCAACAAGACTTGACAAGACGTAACAGACTGGAATATGGAGGCAACTTATTATAACATACACAGATGACCTACCTGCCCTTGAGAACAAATTTCATTTCCCAGCTGATTGTATTTTTTTAAAGTTTTGTTCCAACTGGTGGTCCCATGTTATTGCATGAGGTGTAAATATAAATATAACTTTGTTACAACAGATGACATCAAGATATTGACAGAAGATAGCAACATATTTAACAAAAGAGAAGAAGAATTCTTCTATTCTACTTCTTCCGTTTGAGGTGCCTTTGACATGAAGTTGTAGTTTTTGTTGTTTTTAGATGTTTTTGTGTTGTATTTGTAAAAATACCCTTTTATAATGTAATAATTTTATTTAAAATTTTAATGATTTTTTTAACATATTTTATGACAATGTTCACAAGGACTAAGTAATCATTTTTAATGTAAGTTTATAAGTTTAAGATGCTAACTTTTACCACTTGTACTAAATTTTTCCATTTAAGTGGCAGCCTATCACCGAAAATTTCACATTTTGACGAGGTCTGGTCCGAGTTTGAAGTTCTTCACCAAACTGGCTTAAACCATATTTAGCCAATCCTTTACCTGACGCTTTCCCGAAAGTTATTCCAAAGATTAAGGATTCAGGATCAGGAAATAACAAACTATATCCATATAGATATATATATATATATATATATATATATATATATATATATATATATATATGTATATATATATATATGTATATATATATATATATATATATATATACTATATTTGATAGTCTTCTTGGAAATTATTTGTTTAATGTCAAATTGTCAATTGCCGACTTGATCCCGTCAGATTGTGTGATCTTGAACATAAAACGCACAGACATATGACAGGCTCTATGTTACAACCATGGATTCTATTTTACTCACACTATCCGGTTAGAAGTGACCAAAAATATACAGAGTACACTTGGCTTTCAATCAGCTGTATACCCAATTAACCTCAACCCCCCTTTTTCATCTACCAGTTCAGCTGTTATTTTAGAGGATATATATATACATATATATATATATATATATATATATATATATATATATATATATATATATATATATATATAAATATATATATATATATATATATGTATATATATGTATATATATATATATATATGTATATATATATATATATATATGTATATATATGTATATATATATATATATATGTATATATATATATATATATATATATATATATATATATATATATATATATATATATATATATATTGTTATGCTATTTAAATTGTATGATATTGCTTATTTAGAAAAATTCCTGTCTATATTTATTAAATGATCTAATCTCCAATTAATCACAATAAATCAGCATTAATTAATTACAATCTCAGGCTATTTAACTTGTACTATTTACCTTTGATCGTGGATTCAAAATATTTTCCAATTGGCTTCCTAATTGGGATAGGTGGTAATATGACCTGAATAAAATACATAGAATTTCAACTGAACTATATGTGAGATGTCCTTTATTTTAATGAAATTTTATATAACAATCAATCCTGTAATATTTGCAATATACTAACTTTAAATATATGAGAAGTTGTTTTCTATCATGGACCCAAATGTTATTTTACATTGATTTTTAATATGTGTTATAACTAAGTTTTTTTTATAATTCTTTTTTTTTAAATGATCGCAAAATTAACTGTCTCTATTATTTATTCAATTTATTTAATTAATAAATGAAAACCGCACTCGTGTTAGTCTATGCAGCCTCCTTTTGAGCCAATCTCCGCGCCTGTTTATAACTCCAAATGTTTCCGGTTTCGTCTGATATTAATATTCTTATACCCTTTGGTTTTTCTATCTCTCTGTACCCCGTTCCTCACACTGGTCAGCTTTTACACAGCAAATAAACATACCCGGTAAATTACGTCTTCGGGACTTCAAACAAACACAAATCACAAAGCTCCTTCCTTCTTGGACGACGAAAACTGACTAACTCTTTTTTTCTCTCTTCTATCTCATAGCCAAAACCACCACCTCCTTGCATTCAAAAGTTGACCAATAAAAATCATCCACCTCTGTGACGTATATCGTTACCAACCAACTCTCTCTATAAAACGTCATTCGGGTAATTCCAGAAAACAACATTCTTTAATTATTCTAACTAAATCTATCTGCTTTACAAATATTTCTTACTAATAGCTACAAACGATACCTGTTTCTCAATTCCATGTCTTTTGTTAATAAACTTTTACCGATATAATCTTTCGGGGAGAAAAACCACCGCAAATCCCGATTATTTTAAACTGCCAGGATCATTTGACTAAATGTTTTTGAGACCCTTGAAAACCAAAACAGGACTTAAAGTGGCTGACCACTTGATTGATATTTTTTGTCTAGTAGGTGCTCCACATATCTTGCAAAGAGATAACGGCCGTGAGTTTGCAAACTCGGTTATTGTAGAGCTAACTCCTATGTGGTCTGGTCTGAAAATAGTTCACGGTCGACCAAGACACTCACAAAGTCAAGGCTCTGTAGAGAGCGCTAATCAAAATGTCCGAGATATGTTGATTATCTGCGTAAACGATTATAATAATACAAAATAGTCCGAATGGTTGAGATTTATACAGTCTAAGAAAAACAGATCTTTTCATAGAGGAATTGGTAGGAGCCCTTATCAGGCCATGTTTGGCAGCAGACAAACAAATGGTTTAGAAGATGGAGACCTTCCAAAAGATGTCCTTGATAAACTACAAAATGAAGAAAGCTTGGAAGAATTAATAAATAACATGGAAAACAAACATGATGATAAATATTTAAAAAATGAAGAAAGCAACAGTGTAGAACCCTGCCAAGATAATTTGGAGAATCAAGACAAATATATGAATGAATCTTTAGAAATCGTGGATAATATAAATCTCATTAAAAATAATGAAGATGCTCCCAATATATAAGAAGGCAAAGTTGATGGCAATTTGAGTGATCAGTTAACCCAAAGAAGTAAGAGAATATTGAATGAAAGAAAAAAATCACATAAAATGATAAGAGTTCAGGAATTAAAGATGATGATGTGAGTCAAATAAAAGATTTGCTCCTTAAAAAAAGGAACTAATGTTTTTATTCGAGTGCCGGATGTTGATAGAGGTCGATTAACTCCAAGAAATGTATTAGTCATTGTTTCTGAAATTAATAATGATGACTTGTACAAACTTGAGAATGGACCACTGGATAGATTATTTTCAAGAAATGAACTCCTTCAAACCGATTCGCAATTCATGTTTGAATCAAATAATATTAGTAGTAAGAAAATACGCTTGCGAACTGCAGCAAATATGTCACCCAAAGGTTCTGGTTAAGGTTTTCTCAGATACAACTGTAAAAGGTTTTGTGGCGACAATAAATGTTCCTGCAAACAAAGGAACAAACAATGTAATTCAAGTGTCATGGATCGCTGGCATGCAAAAATAAATGAAGAAATTTAGTTCTAAAAATTTTTGTGATTAAAACTTATTTTTATCAGCACTTTTTAAATAAAATTAGAAGTTTCGTTATGTGGGTATTTGTATTTTTATTTACACCATTTAGCATCATTTACATCTTTTATAGCGATTATTTTTATTAACGTATGTTTATTCACATTTTTTAAATACAATTGGAAGTTCGCTTTGTGGGTATTTGTATTGCCTGCCCATAACGCGAAAAATCGTGTGTGACCGACGGTCTTCGTAGTTTCGCATTGTGGGTCTTCGCATTATATCCACAACGCGTTCTGTGCACGTCAAAAATACCCGAAATGCGATGTGAGAAATAAACTAAATTCTTAACGCATTGTGGATATAAATTTCGGTCAATAACCGAATTCGGTTATTTATATCTATTTTTTATTCTAGTCTGAACTGAAATAATTTCTTTGTTTAGGAATCATGCATGTAGTTGTTCTATGTAGAATTTCTTTTCGTAAATTGGTGGTTTGTTTCTATAACACGTATAAGTGGAGCTATTCTCATTCAATTTTTGTATGATATATTTTTGTGTTTGTTTATTATGAGGATTGATTTTTATATTGGTCAACTACACCATTCTGGTCAACAACAATGTTTAACTGTAATTTAAAGAAATACCAACTTAAATAGTCATGCATTATCGAGTCTTCACAGCATTTAAATTCCGAAAATTCTTGTTTGGCTATCACGTAGCCTTTCTTACCAATAACTATGCGTGTAAGACTTTGCTACTACTATGAACCATTTAGTTTGAGTATACCTCCCTGATTATATGAAGAAAAAATGGTTTGTATCTCCTACGCTAATAGTTCGGCGCTTTAGATCTGATTAATTTCTTCAAACGCTTTTATACGTACTCTTTTGCGGTGAACAACTTAGGTGATTTTGTTCGCTTTGTCGGTGTGCGCATTTAGCGTTCTTTGATTAATGCAGAAAATAAAGCATGTGGCGGTAACCAGAAGAAGTCGAAGCGGGGCATATTTTATCGGTAAGTATGAATATGAGTAGGGTTAATGATACTAATATCTTCAAACGGGTAAATATTAAAATACCGGAAAAAGTTTATAATAGGATTACTGCAAATAGCTATGAGATACTTAAAATCAATTGAATATATTTTTTAGGCAAGAAAACTACTTAACAAAAACAATACTTTATACAAGCACTATTTTATCAGAGAATATATATATATATATATATATATATATATATATATATATATATATATATTTATATGTATATATATAAATATATAAATTAACGAACACTCGAAGAGTGGTGGGTTTTTCGGTCAAAGTGAAGAAATAAAAGACAAAGAAGGTGGCTACTTCATCTATTTATTGAAGACGTTTCGCTTGCTAATCAGAAAACGTCATCAGTTCATCTAAAAAGAACAGTATGAAAAACCAAACATCCATAGAAAAGTTATTACAAGTGTGTTATTTCAAAAAGACATGTAGCAGTCAATGATATTAAATGTGTGAAAAAGCTTACGACAATGGACATTATGAGATCAAGTTGTATAAACAATTAATTGAAACTAGATACAGTTTACAAATTAACAAACTTAGCACAGCAAAAGAACATGTGGTAATTGTACATGTATATAAAATTTTTTTGTAAAAAAATTAAGTAAAAAACATTAATATTAATATGCAGAGAACTAAAAAGATCATAAGATGCACTTCCAACAGTATATTATTAGTTAAATTTAATTTTGACTTTAGGTAACATTATTGCATAGATTAAGATTGAAATATAATATTTAAAAGTAAAATGAAGTTACCAGTCTTTATAGTGTATTTTTATGTATGAGAGAGTAATAAAACAATAAATTATGTATTCAAATCCCTAAACTGTTGATACGGGTGACTCAATGAAAAACAGATATTTGTCAACAAGTTTACAGAAGTATATAGGAAAACAATTTTAAATTGAGTATGACCACCAGGTATAAAGGTTGGAGCAGAATAGAATACAATAGTTGTGAGGTTTACTAATCCCTAAATAAAATTGCCAGTGTCGGAGTGATGGAGGTTAACAGGTACTAATGAATTTGCAAGAAATGTAAGATGTTTATTTTATTGGTTATATATAACCAATAAAAGTTTAATAAGTAGCTACCTATTTGCAAAATAAAGTTTAATTCTTTAGATAAAATAAAACGTTTTATTTTATCTATTTGCAAAATAAAGTTTAATTCTTTGCCTATTTGCAAAATAAAGTTTAATTCTTTAGATAAAATAAAACGTTTTATTTTATCTGAAATGAGTGCATTCCACGAAGTAAGGGTTTCAACAATCAAACATTTAATTCTTTAATTCCAGGAATCTACGACAGTAATTGACTAGATAATTACCTTCTAAACTTATTCCACAGAAAATGTGATAGTGGGTTTTTCCATTTTGTATATAGGAAGGTCCAAGTGGCGTATTCAAAATTCTTAACAGTTCACTAAAAGTAGGTACTTCAGTTGCAAGGTGCAGTTTATTGTGTATACTAGTGTTATGGAAAATTTGGAAGTGCCGTGTAAACGCCGAAAAATTGGTCCTCTAACAGTTAATGAAAAAACATTAATATTTAATTGTTTTAAATCATTTACAGACAAACGTTTATGTGAAAGTGTTGATGAGACCGTTGAGTTAGTTAGCAGTACACTTGGTGTTGGGAAATCTACGATTTACAGAGTTATTAAAGAAGATAAATGTGGTAGTTTTCAAATGCCACGTAATGCTCCAGGGAAACCAAAATTTCAAATAGAATATCATTTTAAAGAAGGACTTCGACGGAAAGTTCATGAATTCTTCTTTAGACAAGAATTTCCAACATTGGATAAAGTTCTTGTCTCCGTTCGAGATGATAAGGATTACCCAGAAATGAGTCGAAGTACGTTATGGAAACTTTTAAAAGAAATAGGCTTCCGCTGGAAAAAGAATCCCAGAAAGTCTATTTTATTAGAAAGAAGCGATATTGTCATATGGAGAAAACATTTTCTAAGAACCATAAAGGAAATGAGAAACCAAAAAAGAAAAATATTTTATCTTGATGAAACATGGATCAACGAGGATCATACACCAAATAAATTTTGGCAGGATGAAACTGTTACAAGTCAAAGGCACGCTTTTGTAAATAACTTATCTACTGGTTTAAACCCACCATAAGGAAAGGGACGCAGGCTGACAATAGTACACATTGGCAGTTCAGACGGTTTTGTTGAAGGTGGTTTATTAACTTTTGAATCAACTCGTACCGGTGACTACCATGAAGACATAAACGCTGATGTCTTTCAAGAATGGTTCGAACAAATGATAGATCTTCTTCCTAAGAACTGTGTAATAGTAATGGATAATGCAAGTTATCACTCCAGACTTATAGAAGGACTGCCCACAAACAAGTGGTTAAAAAAATACTTGCAGAATTGGCTGAGTTCAAAAAATATTACGTACCATCCCGGATCTATAAGAAAGGAACTTTATTCGTTGTGTGCCCTTCATAAAGAAAAATTTAAAAAATACGAAATTGATGAAATTGCCAAAAATCGTGGAATGACAGTACTTAGATCCCCACCATATCATTGTGAATTAAACCCGATTGAACTGGTATGGGCACAGATAAAGAGTGAAGTTTCAAGAAAAAATACCACTTTAAAATTCATGATGTTAAACAGTTGTTTTTGGAGGCCGTAAATAATGTAAAACCTGAAAACTGGGAAAAGGCAGTAAATCACACTATTAAAGAAGAGGAAAAAATGTGGAAGCTGGACAATATTACTGATAAAATGATCGAGCCAGGTTATTATAAATCTTGGTTCTGAAAGTTCATCTTCTGAATCTGATTTGGATTTGTAACAAGTAGCTGTAAGTTTTATAGGTAATATTTTGATTCATCTATTTGAACATGACCTTAGACGGTTTTAAAAACTCTTTTTCTCTTTTGTAATTTTTAAAATTAAAAAAAATGTGAATTTTTTTAAAAACCCTTTTTAATGATAGGCCAGTCAGTTCTAATATAGTGTGTAATAAAAGAGGTCACTTTTGTTTACATACACATAACACTTTATAACACTGAAATAATTCATTTATTTTTTACAATTATTCAAAGTAATTTTTCAATTAATCTTGAGCACGCCCATGGAGTGGTCGGAGCTACCAGTTAAAATTATGCTAATTACTCTCTCGTTCATAAAAATAAACTATAGCTTATTAGGTGCTGCAGGTAAATGAAAGCAACAGGTATAACACCCACGCCAACAATGTGAAAAGACAGTGGCCTTGAGGTCAAAATATGACAAAAAAGCAAGGCGAATTACCAACCTCTAGTGCAATAGAGCGGTACATTTAAAGAATATGATAAATTTGGGGACTACTTGTCAGTAAAAACCAAAAAATGAAAGGAAAAGGTGGTTAAGATCACCATTTTCGCCGCAGTGATTGATTGAGAGAAACAATGAACAAACAAGCGAGGTCAATCGAAAATATATATTTATTTATTTATTTATTTATTTTATTTATTTATTTATTAGCAATAGTACAGTGTAAATACAAATACTAGACAATAAATCACATTTCAGTAATAAAATAGTAGTAAAAATTAACAATAATTTAGTTTCTTTTACACCTTAACACTAAATCCTACTGCTAACTGTTTTGACACACAATGATATCTAGGATATTGTGAGTGTGTCATTTCCCATATCATTTACAATTAACTAATGAGTTTTTATCAATCATTTAACAAAAAATAATAAAAACAATATAAATTAAACATACAATTTTTCTAATAAAATTAAACTAAAAGTAATTTTTTGTTTTAAATAATTCCCTATTTTATGTTGTCTCTAATCCATTTAAAGATTTCTTTTTTTACTTTATGGTAAGGTTTTGCCCTAATATTCTGTGGTAACTTATTAAATAATTTTGGTCCTACAGTATATATATGGTTCTGACATAGTGTATGTTTAGGACTGCTCACTTTTACGTTATTTAGGGTTACATTTCTTGTATTTATACCGTGTTCTATGTTTACTTTATAATATGTATTTTTCAACATAAATCTAATAACACACTTCTTATACAGTTGATCAATATTTAATATTTTACTTTCTCTATATAATAAGTTAGTTGCATACCTTCTATTTTTGAACAGCATAATTTTTATGACCCATTTTTGTGCTATTCTGAGTTTTGAAAGAATTGTTGTACCCGCATTTCCCCAAACTACTATGCCATAACCAATTACCGATTCTATAAACGCAATATACCTGCTTAAGTACTTTAAAATTTAGTATGTTTCTTAGTTCGTAGAATTTAAAAATAAGCTTTCTAACTTTATTAGTTACATAATTTATATGTTCTTTCCATTGAAAAGTTTCATCAATGTATATTTCCAAGTACTTTAAAAATGGTGTCCTTTCAACTACTTTATTACAACTATCGTTATTATCTAATTTACAGCCCACTTTATGTAATTTAATGTTTTGAAAATCTGGCAATGAACGAGTAGACATCGAGAAAGTGATAATCTTAGTTTTCTCAACATTTAGTGAGAGTAAGCTATCTTCTAACCACCCATTAATTTTTTGAAAAGCCAATTCAGAATTTCTTTTTACCGCGTCCCAATCATCTCCACTAATTACAGCCACAGAATCATCTGCATAACAAAAGATGTCATCTTTATCTAGCAATGACATAATTTCATTTATATATACATTGAATAACAAAGCTGACAACACAGTACCCTGTGGCACCCCTACCTCTAGTTCCAGTTTTTCACTTTCTGTCTCTGATATTTTTACACTTTGTTTCTTGCCTGTTAAATAAGATTTTACTAAATTATTAGGAATACCTCTTATGCCTATCATATCTAAACGCTTTAAAAGAATTGGGTGGGCTACAGTGTCAAATGCTTTGCGAAGATCCATGAATATACCTATTACTTTCTTACCTTCATCAAGTTTTTTTTGTATTTTTTCTGTAACTTTACAAAGTGCATTTTCGATGCTACAGCCTTCCCTGAACGCAAACTGATTTGAGTGTAGAATTTTTTATTTTTTTCTAGATATTTTAGTAGTTTTGTTTTAAAGCATTTTTCAATTATTTTACTTACAGTACTAGTTAACGTAATCGGTCTGTAGTTGTTTGTAGACTTTCTGTTACCTTGCTTATATAATGGCAGTACTATTGTCGTTTTTAAAATTTCTGGGAAGACTCCAGTACCAAATACTATATTAATAATATGCTGAAGTGGCTTTATTAACTTTTCTTTATATTTTTTAATTAAATTTGAACAAATGTTATCTTCACCTCCCTTCACCCCATTTTTTAGGCTTTGTATCTCTCTCAATATTTCTTTTTCATTGCATGGAGTTAATAAGAATGAATTTAACACCCTTTTTTTACCCCCGCTATCTCTCCTGTCAGGACACTGCATGATTTTATCAGCTAATGTTTTTCCTATACTAGTAAAATATGTATTAAATTCATTTGCAACGTTTTTTTTATCATTTAGCTCTACATTATCACTATTTACAATTGTTCTAATTTCTGTCTTACATACTTCATCATTAGTAGCTTGTTTTATTACCTTCCATAGTTTTTTGGGATCATTTGCATTATTTTGTACTAGCTTTTTAGAGTAAAAGTATTTTGCATTTTGTATTAGTTTAGATAGAGTTTTTCTATACATCCTATATTTATTTATAAGAAATAAATTATTATTATTTAAAGTACACTCTTTTTTTAACCTATCCCTTTTTCTTATTGAAACTATTAGTCCCCCCGTAATCCATGGTTTCAATCTTTCTTTTTTACAACCTACATTAATAGTTTTTGTTGACCTTACAATCATATTTTTAGTTTTATCAATAAAAAGCTTTGTACTTACATTCACATCATGTGTTCCGAGAACATCATCCCATTCCGCTGCTTCCACAAATCCATCAAGTTTCTCATAATTAATTAGATTGTAAGATTTTTTGTTATTTTTAGAATTAACATGACCTAGAATTGGTATATTAAGCAGAATGGGATCATGATCCGTAAGATTATGTTCTAATATCACAGCATGCATTTTTTGAAAGATTTCATTATTACACCTTAGAAAATAATGATCCAAACATGTCTTAGAGTCTCCTATTTTTCTAGTTGCTTTATTTATTACACTAGAGAAACCAAACCCTTGCATTGTTGTTAAATAGTTATTTGTAGTATCTTCTTCTGTTGTAAGTAAGTTAATGTTCATGTCACCCACCATCACATACATTTTATTTTGTTCAAAAGTTGTTTTTAACATAATTCTATTTAGGTTCTTTATAAACTCTTCCTTCTCTGTTGAAAAACATCTATAAGTTGCAAAAATCACTAGGTTTTTGTTATTTTTTCTATTGTGGTTTTTAACATTTTAAGGTTGTTTTCTTTAATTATTTGACAATCTACAATATACTCCTGCTTAACATAAACAACACACCCATCGCATCTATTTAGTGTGCTATCATTGAAATATATATTGTATCCTGGAATATTAAAATCTGTTAAATTATACAATTTATGGGACTCAGACATCACTATCACATCAAAGTTTTTCTCTGTAGATTCTAAAAAAACCAAAAACTGATTGAAGTTTTGGTATATGCTTCTTATATTAATATGCATTACGTTAATATCTTGTAAGTAATTGTCAAAAAAGTTTATCTCATTTAGATTATCACATTCGTAAGTTTCACTTGCCTTATAGTCATCAAAAATATTATTAATATCAGCGAATTTATCAACAAAATTTCTTAATGTTTACATATTTTATGAGGAATGATTAGTATTATGGCAAATCATTTTCGCCTCTTATCTTAATAGGAACATCTTTTTCAGTTTTCTTCAAATAAATGATTCCATTTGTACAATATGCTGCTTTGTATCCTTTATCTCTCCTAATTTCTCTAACCTTTTTAAAAAGCAAGCGTTTATTTAATGGTAAATCTTCATTAAGATAAATTTTTCTTTCTGTGTCCTCCAGTTTACATTTATTTAAAGTGATTCCTTTTAACTGTTTAATTGTTTTTAGTACGTCCTTTTTTAATTGAACATTACTAAACTTTACTAAATTGGTCCATCATCCTGGTTCTTCATTCTAAAACATTCCTTAATATCTTTTTCCTCAATCTTTACTTCCATCGCTCTCAGTATCTTATTCATTATCTGAATAGGGCTTTTGTTGACTTGTTTTAAAACGCTAGCAACTATGATATTGTTTTCTTTTTCTCTAAATTCAATATCATCCAACTTGCTTTCCATTATCTGTAATCGTTTTTTCATTTCTTGATTTTCATGTTTTAGTATCTTAAGTTCCTCTAGGACAGACTCAAATCTAGTTTTCTGTTCCTCAAAAGAATCTGACATAAACTGCATAGCATCTTCCAATCCTTGTATTTTTTTGGTCATATTATCTTATATCTTATCCTATATCTTATATCTTATATTATAAAGTCTACGTTGTGACTGGTTAGCCAGCCACAGGTGAAGATTGATTTTAATATATGTAAATGTAATATTGACAAAATAATCAATAAAATGTAAGTTGAATGAATCTAAGTTAAATAAACAAAGAAAATAATATTTTATTTTATTTTTATTTGAAATTATTTAATATGAAAATATGATAAAACATACACCTTAGGGGACAATTTTAAAGTAAACAACATATTAAGTCTAATTCTGTAAAATTAATGCATGATAAATTTGGCTCAAGTTACTAATGTCAGTTCTATTATTAAGAGCATTAGGGTGTTTAAGTATTGAACACATTTCCAAAAACTGTCTTTTAACGAGATTGCGTTCATTGCCAGGAATCGTAACTTCATTAAAGTCCACTTTGTGCTTAGTGTTAATAGCATGCTGGGCAAGAGCACAAGTATGCTTAGATAAGTTGATATCACTGCGGTGTGTCATAAGACGCCCTCTCAGTGATCTCCCTGTCTGACCGATGTAACATGAGCCACACTCACCACAAGGTATATGGTAGATGACATTTACTTGTTCCAAAAGGGACAAGGGTAGTTTTGTTTTAGAAAACAAATTTCTGACAGTCTTCGCACTCTTAACTGCAATTTTAACAGGTACTGCATTATTCTGTTTGTACAGTTTAACGAGTTTTTCAGTAACTTGAGGAAAATAAGGTAGAGCTGAGTAATGGGTAGTTGGAGTCCCAAGTACAGTATTAGGCAGAACAGTGTTATTAATGGAATTATTTGATATTATTCTAAGTTGGTCACCATTGGGTATGCCATTTAAAGAGGAACCATAGCTTTGTAAGAAAAGGTATTTATTAATGAGGGAGGATGGATAGGAAACCTATTAGAGGCCATTGGTTTCCTATACCAACTTGTGGTTAAGGTGTTATCTCCCATTCTGATGACACGCATGTCTAAGAAGGGAATAATATTTGTGCTGGAGTCCTCAAGTTCAACAGTGAACTGTAAATGAGGATCAAACTCGACATGGAATGTGACATCTCTGACCGGCAAGGAAATAGAAGCTACGGAAGAAATGGAAAAAATGAACGTACAAATAATGGGAATAAGCGAGACAAAAAAGATAGGGAAAGGACACATCAATATCAATGAGAAATATAGTCTATATTATTCCGGAATACCACAGGGTCATAGAGCAAAAGAAGGAGTCGGTATAATAGTTAATAAAAAAATAGAATCAAGAATAACAAACTACGAAGCAGTATCATCTAGAATAATCACAGCCCAAATAGAACTAAAAGACAAGATAGGAATAATACAAATATACGGACCAACAGAAGGTAATGAAGAAGAGATAATGATAGAATTCTACAACGAACTCCAAAACGCATAGTCTATACGAGAAACCTAGAAAAAAATATAAAAAACATCTTAACGGAAAAGGAACCCGATTTGTCTACACAACACAGGATGGTCACTGCAAAACTGGAGGTTGAAAAAATGGAGGAAGTGAAAAGAAAAGAATACAAGAAAGTAAATGTAAACAAACTAAAGATAAAAAGTGTGCGAGAATTTTACACGGAGGAAACTAACAAAAGACTGAGACAAATAGAGTGCCAAAAGGAAACATGGACAATGGAAGAAAGATGGAATACATACAGTGAAGTATTAAAGACAACAGCAACTGAAGTGTGTGGAATCAAAAAATATAATAAACAGTTGAAAAGGACAAGATGGTGGAATAAAGAAGTGAAGACAGAAATAAAAAAGAAGAAAATAGCATGGAAAAAATACATCGAAACAGGATTAGAAAAAGATAAAGAAAAATACTATAGGCAGAGACGATTGGCAAAAAAGACAGTCACACAAGCAAAAGCAAAAACATGGAAAGAATTTGGAGAAGAACTTCAGGACGAATATATAACAAATAATAGAAACTTTTGGACGACAAGACGACACATAAGGCAGGGAAAACGAAAGGAAATAAACGCAGTAAGGGATACTTCAAACCAAATACAAATAAGTCCAGAACAAATAGCTAGGGTATGGAAAGAATATTATGAGAAAAAATTTGATACCGAAGTGATAAAGGAAGACAATATAATCAATGAAGGCGAAGAAAACACAGAGCCAGAGCAAATAAGTAGAGAAGAAGTAATAGAAGGATTATCAAATATAAAAATAGGCAAGGCAGGTGGAGATGATGAAATTGAACCGAAAATGGTAAAATACAAGGGAGAAGAAGGAATAAACTGGCTATGGAAAATATATAAAGAGGCGTGGGAAAAACAAACAATCCCTAAAGACTGGCAGAACAATATCATCGTGCCAATATACAAAAAAGGAGAACATGTAAACTGCGACAACTATAGGGCAATATGTCTGTCATCGGTGTGCTTTAAAATATATACGAAAATAATAGAGAATAGACTGAGACAAGAAGTAGAAATGGTATTGGGAGAAGAATAAATGGCATTTAGACCGGGAAGACAGACAAATTACAACATATATATATATATATATATATATATATATATATATATATATATATATATATATATATATATATATCATTAGAAACCTAATAGAAAGAAGCATAGATACAGGGAAAAAAGTAGTATTAGCATTCATAGACCTAAGAGCAGCATTTGACACGATAGAAAGACATATTATAGGGAAATGCCTGAGGAAAATAAACGTACCTAATGCATTGATAAAAATTATAGAAAGTACTTACAAAGAGGTAAAAGGAAGGGTACAAATAACAGGGGAAAGATCGGAAGCATTTAATTGGAAGAGAGGTATTAAACAAGGAGATAGTCTCAACCCTTTGCTATTCATAATAGTAATGAACAAATTGATAAGAAACACTAGAGTCAGAACTAATCAACTACAGACAATAATAGGTTACCGCAGATTACAACCGGTAACAATAGAGTCCTTAATGTATGCAGACGACATAGTACTAATAGCAGATTCCGAGAATAAAATGCAGAAACTAATGGATATATGGGTAGAACAAATAGAAGAACTTAAAATGGAGATAAACGAGGAAAAAAGTAAGATAATGATAATCAGCCGCAAAGGAGATAAGGAAGATAATCAAATAAAGATAAAATGTAAAAACTCAGAATTGGAAATAGTAACAACTTACGATTACCTGGGAAGTATAATAACTAATGATGGAAAAATAGACTGGGAAATAACAAATAGAGCAAAGAAATCAAACAAGTTATATTATGCGTTAGCCCCAATAATGGGAAAAAGAGAACTTGCACGAGAAACAAGAATAAAAATATATAACACAATAGTGATACCGACTGTGCTCTATGCAAGTGAAAACTGGACAATTCTGGAAAAACATAAGAGCAGGATAAACGCAATGGAGATGAGACATCTAAGAAGGATAGTTGGAAAGACAAAATGGGATATATTAAGCAACGAGACTATTAGGAGAATGGCCAACCAGGAACCGATAATGAAAAAAATAGCAAAGAGACAAATGACCTGGTATGGGCATCTGATGAGGATGCAATCCAATAGAATAACAAGAAAAATTTATGAAGCAAAAAACATCGGAAAAAGAAAAAAAAGGCAGACCAAGAAAAAATTGATACAGCAAGTAGTAAAGGCGGGAAAACTTAAACAAAAATCACTCGAGGAATTGAAAATAATGGCAGAAAACAGAAAAGAATGGAAGAGGTGGGTAAATGGAAATTAAAATAGCTAGCCCAAATATAATTCAACGCATCTTTATTTACGCATTTTTAACCAATAAGCCGCCCACAAAAAAACTGCAAGGCGGTTTACACATGATTTTGTGATTAAAGTGTTTAATTATGTTTAGTAAATCGATCGTGCCTTCCTCTTTGATTGCGCCAGATTTTTATAATTCCCTTAATATAAGATTTTTAAAGTGCAATCCGAATTTAACCGAAGGGTTAGATAGTTAAGATATTATTAGTCGATTCTAAGGAGAAGCTTGATATTATGCCAAGTCAGTGTGTAAGAAGAATTTTACTGAAAACATAAAGAATATTTGTATATTTATAAATTTTTCTATCTGAATAAAATAAAAAGTAAAATGCATTAAACATTTTTAATATAAACTTTTGTGTAGACATTAAGATTTAATTATTAAATCCTCTTCAATTTAATACAGAATGAAAATAATGACAATAGCATTTTAAACGACATCGTCTTTTATGCTGTAGTTAATTCTGTAATGTCAATCTGCCGACTTTGCACACTTAATGTTACAACAGTTAATCAACAGGACTTTATCTCAAATATAACACATTAAATCAACATACCACCATTAAAAATTATGCTGGTAATTACTTTCAAAACATCGATCACGAACAAAAATTTGATTTATTTTTAACGCTGTGCTTCTGACTTAAAGATTTAGAGATTAAAATTATTGAGCCTCCAAAATGGTAAGTTGATGGTGTCAAAGATATCATTTTCAATAGATCTTTAACTTTAATTGAGATGTTTTGACGTGCGGGTATCACAAAAGGGGTTTCCAACGAATCTACTTTCAACTTTTACGATAACAATTTAAAACATATATAAAACGTATTTAATTGGGGATGCAATTTTTAAATTATTGTGGGACATTTAGGAAATAAAAGAAAGTAAAGAACCTACATAAAAAATTTGCAATCAATTTAACAGATACGATATATAGTTGTAAGTAACTATAATGCACCAAGAAATTAACGCATTAATTAATATTTTTGGAAAGTTATCACCAATTGAAATAAACTGTACAGTATTTTACTATAATTTGAAAATTCCCTGTATATTATTCTTTTTTACAACAAAAGACGCATTAAACGGAGCTGACAATTTTTTGCTGTTGTATTTTTATCTTAATCAGTAAAATTTTTTCAATTCCCGTAATAGTAAATAGATTTTTAAACCAGCTTATGGTTTGATTTTTACTTTTGCTTAAACTATAAAAATACAAGGAGAATTCAAGTACATAATACCTTAAGAATGTGGCCAAGCTGTTGTATTACAAGAATAAGGTTGGAGTTACCGCGGAATAGGTAAAAGATTCGGCGTGTCCAATACATCAGTATAGCGCGAATGGTTGATCGAAACATGGTAACTGGTGACACTACCAGAATCGTTAAATGAGCTAGAAACCGTGTCACGACCCACGCTAAAGATCGTTTGTGAAGGCTTTCCTCTTTAAGACAACGATTTGTAACAACCCGACAGTTGCAATTTAAGCTTCGAAACATAAGTGGCTTTAAACCTAGAATCAATGTCTTCCTCGGCTCAATTGGTAAAGAGTGTTATGAATAGATGAGTCATGCTTTTGTTTGCATATAAGTGAAAACGAGTTCATGTTTGTAGAACACCAAATTAACGATGTGCAAAATGTAACACAACGAATACCATTTTACTTGGTGAAGGCTGGCTTATGGTGTTTTTTGGCATATGGTGGCATTTCTTTGTTATAATAAATAATGGAAATTTTACTGCTAAGCTCTACATCTTGGATATTCTTTGGGATCATGTGCCTTTTATCTTTATTTTTCCTAACATTTTTTGTTAAGGCACGATAATGGCAGACCACATTGCACCCCAATTAGTTCGAGAATATCTCTTGAAAGTTGGCATTAAAACAATGGACTTGCCAGAACGGAGTCCTTACAATAATCTCATAGAATATGTCTAGAGTATGCTTGAGTGGTAAATACAATCTCAACAGAACCGGCTCAATAACTTGAAGGACTTGGGGCAACTTAGGTTGAACTTTGGATTAGCCTAGATTAAAATAGCGTTTAAAATCTTAGTAAGTATTAGTCGTAGATATCAGGACGTAATTAGAAGCAGACGTGAGAATATTCAATATTAAAGTTAAAACAATCCGTAGAATTTGTTTTCTTAAGAAATAAAATCTATATTTTTTTTCTTTCTTTTCTAAAGATTTGTGCTGAAATTTAGCAATTCATTTTAAAAAAATATATTTGTGTGAAACTAATTTAATAACACTTATATATAAAGTATAAATATACTATTTGATTTATTAATTCAACTTTATTAATAAATTATTTCACTTATTTATGATGTGTTAATTTCTTGGAACAGTGTACTTTACTTTGTTCAATATTTTGTACAAACAACTTAGATATGATAATTTTTTCTCCAGTCGCTTTTTCATGCAGTTTGCTCATCAGTTTTTTTGGATTTTGGTGATCAATTTTCGGCCACTAAAATCTTCTTCTTCTCTTCTCTGATGACTTTTTTGTAAATTCTGCCTTTCATTTCTTTCCCGATATTTTTATTTCTCCATATTGTTTCATTCAGGTAACCCGCGGGTCTGTTTGCTCTATTCACTTGATCTTCCACTTCGGTTTCGTGCTTTCCGTAGCTAGATAATGTGATGCCTAGATAAATAAACTAGAAATGTTAAATTTTCTGGCGATTATATTAAATTGGTGCAGCATACGTTGTAAATCATCCACCAAAACCGTATGATGAATATTATCGGAGCATCCGTCAGCTAATTCATCTTTCCGGAAAAACAGTCTCTAGATATCCTCGCACCCTGTTTACATAGTGCTGAAATAGGTTTTGAGGACACTTTTACGTATGATCTGTAACTAAATCATTGATTGTTAGCGTTATCTCGGTGTGCAAGACTAATGTTTAAGTAAGTTTTACCAATTAAATTAACATCAATGAATGGGTATAATGCCTACAATATAGTTATCTTATAAGCCGACCCAAGCATTATTTTTTATGGAATTTTTTGTGTCTTCAGGAAATCGTTTGGAATTTTTTTTATAACTGTATCTAACCTTTTTCCGATAAACATAACCATTTAAAAATGCTGCTTAATTTCTAACACAAACGTGTTAAATTTAATCAGAATTTTGTGCAATATTATTTGTCATAGTAGATCACTATTCCTTTAGTTTATGGAGAGTGGGTAATCGTATGTTTATTCTTGAACTATTTTTTTTTTATTGCATCAAACAGTGGGGGTTATTTGCCGGAAGACAAAATACAATAATTACAATATAAAATTTCAAAGTAAGTTACAATAACAGTTTTGTTGATGTTAATTAAAAAATCAAAGTTATATAATATTAAGATCTATGAAACATAAAACTAATTTATAATTTGATAAGGATATTGTTCAGATAGTTACCAAAATTTTTCAAAGTACAATTAGGTCCTAAAACTTCTGATATATTGTCAGGTATTGAGTATTTGTCTCTTTCGTTATTTTATTAAGGACAATCTACCATAATATGTATCCAGGGAATTTAAACCAATCACACAAACAATAATGGATCAAAACCAACATATTATAAATGAAGAGAAAGGGATTGCGGAGATATTTAGAAAATATTGTCAAAGTCTATATGCAGATGATTCCCAGAATGCAAATCATGACGAGTTCACTGTAGAGAGAGAGAGAGAACCAAACATTCTAAAGTCAGAGGTAGAAAAAGCAATCAAAAAGTTCAAAAATAGAATATCTCCTGGCGCAGACCAGATCACCGCAGAAGTTTTAAAAGAGACCGGAGATGTTGGAGTAAATGTTTATGCATATGATCTGCACAAAGATTTGAGAAACCGAAGAGTGGGCCAACAACTGGACAACATCCACTTTCATCCCTATATTCAAAAAGGAACTCCGCAAGATTGCAGCAACTACAGAACGGTAACCCTAATATCCCATGCAAGCAAGGTTCTACTTCATGTAATACATGAAAGACTAAAAGCTTTTCTATTGCCTCAGATATCAGAAGAACAAGCGGGATTTGTCCCAGGAAAAGGCACAAGAGCATCATCCTTAATGTCAAACAGCTAATCGAAAAAACTCGTGAATTCAATACTCCTATGCTTATGTGCTTTGTGGATTACACAAAGGCCTTCGATAAAGTCAAATGGCAGCAGATATGATCCATACTAGTGGAAATGGAAACACTCCACCACAATTCAACTAATTAGAAGTCTATATGAAAAAAATAAGTGAACAGTAAACATAAACAACAGCCATTCCGATCATTTCAGAACAGAGGCAGGTGTCAGGCAGGGATGCATAATCTCGCCAACTCTGTTTAATATCTACAGCGAACACATTATGCGAAAGGTACTAGACGGATGGAAGGGTGGAATATCAGTAGGAGGTCAAAAAATCAGTAACTTGGGATATGCTGATAATACATTAATAATCGCGGCAAATCAAGAAGAAATGGAAGACATAATGAGATGTCTGGAGGAGAAAAGCAAAACATATGGACTGAAGCTAAATAGGAGTAAGACAAAGATCATGATATTAGACAGAGCTCGGAATAATCTTCAACACATTAAAGAAATTGGGGGCTTTGAAGTAATAAATAGTTTTATATACGTGGGGTCCCTAATAACATATGACGAAGGGTGTGACAGAGAGATACTTAGAAGGTTGACTATTGCTAGAACAGTTATGATGAAACTGGCAACAATTTGGAAAAATTCTAGCATAATAATACACACAAAACTAAGGCTGGTAAGGGCACTCATTTTTCCAATAGCCACATATGCATCCGAAACGTGGACCTTAAAGAAAGCGGATAAAAATAAACTAGACGCTTTTGAAATGTGGGTATACCGCCGCATGTTAAGAATATCCTGGATTGATCATTGCACTAACGTATCGATATTAGAATAACTTAAAGTAAAGGATAGATTGCTTAAACAAATATAACAGAGATATTTGCAGTATTTTGGACACATTGCTAGAAGAATAGGTACGATGGAAAAACTGATAGTCGAGTGTAGAGTTGAAGGAAAGATACTTAGGGGAAGATCTTAAAGCCGTTGGGTAGATCAAACAAAAATATTAATTAACCAAGGGTTACATGAAGCCGAACAACTAGCCCAGGACAGGGAAGGATGGAGGGAAATCGTGAAAAAACTGTAAGGGCCCGATGGTGTCACCACATCCCAAAAGGGATAAAGACCAAGGAGGAGGACCATAATATGTGCTACAGACATAGCGCAGTTACAATACTCACATAAAGGGTGATTTGATTTTGAGATAAGGTAACCATGAGTTATTCTGCTATTTTATAAGAATGGAATTATATTTAACATTTAAAACTGTATTCCTATCAACTTCACAAACATGAGCAAGAGTTTTAGTAGAAGCAGATCGATTATCAACAAATTGACTTAACACAGAACTCTGTTTATTTTCGAAAGAAAGCTTTCTTTCTGTCTGTTTTATACTTTGAACGCAGCCTGTATAAAAAAATTATTAACAACCGATTTAAACAATATCTGTCTATTAGACAATAAGAAAAGCATTTATTAAAAATGTTTACCATCTCATAGTAATTCAGAAGGGCTTCTCCTGAATTTTAACTTATTACCATCACTTGGTTGTACCATTTTTAAGAGTATTAATAAAGAAATTTCTTTTTAACAACGTTAAAGCTATTATTACTGTTTGTTTTTGACAGCTGCTAAAAACTATTCATGCTATGCAACGAAAAAATATCTTTCAGTTTTTGACCAAATCGACAGATATTTACATTAAAAATTTTCCTTGCACAACGTAGGATCTGTCACTTTTTAAACAGAAGAATTAAAAATTTTTGAAATCCGTATTTCTAAAGCTTTAAAATCAGGTGCCACATGATGTATTATCTCATTTACCAAAGTCAAAGTTAGAATTGTAACCTAAGAAAGATCATCAAAATTTGAAGCCACAGCATATTGTGATTAATAAATAAAATATGAAGTATTTAACAAAATCAAACAATAAAGAAGTTGCCCCTCTTTTTTGTTGACCTGGCCTAAAAATTTAAGAAAATAATAAATATTGCTGCTAGTGTAAAGAAACTGGGACATTTGATAGTAAGAATTAAAGCAGCAACTGTTAAAGCAAAAATTAAAGCACGATCTCTACAAATATCAAAAGTAATCTGTGATATAATACATGAAATAACATGTGCATATATAACCAATCAAAACAATCAACAAGAAAGCTACACCATCTTGCACTTAACACCTCAGACCAATCTTACTATATCTTTAAAAATAATAATGAGGTATCTAAGAATAAAACACTGAAAACTTTTGTTTCATTCATTTCCACAAAATTTATTACAATATATGTATGTTCACTCATGTTCTAGACGTCCTCGAAATGACCCGAAATATACCTTTATCGACAGTGAGCATTTAACGGTTGCCATTTTGAAATGGCATGACGGAATCGTACAAAAATTTAGGAATAAACAAGTATTACAAGAGTTTTTAAATTATGTATTGCTTGCTTTGAAATATCCTGAAAATAATAAACAAGTGTCTTTGCTATCTACTGTTGTTAATGAGAATTAACCACAATTTTACAAAAATGAATTTAAGGTTTACGTTTAGAAAAGAGTTGGGTGGAGCGAGACTCAAACTCACGATCTAAAGACACCAAATTTGACACCATACACGATTCAACTTGGATGGACCAATAAAAAGGCTTTTAAATATATACATCGATATTAATAATGAGTAACGATTCATAAGATGTTTCTTGAGTACCTCGTATAGAAACTATTACGCCTATTGAAGAAAAAACCTAGTTAAATAATATGGCAGATGTACAGCAAACTGCAGGTGCTAGAGAAGAATTTGCAATTGCTTGTAATAGTCGCGTGCTCAACTGTCTATTTTAATAAAATATGTGAATACCAATGTGTAGTATAGAAATTGTTACATTTTTGTGCAACTTGTTCATATTCACATAAATACTAATACTTCTTTCAGAATCTTTAAACAATACAAAAAGAAAAATGTAAGATATATTTTTCTTTAAAGGTTATTATCAAAGAAAAATTAAGATTATTTATATTTTCATGAATAAATATTTAAAGGTTTTACTATCTCCTTCTCTATATTAAGTGACTAAAATATACCAAATACTATTAATGTATCATAATATAGGTTTGCCTGTAGTGCATGTACTCGTGTATTCAGTAAAATTTTTAATTTGATATAATTTTAAAGATGGTTTTCTTTATATTTCTTACCGCTTGATTTTTATGATTAAGCGCAAATATCTTGCAGTACTAGAAACACTCCTTCATTGATTAAATGATGTGTAAAAGTTATAAGTTCTAAAATTAAACCTCAAAAAGCTAAATTTATGATAATCACAAAAAATATTTGTACAAGGAACTCTTGTAGTAGACAAGACATTTGGGCAGCTAGATCAACCAAACTCAATTTACTCGATGAGTTTGAGAGACGGTGTTTATCGGCGCGTATTATACTAGGAATAGTATGGAATGACAGATGTTGGAATATAGAACTAAATTATAAAACTCAGCTAGATGAAGAAAGAACGAACACCACAAAAAAAACTTTTTGAACATATAAGAGGACCTAAGTATTTGCTGCTATAATATAATGCAACTTAAATTAAAGCGACGGTTTGGTCTTACATCAAATCAAATATTTAGACTAACTCCAAATAAATCAAGATTGCCATATTGAACATTCCTTAAGGAGGTGAAACTTGAAGAAGAAGCGCAAATAATTCAGTTGCTGAAGTTTATGACAAAAAAATATTAATTTAAAAAACAACTTAAATAAATAAATAAATAAATGCTATATAGCTATTTATTTTCAAGCAGGTTCTACAACGTTGAAAAAAAAACGTAGTATGAATTAGATCTTCCTCAGTTTCAAAATTGAGGCTCAATTCGCCCATTAATTTTTTTCTAAAAAGTCGTGTCATACTTAAGAAATACGTCGATGTCTATCATATAAAAAAAAAATTTACAGCAAGGGCTCTACAACTTGAATACTGACCAATTACTGGGGGTGAAACATTTGTTGTTTTATAACTTAGCAAATGTAATAATAGAATATTTTTAATTATGGCCCGAGTTCAAATATTTTGTTCCTTTTAACCATTTTTTATCATAACTTATAGTTATGTAACTAGTAACTAGTAACTAGTAACTAGTAACTAAAACAAAAAATATTTCCTGGGAAAGTAAATGCGAAGAACTCAACAAATATATAGGGTCAACAAGATCAAGAGAAGCATGGAAAACGGTAAAAAAATTGAGAACAAACAGAAAAGAAACGAGTAGAATATATTTAATAGAAGAAAGATCTTGAATCGAACACTACTCACAACTTTTGACTGAAACAAGACCTCAATTCACGAACATCAGTACAACAACATATGAACTGGAATTTAGTGAAGACGATGAAATAACAGTACAGGAAGTCGAGAATGCAATACAAACTCTAAAAAATCGGAAGTCATGCGGACCACAAGGTATACCAAATGAATTATTAAAACATAGCCCACAAGTATTACGGGAATTACTGACGTATGTGTTCACCTTATTCTATAATGGACACGACTTACCACCGGAGTGGACAAAAGCACATATTAACAACATCTACAAAAAAGGAAATAGAAAGAATTGTTCAAACTACAGGGGGCTAAGTGTCATAAATTCACTCTCAAGACTGTATGGAAAAATAATAAAAAACAAAATTGAAAAAGAGATGACAGATGTTGAAGAACAGAATGGCTTTCGTGCAGTCAGATCCTGTATGAACACGAACAGTATATTCTCTCTAAAGCAAGTTATCGAGAAAAGATTAGCTTACAACCTTTCAACTCATATAGTCTTTATAGATCTGACAAAGGCATACGATAGTGTACCACTTTCAGTGCTTTGGGTAGCAATGGAAAAACAAGGAATAAGCAAAAAAATATACAAGCAGTACGACAGTTTTACAAAAATATGACGGCAAACAATAAAACTGGAAATAAATTAAATGGAGAAATTCCTATTAGTAAGGGCCTAAAGCAAGGCTGCTGCATAGCACCTACACTCTTTAAAATATATCCAAATGAGGCACTCTCAGTGTGGAAAAGAAAGTGCTGCAATATGGGCATCCCAATCGGAGATGATAGATTGTACACGATACACTTCGCTGACAACCAATCCATTCTAGCTGAAGACGAGAGTGATGTAGGCTACATGCTTAGAAAACTGGAAGATGAGTATACCAAATGGGGCCTCACAATTAATATACAAAAAACTGAGTACTTAGTTGTACGAGAAAAACCAGAAAGCTCACAAATCGAAATGGGAACTATAAAACCAAAAGACTTAAATACTTGGGAGTCCAAATAACATCAAAAGCAGGAAGTAGCGAAGAAATACACTCCAGGATTGGCCAAGCAAGATCAGCCACCAGACAGCTACACGGACTATTATGGAATAAAAAAATAACAAAAGAAAATAAAAGAAGAATTTATAAAACAATAATAGAAAGTATATTGCTGTACGGCGCCGAACTCTGGGAAATAAACCAAAGAAACCAATCAAAAATTAAGACCATGGAAATGAACTACTGGAGGCGATGTTGCCAGCTCACTAGACTTGATAGGGTGAGAAACGAAGATATTCGGAGAGAAATGGAAATCGATCTAGACATAATAGACACAATCGAAGCCAAAAGACTTAACTGGTATGGACACCTTCAGAGAATGCCTGAAAATAGATGGCCAAAAAAAAAAATAGAAGAATGGACTCCGCCAACTAGAAGAAAACGAGGAAGACCAAGACGATCCTGAAGAGACGATGTCGACGATGCAATGACCGCCAGAGATCTAACAACGCTGGAAATTAGGATGCGAGAAGCGGCGCCAGCTGTAGAAGACTCGCTTGGTGTATATATATATATATATATATATATATATATATATATATATATAGAGAGAGAGAAAAGAAATTTAATCTTTGCAGATTAGTTAAATAGTAAACTCTTAAATATTGGGGAAATCTGCAAGAAAGACTCTAATGTGTATCAATTGTTTCGCCGAACGTTTTCGCCAAAGAGAATTAATTTGGCTTCTTCAGGGCTGAAAGAGAATCAATTATAATTAGCTACCATATATTATCTATTAAAACATTATTGATCTTACCGTAACTTAGAATTGTAGAGTTAGAATATTAAAAAACTTAGCTAGTAACATAGTGGTGTTTTTTGTTACTATGTGCAAAAAAAGTTTTTTATAAGGTTTGAAATGTATGGTAGCTTTGAACTTGACACGTAAAGGCTTACCCAAGGTTAATCGAAAAACCCAATGTAACTACATTTAAAAGGAGGTAATTCTTTGAATTGTCGGCAATAACTAAATTTTTGATTTTTAGATAGTTTAAAAGTGAGGTTCCTTAACGATTTCTCCATTAATGTTAAGAGTGACATCAAGAATCTAAGCGATATATACCACTTGTTACTTAAATCAGATACCAAGAACAATACTATATCACAGATAACTAACTTGACTGATATATCCATTATCAACTAACATACCTTGTAACGATAAGACTACCAAAGAGAATTGAAATACTATTGTAAAAATAATACCTCAATCAACCATGGGAGCTTATCGTCTATACCTTGCCTAGCTCAGTATCTCAAGGGTGAGTTCGTCTTGTCTTAAACTAGGGATTGAACCTGAGTTCTCAGTTGATAGCAAATAAGACAAATTTTAACCAATCATATTTATTTAAATCAATAAAAAAAAACAATAATTAACCCTGCCAAAGCTTAACAGTTATAAGTGTTACTTATTGCTTCGATGGGCGGCTTGTGTGTTCTAGCTGTTGGATCCTCCAATTAGAAGTTGTGGCTTCTGGAGAGCTGCAGTCACACGTGGCTGTATGTCCGGACCAATTATTGAACTCCAAATATGCCAATAAAACCAATAAACCAATTAAATTGTCCAGTAAACCAATAAGTTTTATATCTCCAATAAACTAAAAGGATAAGAAACAACATGCATTAGAAACACATCAAAAAGAAAGGTTTAACTTCCTTGCCATCTTACAAAATTACACTTAAACAAATAGCGTATGGCAAGGATAAAATGAAATATGAATGTTACTACTTAGTTAAATTCTGTTAAAGAGTCCTAATGCATATATCAGAAAAAAAATGTGCTTTCGAAAGAAAGTAAGGTTACATTGGAAATGCGGTCAGGATTATAGAATAAATATCACAATGAAAGTACTTACCCCAAGAGAAGTTGTAGACCATAAAAATGAGTCTTATAATAATTTTTGCCTTCTTTTATAAATTTCAAAAAGAGGCAAAAAATAATCCCACTACAGAAAAGTTGTTTTGACAGAAAGTGGGAGACTGAATGAAGTTAGCATAGATGTCATAGAATGTTGGTATAGATATCATGAAACTAGCTTGTCAGTCAACACAGAACAGAATAGTCTGCCGAACAAAAGTGAGAGGGCAAATATTTATTCTATGGGACAGAAAGAGAGAAAATAAAGACAGAGGAAGAAGAGAAAAACAGGGGCGCCAACTATTTTTATAAATAAAAAAAATAGTAAAAATTAAACTGAAGATAAAGATATAAATAAATTAATAAACAAATTAAAATGAAATAATTATTTAAATATAAATTAATAGAGATGTGACGTTTATAACGTTACAACCTTTATAATTAATTTTCATTAACACAAAAAAATATATAACATTCCCTTGCTTTTCTTAGATACATCTCAATAAGATGCAATAATACATGAACAATATAATATAATTAAATAAAGTAAATCAAAATAATATTTCCCTATACTGGGATTTAAATTCATTCATTTTTTACCAATGAACCTTAACGACATAAAGATTCATAAGAACAATGAAGTTGTCAGCGCTTGCGTTCTGGCTAAAACAGAACCTCACTTTTAAACTATCTAAAAATCAAAAATTTAGTTATTGCCGACAATTCAAAGAATTACCTCCTTTTAAATGTAGTTACATTGGGTTTTTCGATTAACCTTGGGTAAGCCTTTACGTGTCAAGTTCAAAGCTACCATACATTTCAAACCTTATAAAAAACTTTTTTTGCACATAGTAACAAAAAACACCACTATGTTACTAGCTAAGTTTTTTAATATTCTAACTCTACAATTCTAAGTTACGGTAAGATCAATAATGTTTTAATAGATAATATATGGTAGCTAATTATAATTGATTCTCTTTCAGCCCTGAAGAAGCCAAATTAATTCTCTTTGGCGAAAACGTTCGGCGAAACAATTGATACACATTAGAGTCTTTCTTGCAGATTTCCCCAATATTTAAGACTAGTTTACTATATAGTTAGATATATAAGTATATCTTATATATCTTACTTATACTAAGACTTATAGTAAGATTTAGTTTACTATATATATATATATATATATATATATATATATATATATATATATATATATATATATATATATAATATTATCATAACTTATAAGTTTCTGGGTTCTTTCAGTTTCTTTTATGTATGTATAAGTATAATTCGATTTGTTTAGAATAATTGTTGGTATAAAGAGGGCCGTTATTGTAAATTTTCTTTCATCTTCCTGTTAGATCAGTCATATCGGTTAATTATATAGAAATAAAATTAGTTTTTGACTGAATAAAATAGATTAGGGAACGAGTTTAACACTATATTGTTTATTCATTATTATAAAAATGGTGTAAATATTATCACTAACCATAGACGTATAATACCCACACTGCCAGTGGCGGATCTAGAAATTTTTGTCAGGGGGGTCATGGGTCTTGGGGGTGATTTTAATATAGGATTTAGATTTTTGCACCTTTACGATTGATATGGTTTGTGCCTCATGTAAGGGAACAATTTTCTCAATAACTATTTTAAGCGATATATTAAACCAATGAGAAGTTACTAAAACCCAAATACCCTACGGGTGCAAAGATGGGTACAACATTAAGGGGTCTTAAACTTAAACAAATAAAAATAATTTAAACCCACATACTCAGTAAAACCAAGTGTACAAGACTATTAAACCAAAATAAAGTTATTAAAATATAAATACTGAAAAATCGAGGACTGTCAATTTAAACTATTCCTAATAAACTCTATCTTATCGTTGGATATCCGATATCAATTTGTAACAACATTCATTTATTCCTTATTGCTATACGGAGTGGAAACATGGACTCTTGGCATTACAAGTATGAGGCATATAGAAGCCTTTGAAATGTGTGTTTTTCGAAGAATGCTGAAGATTTTGTGGACAGAGCACGTGACCAATAACGAGGTGCTGAGAAGAATGAGGACTGAGAGAGAACTCCTAAATATTGTAAACAATAGAAAAACGAGTTATCTAGGACAGAGAAGAAAAATATAACTTATTACGACTCATAATGGGAGGGAAAGTAGAAGAAAAAAGAAGTCCAGGAAGAAAAAAATGCTCCTGGCTGAAGAATGTAATAGACTGGACAGGCATGGACACACATTCGATACTAAGAACAGCTCAAGATTGAGAGCCATTTGCTGTAGTTATAGCCACCCTTCCGTAATGAAGAAAAAACCTTAAGAATAAGTGTAAACAGCATTTTATTTAAATTAATTTATTCAACAAAAAATATAATATAATTAAGGAATAGTTATTTCTATAATTAGGTATATTAGTCTATAAGTGCACGAATCGTCAGCAACAGCCGGAAACGATGGTAAATAAAAGTTCAGTGATTAAGAATACTAAAAGAAAAGTAAATATTATATAATTTTATAAAAAAGTATTCTTTTCGCTTATCCGATTTAGCAAATCGCTCTATGATTGCATCAACATCTAGAGAAATTTCAGGATGCACATTGATGAGTGCTAAACCAGTTAACCAGTTATAGAAGAATGCTGAGAATATCATGGACAGCAAGGATCACGAACAAGGAAGTTCTAGAAAAAATGAAGAAGGAACCAGAGATTGTGTTTACGATCAAACGCATAAAATTGCAATATCTGGGACACGTTATGAGAAATCAGCACCGTTACTCCCTGCTGCAGTCTATATTGCAAGGTAAAGTCAAAGGTAAGCGAGGACCCGGTAGAAGGAGAATATCATGGCTGCGGAATTTAAGAACATGGTTTAAGAAAACCTCAACGGAGCTGTTTCGAGCCGCAGCGAGCAAGGTCATGATTGCCAATATGATTTCCAACATCCGAAACGGATAGGAACCAGAAGAAGAAGAAGAAACCAGTTAACAGAAGTTCTATTTCTAAGCCAAGTCTTTGGACGTTAAAGCGTCCTCTGTTGTTGCTGCACTGACTGGAAGTTTAATTAATATTTGCAGAAATATTCTGATATTTGGATACATACCTATGAATATCGCAGTTTTCTAATACTTCTTAAATACAATCAGGAAGTTTTCCATTATTTTGCACGACTCTTTTCCATCTTTGAATCCACAGTGAAAACTCTTGTTTTACTGTGGAATATACAGTAAGTAGTTGGTCCAATAATATCCTGGAAGATAGAAGTTAAGATATTGTCTAAAAGGGGTACATAAATAGAACTTCGGAAATATTCTTCGCAAGAGTTAGCAGATTGGTTTTGACGACAGGTTTGACGAGAAACTATACGAGGCATCTTCAATTCAATGTCTAGTTGTTCAGCTCTTTGTTTACTTCATAGTAAAGTTTGCTAAAAACAGATTCATCATATAATCTTTTATTTTGAAGAATGCATTTAGTGTCCTCTATGGCCTCAGTAGCCTACTTAAAATCTAATTTTGGTGATTGAAGAAGACGACTAAGTGATACAGTTGTACCTAAAACATCACTAAGACAAACTACTGTTTCACAGTTTCACAAATACCTTGGACAGCAGCCCCCAGTTCCTTTATTTGTATTCACCAACGTATCAGACAGAGCTAATGCAACAACAATATTCACTTTGATATTTATTATGAATAAATTATAAAATGTAGTACACAGTCTCAACAATTATAATACATATCCAAATTACAAACAACCAATTTGTAGACAAAACTGAAGATAAGAAAGACCTAATAAAAAATAAAAATGTGCTGATTTCGTGCGAAAAGTCATGTCATGTATATTGAATGAGCAATAATGTGTGGGCGGTAATTCTATCTCATCGATAATCGAACGATTCTCTGGCACTCAAATGACGAATTGTCAAAATTTGAAAATCGGGTAAATGAATTCGCGGAAGTCAGGTTGTTAATCGAGGTATTACCGTATTCAGAATTGTTGATTTTTTAAAAGAGCAATTTAAAAAGGCTTCCGTATAATTCTACACTTACCCCTACAATAAATGAGTTTGAATTATTTCAACTCTTGACTTCCTGCTTATAGGGTTGATGGGTTTTAAATTATTTTTTTTAGGATTATTTGATTGATACTTAATTTTGTTTTGGGGGTGCTCATGACCCCCGAGACCCCCCCTTGAATCCGCCACTGCACACTGCGAACTGTAATGTAAACCCTTTCCCCCAGTGCGACAGAGAAAAAAGGTGCGAGTAGTACTTGCTTTTTTTTCTTTGGTGGAGTTTATCGACCACATGATATTTCCACTACCAAACAATCTCCAAACATAAAGGCCGTATGACACTATGCATTTTCTTGTATTATTTCTTATATCGTTTCTGATATAGAAAGTTATTTATGTTTTCTTGTATCGTTTCTTGCACGTACATTTGTGCTCTGTATGACACTATGCAAGTTCTTTTACGGGAAATTGTATGTGATTCGGCACATGATTGGTCGAAATTTTGACACATATAAAAATAGAACTGCAGTACCTGAGGACCCCAAGCCAGATGCTACTAATTATTTTTTAAAATACTGTGGTTCAAAAATGAAGGAAATAAAATGTCCCAATATTAAAACTAAATCGGAAACCACAATTTTTGAAGATATTCAACAGGCTGTAATGGAAGACAGAAATAGTAAATAATTTGGTTGTAATAATTTATTTGTTTTTTTTACAAATTATGTGTTTGAATGGCATGCTCTTGAAATTCTACTCTCTTATTTGGAAATATAAAATAATCTTTAAACTCATCACGAATTTTTAAAGCGGTTATGTATTGTTTTTAGTAATACATCTCTTCCTACTTTCAGTAATTCCGATGCTATTTGATCCAAACCCTGTGATTTATTATTTTTCAATTTGACTACTGCTGTTCTAATCTTGGTTATTGTTGGTGGGCACTTTTCTCTGATGTCTGCTTGGTCTAATTGTATATCAAAGTTCTCCTCCAGCTGCCATTATGACAAAAGTTTTACGTTTTTGCGCACAAATTGGCGCATTTCTTGTATCGTTTCTGATATAAGAACTATACGCTTGTATGACACTATCCATTTTTTTGTTATATCAGAAACGATACAAGAAATGATACAAGAAAATGCATAGTGTCATACGGCCTTAAGTGAGATAGCAATATAAATATAACTTTAATGTTTTATTGTAACAAGACGAGTAGTAGTGACGTGGTATTGGTTTTGCTTTCGGCCCTGGATAATCGGGGTTCGAGTCTTCCACTGATCTTTCTTTTTTTTTTTTAACAAAATTTTACCAAAATACTGTAGAATAAAGTTGCATTATAGAGCTGTAAATTAAACAAAAAAACAAAACAAAGAAAGAATAAGAATGAGAAATATTAATTGGTATTTTATTGTTATATAAAATGAATTTCCATCAAGTAACGGTCGAATGCATCACTTATTTAATTGGTATTAGGTATTTAAAAATCAATAAATGAAATATTTTTTGTGTATACCTTTGATAATTGTAATTTTTTTCCCTTTTGTAACTATTTTCTGTTTTTTTTTATTTTGTGTATTAAAAGAAATCAAAGTAAAATTCTACTGTGAACATATTTGTTCTCACAAAAAATGTTAAAAATATTAATGTCTAATGACAATAATCCGACGCTACATATGCTAATATTAATTGGTAATTAGAGCGAATATTTAACAATTACTTTTTACTATTCTAATATTCTAGAGTTGGTTAATGTTGATGTATTATTTTGTTAAAGTGGACATTTTCGATTAAAATTGAAAAAATATTTTTTATACAGTATGCCTGTTTTTAATACACTAAATTTTTAATTCAACTTTTTCAGAAACTAATTTTCTTAAAGGTTAATGTTCATATTCTTAAAAAAAATATTAAGTAGCAGGAGTTCTCCGGATTAGAGCCTTGTCGGTAGGATATTAAATAGTAGGAAAACCCATGGATGTCTATAAGTTTTATTTATTCTTGATGTGTTTTGATACTAACCTCTATGGAAACATGCCTAAAGCCATTTAAATATGAATTAAACTTAAGTTTTACCAAATAGTAATTTTTAGCGATCTTTATTACCGTGCATTAGTCTCAGAGAGAAAATTTTAAAAATATACATATTTAGGGCACGATGTTGTAAGGAAATAGACAGATGAGAAAAAAATGGTCGAGATTCATTAAATTCTTTTTCAAACGTACTAATAACTAAACATGTAGTTTTATTCGAGATATTCGTTAAAAATCATGATCAATCTGTTTGATTTTATGCCTAAGTGTTAGTTGCCCTAATTACATATGTTTTCATCTTCATCATCATAAGTGGCTCGACAATCCGTTGTGGATCTTGGCCTGCTCACAAAGAAGTCGCCACTCCTGTCGATTCCTGGCAACTTCCCTCCATCTTCTAACCCCTAGAATCTGTAGGTCTTCTTCCACATCATCAATCCCTCTCATTCGTGGTCGTCCTCTGCTTCTTGTGCCCTCTGGTTGTGAAAATGTTAATCTCTTCGTGTATTCGTGATCTGACATCCTAGCAATGTGTCCAGCCCATCTAAGTCTCTGCACTTTAACAAACTTCACAATATCTGGATCGGTGTATAACTGATACAGTTCAAAGTTGTATCTTCGACGCCATAGCCCATTT